>NC_137454.1:147748119-148348119 GCF_964235325.1 Thermobia domestica | reverse complement strand
AAAATGAACCAGATTTGTTGGAATTTGCAATCACTTTCTAGGGAACATGGAATTTTATGTACGATCATAAGACTGCACAATCAATGCAGTGCAAGTAAAGATTCCCCCAGACCGAAAATGCACGCATATCACGCTCAAAATTTTAAGGCAATGCTGCTTCTGTTCTTTGACATCCATGGAATTGTAAATGCTTGAGGTGATCACTACTACTAAACTAAGGTTTTGACAAACCTTTGCCCCCCCCCCCCAAAAAAAAAAAGAGAGAAAGAGGCGTCAAATGTGAAAAAATGGACTGATTCTCCAGCAACCCAACGAACCGATCCACTATTCTGTCAGACACGTTTTGACAGTAAAAACATTACTATCATGCAAAAACGTCCCATACTCTTCGTATCTGGCACCATGGAACTTTTATTTTCCCAAGACTAAAGTCTGACATCAAGGGGAAACGTTCTGCCTCAGCTGAAGACATCAAGTTGAAATCGACATCATACGTGAACTTCTAGTATTGTTCGTAGCAGCAACTATTGTAGTAGTCAACCTGGAAGCAAAGAATGCAGAAGTGTCTGTATCCCGAAAGGGACTACTTTGGAGGTGAAGATAATAGCAGGCAGTAACACGGCATGAAATCAGCAAGTTCTATGTGTATATCATACCTCGTCTGTAATAAAAGTGAAAAATACTTTTATTTTTCACTACACAGATCCTTTCGGTGTGAAATTCTTTACAATTCATCTTACCTACAGTCTAGATTGTAAGAACATTTCTACTGTATTTTAAGTTCCTTTCTGATCTAGCAACGAAATAATAATAATAATAATAATAATAATAATAATAATAATAATAATAATAATAATAATAATAATAATAATAATAATAATAATAATAATAATAATTTCCGTTTTCCACCTTGTCACGATCTAGGGTCTAAGGAGACCATCTGTACAAAATTTCAAGCCACTATGTCTAGGATTTCGGAAATCTGGAAAATGAGAAACCGTCTACCCTCTTTCCTCTTTTAGGGTTCAAGAATAACTGTACGAAATTCCCAGTTCCTACGCCTGACGGTTTCTGAGATCTATTTATTCTTTTACACAGTAACCAATTACAGAATATTTTGCATGAATGTGTCAGTTCTGGCTGAATGAAATGAAATAATAGCTTCGATAATTTTTATTTACGCCTGCTAAACACGAAAAGACAAAAAGCAATCGGTTTTAGAAGAAAGTTTTGCTCTTAACATTGGAAAGATATGAATAACGAAAGCAACTCGAAAATACCTTTCGCAAAATTACGGACAGGAATTAATGGATGGTGAGAGTAAATAAACCTTTGCTACATCATGCTACAAAAGAAAAAATAAGGTACCTGGATCAGAAATAGGCTACGCAGCCATTAAAATGTCGAAGAACTGTTGATGGAAATGAAAGAAAGGGTGGCATGGGAATAGGATAGTACCAAGGAAGGAATATAAGCAAATACAGGATGAGCGAATCACGAAGAAATAGAGGTGAAGTCGTAGAAATATATTAGAAATTAAATATGATGAAAGAGAGAAATTAACAAGAATAGGGAAATTGGACAGAAGTCTACAGAAATTAAAACAATGAAAGTAGTCAGAAGAAAGAAGGGGTGAAAAAAGTTAGGTAGATGAAAACAATATATTAAGAAATTTGTTGTTTATTGAAATTTTACCGTTCCTTTAAACGAGACATTGACCTCCATGGTTTATCCAAGTGGTCCCATCTAAAAAACCCATTTCAAAAACCCCTGGGATTTTGAACGTTTTATTAGTATATTACTTGTACAACCAAGCTGTAGCTTATTGTTTTATTTTTTACGAGATACTGAGCGTTTATTGAGAATTAGACACTAATGTATTATTAAGATATATACTACGTGCAGGTAAAAAAAAAAAAAAAAAAAATGAACGATAGAAGAAGAATGGGAAAGAATAAATAAAGTATTGAATGAAACCGGAGTAGAAGGTTATTGTTGAAGTCAATGCTCCTCCAGGCTGTAGAGGTACGTGGTAAGGTAAGATATGAGGAATAAAGTCAGAGATGAAACACACACTTCCGGTACCGAACCCATATCAAGAAACTGCTGCTCGCTATACTATTACAGTTTTTTCACTGTGTCGACCAGTGGTGAAACCAGAAATCGTAAATTTCCAACATTCTCGGTAAGGATCAAGATGAAAGTATTCCCTGGAACGCTGAATCAATTAAAAGAAAAAAAAAAATCGCTTTTAGCTCTTTTACAATTTTTGTACTACGAAAATTAATATTGAAACTGGGAGTGCTAGTATATTTCTAACAATTCCGGTTTTAGTAGAAGATTAGGATAGATGAATTATATATTCTTGGGATACTTAATCAATTGAAGAACCCCGCTTCTCGCTATATAACACCGTTTTGCACTACTGCAATCACCGTTAAAACCAGAAGTAGTTTTTAAAGGAGGTTTAAGGGAAGTCACATAACCCTTCTTTGTACGCTGAATCGACTCAAAAAAAACTTCTCACGCTTTGTTACCGTTTTTGCTCTATGGAGATCAATATTGAAATCGATAGAAGTAAATTTCTACCACTTCTGGGTTTAGTAGAGAAATAAGGATGGAGATATTTTTTTTTTTTGAGACGCTGAATCGATTCAAAAAAAAAAAAAAATAAAACCAGCTTGCCGTTATGATGCCATTTTTGTTCTGTGACGATCAACTTTGAAACCAGAAATAGTTTTCTACTACTTTCGGCTTGAATAGGGAATTTATTGTTAAGATCTAAGCCATTTTTATGACGCTGAATCTATTAAAAAAAAAAAAAAAAACTTCTCGACACCTCTTACCGTTTTTACTCTGACATCAGTTAACAGAGACAGATGCGACATAGTTGTTCTATAAGACTTCCGATACTTATACATAATTTGGAAATCTACAAGACTAAAAGGTAGTTTTAAGCAAATTAAATAAGAGAAATTCCTTTCTTTATTTTCTATTTTTGTGACAAGAATTTGTCAGGTGTGTCAGAATAATACACATGCTGATCAGAATTTCGGTCACTTCAGAACTAAATTTAATTCTAAAAATTACAAAAAAGGGAATGTCCAAACCAAAAATGGCAGTACATTTCTACAACTTTTTTGCTTGCACTAGAGGAATAAAGTCGGAAATGAAATATATTCTTCCGGTACTGAATCCAGATCAAGAAACTGTTGCTAGCCATGTATTAGCGCTTTTTCACGTGTCGACCAGAGTTAAAACCAGAAATCGTAAATTTTCAAACTCTCGTTTTGTATAGAGGAATAAGAGTCGCGATGGAAGTTTTTCTTGGAACGTTGAATTGATTTGAAGAAAAAAAAAAAAAAAAAAAAAAAGCTTCTAGCTCTCTTTAACCGTTTTTGCACTATGAAAATTATGTTGAAACCAGAAGTGGTAGTACATCTCTTGAAGATATAAGCTAAGTCTTTACGACTGAGGAGTGTGAGAAAACTGTTAATCATTTATCGAAATAGTACTACTTGTAGTTATGATTCTTCGTACTTCTTTGTTTTGAATCATGAATTATATATTGTTTCACAAAATTAGATGTACTAATTATGTATTGATTCACTCCATACAAAAATGAGCAATCATGCTGATCCAAGAATATAAAGTTAGTGTCTCCAAAACTTATTTTTCCACTAACGTGACGTTTCTGTATTCTGTTACTGCCATCTTCCAACATTTTACTCTCTCTCTGAGAAAACACTTACACGAAAGCAGAAACTGAGGCAAGATACATGAAATACTTAATTTAAAAAATATATATGGTTAAATGAAGAAGGAAGAATATGGAGAGCGCGATGAAAATTTTAAAGAAATCATCAATCAGGTAGCATCAACTTTTGTATTGATTTATATAAAATAGTTCATGTAATATGGTAACAGGTTACTTATCATAAAGAGGCCGTGGTAGCTCAGTAGCAGAGCGTGCAGTCTGGTATGTGGGGTTCCTTTTTCGATCCCAGCTCGCGCCAAGTGGACTTTGTGGTGGACAAACATAGTAAGTTTTCTCTCGTTTCCTCTCACTTTCTTCATTCCATAATTTCACTTAATTTTATCATTAGTCTCCCTTAGTCTTGGTCCATTCTTTCAATTGAACCATATATTTTTTAGGAGACCAATCAGATGCTCAAGTTTGGCTCAAGTTTCCTCTTAAACTTATATTCTCTGGTTGGTATTTGGTGAAAATTTGACGCGGATAATTTCATTAGTCACTGATCTATGACGTTTTCCCTCCAACAGTGTATTCACTAGCAGACGCTAGTAAATATTATTTACGAGTAATTTTCTGAAATTTTGACAACCTAATCTCGGAAAACATACGAGCTACAGAAGAGATATTAACTTGTTGGTCCCAACAACTGTGCCCAGTGGCATGAAAATATAAATTGATGGATTTAATTTTCACAATTAGCTGAGTGATCATATCAACTACTTTCAAAATTACATTTCTTAAAGTAAACATGCCAATACTTCCGAGACCAAAATTGTTACTTTTAACTGTAGCTTAAAGGGATAAAATTTCATAAAATAAGCAAAATAAATAAATAAAATTTACGACGATAAACCTACAGGCGATATATTCAGGGTTTATCCTAGTTTCCTTTAAAAGAAAATGAGGATCAATATGTTCAATTTCCCTTGTGTTGTTCTGGCCATAATATTTTGAAATATTAATCATAGGATACATTATTATCAAAAAAAGCCGTGTTAATTACTTATATCTTGCGGTTATTTTTTATTTTATTTTATTTTTATTTATTTATTTATTTATTTATTTTATTTTTTTTTTTGAAATATTTCGTTTACTTTCGTGACCTGTGGAGTTTTTCGAAACAAATTGGTAAGAGAAAAAGATTAGACAAGCTTATGGATGTGAATGACATCTCTACACTATCCCTGAAATGTGTGCTAATAAAATCAAAGTTTTGAAACATGCTCTCTCTTTTTATTTCTAGCTTTGTTGTGAGTGTGTGATTAAACTTTAATATGTCTTCTGAATTTCGAGGTTATACTCATAATTAATGAGAAAAACCGAAAACTTGTATTCGATTCCGTGTCCAATTGTGCATTTTGTTACTCTTTGTACGGAATTAATTGATTCAAGTAGAATCTGAACCACTATTCAGTTTTGTTTGTAGTAGTAGTTTAGCGTCCCTTTTCAGCATCCAGCTATGTGAGACGTACACCTACAGTTCAAGGTGGAATCGAACCACTGTAATCTGTTCAATGCTCTCCCCATCGGAATTGAATCAAGAACACATGCGCCGAAGACACGTGTTTTACTTGGACTAGCGAAGATGATTACTACTTAGATTTGTATCCAAGGCAAGCACTCCCACGAATATAATCAAGGACCACGCGCATAGAAAACTCATTTGTTACTACTCGACCACGAAGGTACATGATTCAATAAGGCTGTTATGTAAGACGTGTTTATTCTTGTTAACTTTACCTGGCCAGTCTTTCTTCTTTTTAATCAATGACATTCCCAAAACAATTAACTGTCTTAAAAAGAAAGAAAAAAAAAAGGTACTGAGTAACTTCTCTTGAAATAGTATGGTAATAATAGCTATAGTGCTTCCAAAATGTCTTGAGCCGTGGCAAAAATGAGAACTAAAGCTCACACCCACGCGTTGAGCCAATAAGGCTTCAGCTGTTGCTAAGCGAGAGAGCCTTAGCGGAAGAGAGTGCAATTCCTTCACCAATAGCAGCGCTTGGAACTAAAGATTAGGTGTCAAATCAATGTGGTATATCTATAATACATGAGTCATTTTTGTAGTGCGTCTTTGATTTGGGTAAAATTCTTATATTAGTAATGGTGTGTTTGCGTTCACTCAAGTGCTCTGAGAACCATGAAACACTGGTGTACCTTTCTTTCGCATTTCTTATATGTTCTACATACAAGATTTTACATTCATTCATGTGCTTATATTAGTTCCGTTGCACTCATGTGTTGCTTCATAAACATCCGATAGAATATCCGTACCTTGAGAGTAATTTTGTATATTATAAACTTTTCTCTATGCAGGTCATTTTAGGTTTATGGTAACGAATTCAATCGTTACACAGAAGCACGTGCGAACACGCCCACGTTGTTAAAAAGTGCTGTATTCACTTCCAGGGAGGACAGCTGTTGTGTGAGTGGTCAAATGAATCCGAACAAGTTATTTTCTTCTCACAGTGTGAAACTACTAAGAGAACTATGGGAATTCAATAATCAAACTATAGAAAGCAGTACATCTATAATCACTGGCTGCAATAGATTAATAAGATCAAAGATAGAACCTATACCTCGGATACCGAATCCATATCAAAAAGCCATTATTCGTTATGCCTTACTGTTTATGTTCTATGACGGTGAAGGTTGAAATCGGAACTCGTTAATTTGAATCAATTCCGGATTGAAAAAAAAATTAAATGAAATATTTTCAGTTTTACGTCCCACGATTATACCGGTTGGGATAAAGGAGATAGTGATGATGAAAAATGAATGAAAATGGTGGAATGAAGAAAGTAGGAGAAAACGGGAAAACACCGAGAAAACCCACGCATATGCTGTTTGTTCACTACAAAGCTCACTTGGTGTGAGCTGGGATCAAACCAAGGACCTCATTCACCAGAGATGAACGCTCTACCACTAGCCACCGCAACCCCCGATATTCCGGATTGAATACAATATTAAGGAAAGAGATAGAATTTATTCTTGGGAAGCTGAATCGATTGCAAAAAACTGCATCTCGATATCTCTTACGATTTCTACTCTATGGAAATCGGCATTGACACCGGAAGTAGTAAATTTCAATCACTTCCGGTTTTGAAATGAAATGAAATCTTTGAGTTTACGTCCCACGGTTATGCCGGTTAGGCTAAAGGAGACGATGATGATGAGAAATGAGTGAAATGGCGGAATGAAGAAAGTGGGAGGAAACGGGAGTACCCCGAGAAAACCCACGAGCACGGTGTTTGTCCATTACAAAGTCCACACGGCGCGAGCTGGGATCGAACCAAGGACCCCAAGCACAGAAGGTGAACGCTCTACCACTGAGCCACCGCGCCCCCACACTTCCGGTTTTGACAGGGTTGTAGATTGTGACGTGTGTTCCCTTGAGACCCTGAATTGATTGCCAAAATCGCTTGTCGCTATTTGTTACCAATTTTGTATTATGGTGATAAATGTAGAAACCGGAAATTGTTAACTGAACCACATTTGATTTGAATAATAGAGAAGGTGGAACTATTCTTGGGAAGCAAAAAAAACCAGACATCTCTTACCGTTTTTGTTCTTTGGAAATCAGTAAATTAAACCAGAAGTAGTAGTATATTTAAAACAATTCCGGTTTTGGTAGTGTGTTACGGGTTGTGACGGTATGTTTCCTTGAGACTGAATTGTTCGCAAAAAAGCGTTTGTCGCTATCTAATAACATTTTGTGCTATGGCGATAAACACTGAAACCGTAAATTATTAATCTGAACGACTTCCCGTTTGAATAGAAGGTTAATGGAGAAGGTGGAATCTATTCTTGGCACGCTGAATCGATTGCAAAAACCGAGTCTTGGTATCTCTTTACCGTTTTTGTTGTGATGCCTATCGACGGACGGAGAAAGCCGTTCTACGACTTCCGACACTTATGCACAACATAGTTTGGAAGTATCAGGCTTTCCAATGCTAATAAAAAAAATATAGGAAATCACGACGGGAGGTTTCGCGAAGCTGTGAAAAAGGTACATTTCAATTATCCAATAGGTAGAAATTTAAAAAAAAAAAAAAAAAATGGAAATTACAGCAATTGTTATATGAACATACATTCTTCTCTAAATATAACTAAATGGGTAATTATCTCGTTGCAAAATTTTATACAAGTTTCTTAGTGTTTTTCAGATTCTTAAGAGAGTATTTACGTAGCCCTGGAAGTTGTTCCGCGATACGTTTGCACACAGGAGACAAAGTTAACCATCCGCTCGGAACATGACGCAAAAAGAATGACTTTCTAACTCCAATACTGACTGGATAAGAGCATAGTCCTCTCGTCGAGCCGCAGACATTCTGAATCACTGAAATACATCGTCACAAAAATGTTCAATATCCCACGATACTGACTTTACTCCATCACGAAACGCATTAGAAATTGTGTGTAAAGTACAGGAATCAATATCCAGAAGCTTTGGCAACCCTTGATCTTGGCATCAATCATTTAACATTCGCCGAAGAGACACGTTAACTTCGTTAACATTACGTCCATCACTTTCCAGCATGAGGAACTTGTCTTGAGCCAGTTTAGATGTGTTAATAGTTTTCGCAATAGCTTGGAAAAGATCTGAAGATGTAGAGTGTCCCAAAAATGCACTGTCCAGGTAACGAGTAATAACAAAATTAGTTGAAAAAAAAAAAAAAATACCGAATGTGAATATCGAACTGTTTATCAGTTGCTGCGTTTGTTGTTTCATCTACAGCAAGACTGAAGAAGTTACAAGAAGTTTTAACATCGTACAACAATTTGTCATGTAAATAGGGGCCAAGTTCATGTGATATTAATTATGACAAGTTAGTATTGTGACGCTGAAAATCCTTATTTTCAGGAGTAGAAGTAGCAACGCCACAAAAATATAGGTGCTTTCATTAAAATGTAGGAAATATAGGAGTTTATAGGAAGAGACGCAAATATATAGGAAAAATAGGAAATATAGGAGCATTGGAAAGCCTGAAGTCTAATATTACAGCCTTTTGAGAGGACTACATTTAGCCCTTTCCGACATTGGTTACAGTTATAGCCAAATATGTAAACATTGTACTGCGAAAGGTTTCCGTGTCACAGAAAGAGATCAACGCAAGACGGAGCACCCATGCCGTTGCTGAGCCTCCCAATATTGGGCATCGTAGATATTGGAGGCCCGGGCGTACATCCGATGTAATCAGAGTTCAAATGCTCCGTCCCTTACACCTACGAATAATCGAAAGCTATGAAGACTACGAATACTCGAAAGCTCTCCAAGCATTTTCCAGGGGACACGTGGACGTTTGTAGTGACTCTGGACGAAGTGTAGGTGCATCTGTAATAAAAAGAGGCACATCTATCGTCACCCTGTTTCCAAAGGTTGTTCTGACTGAATACGTGAATGTGTGGACATTTTTCTACGTGGCTTTATATTTTATGGTGACCAATATTTTAATGACAAGCTTACGCTACACAGAGAACAAACAGGCAGCTTGTTATCAAACAAACATTTTGGAGCCATTATAACGCTATGATATTCCATCCCTATATGGCAGCGACACATCTTGTGATGTCGTGGTTCATGGAATTTATGCAATCCCTTTTACAGACGTTGCTCTGAAATCTCCTGATGAATCATCCGTTAGCGTGTTCTCGTTGTTTGGGAAGTTTCTCAAGAGGATTGGAATTGACTTGATCAAACTGTCCTTCAACGCAGTCTCCTTGAGTGGAAACTGAAATGCAGGGTTATAGCTAACAGACAGGGTATGCACATCAAGCCCAAGTGCTGGTGGCGTCGTGGTATTTCTGAAGCTGATAAGGGTGCTAAATCCGTTACCATAAACCTGAAACGTAGCTACCATATCATAAACCTCTTTTAAAAACTGTAAATTTATTTTAAGCTATAAATTTTGATTGTTTTTTCATCAAATTGATATTCTAGGAAATTGTGAAAAGTCCCGCCTACTCTTCTCGCTGTATTTTAGGTTCGGTATATGGCTTTCCACCTCCTGTAAATTTACTAATTTTCTTCCTTCTATCTTTTTTATAACATGTCCGGTTAAAAATACGTTTTATATCCTAGTCCAAATTTTCCTACATTAACGAATATGATCACCTTAACATTTGTCTCTGTTTTATTCGAATGTGCAGATTTTTTTTTTATACAAATGGATAAAATATAACAGCGGTATAGTTTCTGTATACCGTCGTTACAAATGTATTTTTCCTCCTGAGCTCAAAAACATAAAATCTACTTCTAACAATAATAATAATAATAATGATAAATGGACTCAGGTCGGGTAAATAACTCAGGATACAGATAAATAGCACTGAATTTCCTGCTATACATAATTGTACAAAAAGTTTAGTAGAATCATATTTTTTAAAAGTAGAAAATGGCTCTCAGAAAATAAAAACTATTTATCAGAATGGGAGTACCTTACACATACATAGAGAAGGGTACACTCTGAAACGTTTTCAAGGAGGTATATTCATCTATTTGCTTTATGTATAATCTTTTTCAACCATCTAATTATAAGGGATCACATACAAAGATTTAATGTTATATAACGGAATCGCCCATACTAGGGAGCAAAGAATATGTACTGCTATATCTTGTATTCTTATACATATCCTGCAAAATTTTCGCTTAACAATTACGTTGACTCATCTATAGTCGATAGTCCCCTGAACCAAATAATATATTTTTCGGGGACTCAAAACTACGAATACTTCATAGATTTGGATTAGACTTATAAATATTTCTCTTTATTTTATTTTAACTAATATCGGGAGGTTACTGGAGATATTAAAATGATTGTAGCTTGAAAACTATCAATATGAAAATCAGAAGAAACACGGTTTGCTGTTAATGTAATAATAACAATCGATGAATTGAACAGAATACGGTTACCCACTGGCCAGCTACACTGAAAATCAAGTTTCTGGAAGATAAACAATAAAACAGGTTATTTCAAGATTACAGATCTATAGAACATCTACATCTGTAAACTTAACTGGTTGTCAGAGAGGGGGAAATTATGGAAGTTGAAGGTGCATATGTGAGAACACTATATGAAGAAGTTACAAGCTGATCAATGGTGCATGGCTAACTTTTTTTTTTTCTTTTGGCATTACTTACTGCATATGGTGAGTCATTTTTTTTTTTAAGTGACAGAAAGATATACCTACAGTGCGAAATTTAAGAAATAAAATTTTTAAAAATAAATTATTTTTAGAGAAATCCTATGTGCCTGCAAGCTGCGAATGTGGACCTCCCATTTTCTCCGTTTCTTTATATAAACATTTAAATCACGTGCCGATAAACAGAACATTGTTCTAGTATCATACACTTAAACACACGGGCCTTTTTTATTCACAAACAATTAAGAAAATCCAACTAATCTGATCTCTTTGTAACTCTGTGGCTTAAAAACATGTTATTTTTGTGCATATCCAAGAAACAATTTACAGTCATTACTTTGAGATGATTAGATTATTGGTAAACTAAATCTTTCCTGTTTCAATTTACTAATGCTTATATATAGGGTTGACCATTAATCTTGGCGGCTTTAAAGCTTTTAAACTAATAGATACAAAATGATGAAATTTTGCACCATGATAATCAACATGGGCACACTGACGTACATTGCAATACAATCAAATTAACAGTATTACCAACCTGTATTTTTCAAATGGCACTACGTCAGGTTATTACGTATTTCAAATCCAAATATTAAATGAAAACTTACAATAGCATACTTTTTACGTAGTGTTGCAAACTAATGACACTACAATATCACAAACATATATTAAAAAAAAAAAAAAAACTAAATTTTAGACGATTCTGCAACAATAATAACCCAAGTGAGATAGACGGTGCAATGCACATCCGAAGTACCTTAGTGTCTAATATTATGATCATTATATGACGAACGAACAAGTAGCAAAAAAGTTACAAGAAATGACAATTTGACCTTGTTCAAAGGACTTAATTTAAAAAAAAAAAATACTTCGATAAGTATCAAATTCAGTTACGCAGATAATTTTGAATAGACAAAGATCATAATGCAGTATACAGCAATCTAATGTGTCAAACCACTCCGAATATATATATATATATAATGTGAAAATTGCTATATTGCTTAAAATAGCGTCTTTAAGGAAACATAATAAAACCGTTGTTCCTGTTCTTTGCTTCTATAACATCGCAGCAATAGTTCTTAGTATATATAATTACAGAATTACATAATTTTGAGCAGTATTGCAAACTTTAACATTATTTGTTACATATCCAGAACGGTTTGAGATATTAAACCCCTGTAAACGGCATTATGATCTTAACATCTATTGAAACACATCTCTGGGTTTGGATGAGGTAATTATCTAAGCAATTTTCGAAATATAGGCTTTTGAAAAAAGGTCAAACTTTCAATCCCTTATAACCTCGTCCCTATTCATTTGAAATGCATCATTTCACAATCACAGTAATGCCCCGTCCGTTTCACTTGCATTATTACTGCTGTATAGGTCATCAAAATTTCGATCACTTCTGTTGGCAACACTGTTAAACTAATAATATTGCAGAGCATATCAAATAATGCCCCCTGCCGACGTCTGCATGGTACAAGACTCCAATATTTTCCCTCTATTAGTTTAAGTTATAAAGGCATATCAAGATAAATGGTCCACCCTATATATATATAAAACAGCTAAAGTGCATTTTGGCTTGAACGCAAGATATAGCTTATTTGTACCTATATGAAATCCCCAATATCACATTTACTGAGCGTTGATGAAGGTCCATTTCTGTAAGCTCTTCTTATACTATTAGTCATATTCTAAATAAATTTTTCTATGATAACTGAACTGGCATATATTAAAGCTTAAGTTAACATTTAGAACCATGAAAAATTCACGCTGAAGTTTTTTTCTTCCGCAAAATAATATGAAGTAGCACAAAATTTTTCCTGTAGTTCTAGTTTTAATATTTGATCATCCTTTGTTACCGGTATCATACGACTTGTCATCATCTCCATATATGTGTGTCACCAAAGATGTGTGATTTGGCGGGTATGAAAGAACAATCTTGGCTTACTGTACTGGTGCAATAACCATTACGCTACACAAAACCTTCACTCTATCACGTGGACTTATCAGAACTGACAACCATTTACTTGGACAAACCTTCCGATTACTGGTGAATCGAGACCTCAACGCTTGAAACATATATATGCCGCAATTCGCCTTCACGAGTGAAGTTGCATGGATAGTCTGTGGGAGGACTGGTACCGAAATAGCTAACATATAGTAAAGAAAGCAATTAGCACCTTTTTCTTAACTAACAGAACAATTCACCTTTAATATCCACAAATATTAACAAAATGAAATATTTCAAGTGCCGCTCCTGTTCTCTTCGTAGGTCACTCGATGAAAGATGAACACAAAAGTCAAAGAATTCACATTCTTTTAACACAGATGTAGTTATGATTAAATGCATCACACATTTTATTACGATTAACAACTATAAACCTGTCACGTGCTGTGAAAATCCTAATCGGATGATTAACATTCCTAGTATGTTTCACCAACCAATCATATTGCCTTCGATTCAACAAAGAGCTTCGGCTTCACAAAGATTTTTACATATTATTTTAGTCCTTTTCTCAAAGAAACCACTAAAATCATCAGTAATTTTTCAAAATGTTGATGATCAATCACCTACACACGCAGATTGACCCAGAATTTCAGGTACCAATATACATTAATAATATAAGATGTACTCCGATTGAGATTCCCAAAGCTCGTAAAAAGTTACGCGGTAGAGAGCTCACTCTAGTGCAAGGGGTCTCTGGGTTTCTCGTTTCCTTCCACATTTTCATTCTACCAATTATTTCATAATTATCCACTTTCATTAATCATCCGTCTCCTGTAGTTTACAGGATATAAATGTTGAACGTTAAATTAAACGCTTTCCTTTTGTTAAAGTCATATTCTTATTCGTCTTCTCTAACTGTATTGCAACAGGAGTTATTAAACTATTATTAAAGAAAGAAAAAAAATCTAGCTGAATAACTAAACATGTTACTATTCACATATACAAAAAATATGGGAGTTTAATGGAATACTAACTTTGAACTCTAATTACGCACCCGCGTTATTGATTTATTTGCATACGTTTCGATTTTGCTTTCTTATTATCATCTGTACGCGATAATTAAGAAATACGTATTTGCATTGATTCGTGGACTCTCAATGGCAAATTTTTACTCATAATGGGTTGTGAAATTTCGCGTTACACAATCCTTCTCTCTCTCTCTCTCTATATATATATATATATATATATATATATATATATATATATATATATATATATATATATATATATATATATATATATATAATTCGTAGATGAAGAACTCGCTATTTTAACCCTGTGCCAATAATCTGAAAAGCTTAGCTCAAATTATCAAAGTAAAATAAAATAATATGGGTTATTACTTCCTGTTGTAAATTCATTTAAGTTCAGTGTCCCTTATCTGATTAAATTCGGTATTTCAATAATAAACATGCATTTTACCACTTCAAGTTAAGAGAATAGAAGTTCTTGAACTCCTATGTTCATCTTTTATTGAGTGACCGACAGATCACGAGAGTACAAGTGGCTCTTGAAAATAGATCTACGTTGTTGATTGTTGCAACATAATAAGGGTTAGTTATACTGTAGTGTAATCTTTAACCCGCTGGCACGTTTACGATGAAGACCCAAGTCTCGATCTCGACCCAGTCACACATTTTTCATTTTTGAAATTCAACGTGCAAGAAGATACGTTCTCAGTTGTACGCTGCTGGTATTTAATAATATTTAAAGCCAGAAATCAAGAAAGAGAAATCAACGTATAACACTATCTGCAGTAATGCTACGGAATAAAGGGAATTCCAACCAAGGATTATTAAAGCAGCAGGAAAACTTGTCATAACGTGGCATGTTAACATAAGTAATTCTTTTCGAGTTCAATAATGCAACTATCAGTAGGTGTCAAACATGTTGAAACAACATGACGAGAAATAAAGGAAATAATAATAATAATAATGAAGTATAAAACACGTCAAATGGTGTGTCATCATGCACACAATACACGAACTTAGATTTTAGAGCAAAGGTTGCGCCCATGAGATTTCTTCGGGAGGAGATAATACGTCACTGAAAATCGCACAATCGAACTTTAATTATACCATAATGATGTGTTTGAAAACAGTAATTAAATAACATTTTGTCTACAAAGCAAGTTATCTTAGTTTTGTCACAATCACTTCCGATCTTCTTTACTACTTTCTTGGCGGCAGGGGGAAATGCGCCCAAGCACTTGGAAGGGGATGGATGTCTCTGCACGAACAACTCCACTTTTAACAATGCCATGGTAAGATGTAACTCTTTAACACAAATAAACTATTGTTCTAGTAACAGTATAACTGAAACAAATATAAAGAAGGCAAACGAAACTTCATCAAATCTACAGAACGAAAGATCTTGCAAAATGTTAATTTACGAATATATAAAGAGTGTACATTTAGTTTTGAATACTAAAAAGCCTATCAAGCACAAAAAGAATCTGTAAAAACACAGTAGTAGTAACTTTTTTATTTTTTAAGGCTATTTCAAGCGCTTCCCGCGGGCACTTTTCGTCAAGGTTTCGCCTTAAGACTTTCTTCTATGCAGGGCATTTTGTAGTTTTTGTAGTGTGTAAATCCAGTAATCAGGTTTGTTTTATTATTATTATTATTACTATTATGAGTTCTATACGCTCAATAACAAATTATAAAAGTTAGCTGAATACAAAATCAACCAACGCGTAACTTTAAGATAACAAGATTTAAGCTTGAAATAATAACTAAGGATACTTGTTATCCTTTATAAACTAATTCACATGCACAAACGACTGAAAAATTCATAATCTTTCATAGTATAGTTTCATCAGTGGTATTCGACAAAGTTCTAGAACATAGGGCCCCCTTATCATTTAGCTGTAATAAAGACATAAAACAACGTGCCCTGTGGGGCTCTAACTCGCCTTAACTCGCTAACGCTCGCTGGGCGGCAACAGTATGTGAATTAAATATTAAACTCTGATACAGAAAGGAACCAACCTAACTTCTAACCTATATGGGGGATCCTGTGTTCTAGAACTTTCCCGTGGTACTCTATTCGTATCCGCACTTTCCCCGGCTGATAGAGAAAGAGA
This sequence comes from Thermobia domestica, assembly GCF_964235325.1. Taxonomy (NCBI): domain Eukaryota; kingdom Metazoa; phylum Arthropoda; class Insecta; order Zygentoma; family Lepismatidae; genus Thermobia; species Thermobia domestica. Next base: position 148,332,120 of record NC_137454.1, on the reverse strand, counting down.
CTTAAAGGGCCAGAAGAAAATAAAAAATAAGATGAGAACACCAATACCTTCAGAAACTACAAATTGACCAATATTAAAATACCGCTGACTTACGAAAAAGGAGTCTATTTTTCTACTGCAGAAGTTACAAAAAATCTCAAAATTTTAAAGTTACCTTGTTCGTTTGCTAGAAGCTGCAAGAGTGGGTTATCAAATAATACTTAAGCAGACATACTTTTGAGTCAACCTTGAATTGCCCGCTCCAGTTGATATCCTTACGCGGCCAGGATAAATGACACTATTTTCAACCACGAGAACGAACTGTCATATTCAGTGTTCAAACAAATACATCTTCCTTTATAATGATACCTACCTTCGCTAACATTAATTCCTACAGACTCATTCTGCAGAAGCCCTCCAGCTTCGCACTGCCCTAACTCGGATTACATGCAATACTAAATATACTAAATACTAGCGACTACTTAGCATAAATGAGTGTGCTTTCCGCACAATTCTAAACCAGCCATTCGCTGCGTATTCAGGCAAACTGGAGCGTTTAATGTAAAATTAACTTACATTTTTTTTTAATTAAAGATAACTTAAAAAACTCAACTACCTTAACTTCCTTCTAACATATAAGTTATAAAGCGAAGTTCTTTTAAATGCATATTTCCACTTCGAGTTGTTTCTAGTGCCAGAACACGTGTACTACGTACAGAACAAAGTAATCAAAATAGCACATAAATATACGGCTGGGGTGGTGGTATGGCTTTTTTTATTATTATTATTTATTTATTACGATTATTATAGATTTCTATGAGATGAATATATTGGTGCAAAAAATTTTGCGATCCCATTTTCGGAACTTCAGATAATGGAATTTTTTGGTACTTCACTAGAGAACCGTCAGATCATCAAAACTAAGTTTCAGAATTATTATAGACCTCGACGAGAAGAACAGAATGATAAAAAAAAAAAAATAAAATAAAAAAAAAAAAAAATTTGCGATCCTACCTTTAGAACTTGTAATCATACAAGATTTAGACATGCACGTCAAGTTTAGGCACACTATCTGAAATAATTGTTCAAAAATTATAGTTTTTCACTGCCTTCTTGACATCCACCAAAGGATTTGTGCCGGGCAACATGACAATACCCGACTTAGCATTGATGAAGTTTAAGTGTATCACTAGAAGTAATTGTTGAAACATTATCGTTCTTTCACGATTTGCGCATAATTACGGCGTCCAGATACGTGTCATAAAAACTACAGTGCAAAACACAAACCAACCTGTGCTAGATGGACACTTAAAAGAACAAATGACAAGCGAGACAAGCAGGGCAAAGCTAATGGACAACCACGGTAGCTCATTCGAAAGGAACAGGCACGTCAACGTCGGTGGGTATACGCGTAAGCGAAAGTAACGAGAAGGGTATCTGCAGTGTTGTAGTGGTTTTACACTAGTAAATATAACATATAGCTTCTGTACACTTGCAGAAATACCTCGCCGGCAGAAACAGTACCTAATACAGTCATCTTTCATATGAACACACTTATTTCAACCGTCGTATAGCACTTGTAATAATTTTACACTAGTAACCCTACATTTATATATAAAAAAATGAAGCTGTACATCTTACCATTTTATTCCGCCTTTGGCAAAAAATTTTCTTTATAAATATGTCTTTTCATGCAGTAAGTTTATCTGTAAGTTTTGCAAAATGTGGTGTGCCTAAAATTAAACAGCATTTTTTTTTCTTACAGTTATTATAGATCTAAATGAGAGGAACAGAATCGTATAAAAAGATCTGATTTTCAAAACTTGAATTTATAGCAATTTTACAGTAAGTTAATTGTCACTTGAGAAGCTATTACCTTACGTTCCGAAAGTGTGACTGCAAAATTATTTGTACCATTGTGTTCCTCTCATCGAGGTCTGTAATAATATACTGTGAAAAACATTTGTGAAGCCACAACGCTTCACCCCAACCAAATATAGCAGCTAGCAAGACATGATATGGATATTAAATTGATATGAAGGGGTCACTCGAGCAGACAGTTCTACCAAATATAAAATTCATAGGTAAAACACGATGTGAAACATCTTTCTTGAAGGAATGAGAGTGTGAATATAAGTAATTACTGTCAGTGCACAGCATATTGAAATGAATTTTGTGTAATAGTAAATGTATCGTATGTGCAAGTGTGCCCTTCCACTATCCTCGTTTATGCGTATATCCCCGTCGCTGATGCGCCTGCTCTCTACAGACCACCCCTCGGGCCCCTCTGCTACGCTCCTGCACTGACACAGTTAGGTACTATTCGTGCTGTTTAGTGGCCATGTAGCACAATTAGGTTCATGGCTTATACATTTTAGTTTTTACGCCATACGTCCACACTGAGCCCTCCTGAAATCAATCTGCAAATAGTAATGGAGCTCCTCATTTAGTGCATGCTCTGCAAAAAGAAATATAAAGCTCTGAACCTAACCTGAAAATGTAAGAAATGTTTCAAAATTTGGTGGAATTGTCTGCTCGAATAATGCCGATATGGATCAACTAGAATCAAATGTAGAAGAGTATAATAATTTTACTTCTATTAAAATTAATGTACATATACCGTGTCACTTCCTAATACTCCTTTGAATTGTTTGGGCATTTGTGCCGTACCGCCGAACCACTTTGAAAAAAAAAAAAAGCACAAAAGTGTATTGCATTCGGTAATATTTTGTTGGATTAATTAAGTTACGCTAGATTACGTTACACTAGGCGTGTAGTATTACTTTAATACGGATCCATAGTATAAGAATTAGTAGTAGTTGAAGCAGGAGAAATAGTAGTAATAGTAGCAGTAGTAGGAACGGGTTTGAAGCCCGGCAGGGGTGGTTGTGTTCTGTTCTCGATATGAAATGGGCAAATTAGACTTGACATTTATTTTCTGTACATTTTACAATTTCTGGATCCGTATAATAAAACAAGTGTACCTCTCCGTGAAATAGTCCATCCGCCTCCACATACAGTGCCGCTATCAACATCAAAAACAATCAACAAATACAACCACTTTCTTTACTTTTACTATTCCCCTTACCTCCCTTGTACTCATTCTTTCTCACAAACTTAAATAAATTCTCCAATTGACCCGGTAAATTTCCTAAAATTGGTCCGGCGATACGGCACTTAACCCAATTGTTTGTGCCCTTAAATTAGAATACAAATTGTACATTTTACAATGATGTTCAGAATCCATGTTACACTTACTGTACATTACCGTCGTGACCTTGTACACATAATGATCGTGTCCTTGCGAAGCTAAAAAAAAATCGGTTCGAACAAATATAAATAACTACATCCAACACAGAATTAATGACTTTTATAGCATAGTTCGCGAACACACGATAACAACTTCCTATACCTCCATTTTATTGTAGTGTAGTGTAGATTCACAAATGCAAAATGATCGGATCGTATTTGGCCTAGATCCATTCTATATATTATATACGAAATTCCTGCAATCAGTCTCAAATTATTGAGTTCCGAATTTTCGCTTATATACAAAATTCCTGCAGTCACTCAAATTATTGAGTTCCGAAGTTTCGCTTACTACTATTCCTACTACTGATAATAATAATGAGAGACGTTTGAATAAAAGGAAAACAAGTCTTCTAGGACTAAAGGAAAATCCATATTGAAAGTAATTCCAACAAAAGCTGCTAATTAATATGGCAGTGAACCATCATAATCCTTAACCGTGCTCATTTACTTTATTGAGCTAAAGATTTTATATTCTATTATTATAAGAAATACGCAATGGTTATTAACGACAGGAATACATACCCTACAACTTACAACGTCCAAAGAACGCTACACGGTGCTTTTTATCGTTTCATATATAATTACAGTATTTTAAACTAAAACCTCATTGTAATATGTCTTTCTATCTAACAAGTAACACAGCAACACGAAATGTTACTATGATATTAATAAATAGGCAATTTACTTGGATTATAAGTAATAATTTATTGAAAGCAAAAAGTGTACATATCTTTATGACGTCACAGGGCGTCAACAGTATTATGGCTGACGCTTTTCACTCCCGAAATAAATAAATTGTAACCGAAATTGCACGCTTCAGTCGAATATTTAAAGATTCGAACAATGTGTATACACACTTCACTATATCACACAATTTTCACCTACCAAATCGCTTTTCCCAAGCCATGCAATAACTATGTCGAATTAACTGCCGTGCAGTGGCTAAAATATGAATTGACGAAACCGAGCTGTCTCGAGCTCGACCCCAAGCCACGTCAGAACGTTGAATATAGACGAGAACAGAAAGAAACTATAGATTTGTACAAAGAAAATATTTGACACTTATCAGTGATATGATAACATATTATAAATGTCCCTTATTGTGCATCGTTCTTACAGGTTCAATAGAAAATCACAACGATATAGGCCTATTACAAATTACTACAAGTAAAGGAAAATTATTAAAAACGAGAGAACAATTAGATTAGTATAGATTTACTTTTAAAATTAAGAATAGAAACGTTTCTCGTAAGGAATTTAGGTCAGGTGGATAAACATTATATTTGCAAAAGTACCCACATAGTAGGCCTATATTAATTAAGCTTGCACATCCAGGGTAAATTTAAATTAATTATACAGGGTGTTCCACGAAACATTCACAGCTTAACGCAAATGCAGAATCAAATAATTTCGAAGACTAACAAGTAAAGGAAGACTGTACAATGCTGATTGGCTTTCTTTCAGAAAACTTTACTGGATAGCAAAAATTAAAATGTGAGAAGCTACAATGAGACACGACACAAGTTAAAAGACGTGCACTAAGTGACCGTAATTAATCTTAACCGTGGAAAAGGCAATTGACAATTTCCGTAGGACAAAGGCCTCCGGAAGGAACACTAGAACCACAGAAAACCAGTTTGCAACCTTTCCCCGTTCGTAGGCTGCATATAAGTTAAACTGAAGAAGATATTATTTTTTGTCACTGACAGGGCCAAAATGCATATTTTTTCACTCTCGACCCTAGCTATAGAATCTAAATACACGTTTCTGATTAGTTGCATGGGGTCAAAGTGGAACAAAACGAGCTCTGCGGGGCTTCTAACCCGTTCCACTATTACTACTACTACTACTTTTACTTATCCTCCTTCTCCTCCTCCTACTACTTATATCATGAATTCGTAAAGCAAAACTGCACGCGTAACGTAGGTAAATTACTTTTTTGAGTATTATTTTCCTCTTATTTTCATGAAAAAAGTTTTACGAAAATTTAAAAAAATAAGAATTCCTTATGCCGGGTTTAAATCCACGCCAAAAGCGATTATGTTGTGCTAGTACGTTCGGTTACGAGAACCGACAGCAACCAGAGTTTGATTTCTGCTATATGTTTGCTACGTGGCGTGAAACGGATAACTTCAATCAATCAAAACAGCGTATTTAGCACCTTTGGCTAGGATCGAGCGTGATTTAAAAATATGCAGCCGAAATACAGCGATTTTTATTCCTTAGACCATGTGCTACTTGCCCATCAAATTTAGTTCAAATCCTGCCAGTAGTAGCACATAGATACACACAAATATATTTATAATACTCTCATGCACCTGAAGTGAAATTATAAGGTCTTATATTCTTATGCTGGAGCTAATAAAGACGGCATTAATCTTATATAATAGTTAATAACATTTTATCATCTTTAAAAATTAAATGCTCGATGTTGTACTATGTTGCCGATTAATTGTATCGCCGGTACTTCGGCGTCTGCTGATATATATAATTGGTTTTCTCATTTTCGATATTTTCGTTACACTGTCAGTGTTTTACTTGTCAATCGTATGTGCTTTCGAAGTTTTGGCTGACGATGTTATTAGCAATCTATTAGGATTAGGATTTACATTTCTGGGCTTTTGGCGTGTAGGGCCATTTAACCCGTAACGTTTTGAGGAATGGCGTCCCTCGGCGAGCACACTATACGGGGAAAGGAAAGGAAGAAAGGTTTGGGGGAGCAAGGAAGCGGCCTGGGACATAAAGTTAGGTATCACCCCGGCATTTGCCTGATGGGAATGAGGAAGACCCAGGAAAACCTCATTCAGGGTAGCTGGCCTGAAAAAGTCTTTTACACTTTTTCGACCGAGTGGCTCCACCGGGAATCAAACCCTGGACCGCTCGCACCGAAGGCGAGGGCGTTAGCGACTATGCTACGCGGGGCCACCAGTCTATGTTTTGGTTACTAGCGTTATGGGTGTCGATATATTGGTTGTCTATTTGGCTTCTAATGACATCCACTGTCGATGTTCCGGTTATTGATGTTGATGGTTATTGATAACGCATATCAATCGTTTGGTGGTGGAAGATTTGTTTGACGATAAATTGGCTGTCAGTGACTTGGATGTTGATTATTTTAGTATTGATATTACGTACCATTATGTCAGTGTTATTGGTTCATGTTTTCATGTCAATGATATGACGTCATAACCTTCGAAATAACTAGAGAGAAATGAGTGTCATTAGCTGCCTTTCGTTTATTTCTTATATCTACTCTTTACAATATGAGTGAAATATTGCAACTCTAAATAAAAGCAGGCTTGTAATGCTATGTGTGCTAGAATTTTCAATTTAGACCATGGTAGACATCCATAGGATATTTCCTTATATTTAGGGCTATACCCTTCTACTGTAACATATCTGGTATTATAAGTCGAGACATTTCGGTAGGAGACAAATCTTCAAATCTTTTAAACCGGAATACTTTTGTGGAAGGTTTACTTTCATTCGTTCCATCGGTAGAACGTATCTAGTAGCACAGGGTCTTTTATTTATTTATTTATTTATTTTGATTAATCTGTAACGATGGGTCAGAAAAATAACACTCTTGGATGCAAACATTATGTGCTTTATTCCAAAATCGCAATGCAAAATGTGCAGAAATCAATAATAACTTCTATACCTATTATTGCAAATTAAAACGCAGACTTTCTGTTGCGTTGACGTAAACCGTTACAGATTGAGTTCTATATATGAACAGTATGAAGTGACATGTTGCACTCAGGGGCGTCATTTCAGACTTCGCTTGGGGGGGGCAAGAGCACCACCGACATAAGACTTTCAAGTTTTGTACTAGTATATTAGTAAGCAACCTATTAACGTATATGTATTCCTCAAACTCTTGGGGGGGGGGGCAATTGCCCCCTCCTGCCCCCCCTAAATGACGCCCCTGGTTGCACTCTGAAAGTGTTCAAACGGTCTGTAATTTAATATTACACATGTGGCTGTTAATACAAAAACGTGTACCAAAAATCATGTTTAGACTTCTGCATGACGGTACTGAAAAAAAAAAAAGAGCTACAAGGTTGAGACACTCGGAATACTAATAATACTCCGGGAAGTATGAACTAAATACCCGGTTCTGATTGGTTGGCGTTATCCCTTTCTTGTCACGTAGCAAACATATAGCAGAAATCAAACGATTGCTGTTATCAATCCTCGTGGCCGAGCGTGCGAGCGCTGTGGGCTAATAACGGAAATCGCTTTTGGCATGGGTTCAAACCCGGTCCAAGGAAAGTTTGGTGGTAGTAGTAGTAGTAGAAACGGGTTTGAAGCCCCGCAGGGCTCGTTTTGTTCAACCTTGACTCCCATGATATAAATTTTGTGACCAACTTAAAACAACTGGCTAGGATAGAGCGTAAAACAGCTGACTAGAGTAGCGCGCGAAAAAACGTACTTCCGGGAGTATTACTCTCCCGAGCGGGTCAAGATTGTCAAAAATGTTAGCCGTCAGGACCAAGGATGTTATAATATAAAGGGTATATCCATACAGCAAAATCATGAAGCCATACGTAATAGCTTCGCCACGCCCAATTCGCCATGTTTGTTGGCTCATCTTATAAGCAATGTTCCATTAATTAAAGTTTAAAAAATGCAATATCTTGCGTATTATTTCTTGGAAATTAAACAAACATGAGACATTAGAATAAGTATGTTGTTGCTTACACAAAATGTAACTTCGAGCAATCAAATCGGTTTTATTTTACCAAAGCACACTAAAATAAAACAGTGGTTTTAAAGGAACATTCTGCGTCCAATTTGCATTTTTCTCGGGACACCGGACGACTGTCTGGAAAAAAGAGACTATTCTGTTAAAAACAGGAGGTCTGATCACCCTAGTCTACATCGATGTCTCCTACAGTGGAATGTATTATCTATCACAAAAGGAAATGCATGGTTCTTTTTAGCGGGTTAGTACCTTTTGCCCCTTGAAGCAAGCAAAAATATGAGAAAATCAGTTTCTTAACAATGTAATTGACCTTATTCAAACTTTTAAAGCTATAGATCATGGTAAAATAACAAAATATATATTACGTCTTCAAATGCACTTTAGGCTATACAATACATTACTCAAATAGTGTGTCCCAGCCCCCGCCAAGTGAACTTTGTGGTGGACAAACACCGCGTGCGTGGGTTTTCTCGGGGTTCTCCCGTTTCCTCCTACTTTCTTCATTCCACCATTCCATTCATTACTCATGATCACCGTCTCCTTTAGCCTAACCGGCATAACCGCGGGACGTAAAACTCAAAGATTTCATTTCATTTTTCAAATAGTGTGATAAGTAGGGAAAATAGAAAAACTGTTACATGGTAAATTCCATACAACAGAAACAAAATTTACTTCCATTTTTAAAGTTTATAGCAGGAATGCAGCACCTGAGTATATGACGTAATGGATAACGTTCTTACCTACCAATCAGCTGATCCATGTTCGAATCTTTATTAACTCCACTTTTTTCTTTTCTCGTGGAATCAACGTCTATATAATGTCGTACAGTATTAGATATGTTTTCATTCTGTTAGATTTTTCCTACTTTTTCTAAGGTAATAATATAGAGCAACAAATATGATCCTAGAACAAAAGTACGTCTCATATAGTCTCGCTGCTGAACGGGACGTTAAACTCACAATCAACTCAACTCTAGAACAAAAGTAAGAGCGTTCTAGATTGTTCCACTAATAAAACATTGAAATAAACTTACAAATGAAACTAAATATACACGTAATTGAAACGAAGGTAATAAGTGTCTACAAATTGACCCAGCATTTGTGTCTATTATGAGATGATTAATGCGATCTATTGAGGCTTTATCATGCAACAACATATACGAATCTTCCGTGGTGTAATGGCCCTAGGTTCCGTCTGATGCAAGATAATGCCGTTCGCGCAGGTCGCAGATAGTGGAGAAACAGCTGGAACACGAGGATAGCCTATCACTTTTTTTAAAATGGTCACCGCGTTTCACGGCTCTTAATTCGGTTGAACATCTGGAACGTCCTTGGATATTGAATTGGAACTCGAAATCTACCACTCCGGACTCTGTATAACCTTCGATGAGTGTTTTTACAAAACTAAGATGCACTGCGACAGGAGCTGTTAAATGCTCTCATTTACAGTATGGGGATAAGTTGTGCAATCTGTGGGGGTAGTTGTTCTAGATTATTACATTTTGTACTGAATGTTTCAAGCAATGTCAAGCGGGACCGATGAGCAATCGACAAGATGAACTCACACGAGATAGGTACTTTACCATCGCCATATGCTGTATTTCTGTGTACATGCCCTTGAATGTAATTCCTCGGTGTCCTTCGCATACGTCTGATCCCGCAGATGAGCATCGGTTCCGGTCTTCATTTGTGTGTTACTTCTTTATAGTATTCTGCAACTTCTGGATACAAATGTGTATTGTCATTTGTAGACGTTAGATGTAAATGATAGAGCCTTTCTATTTCAACTAGCGCTGCTGTCGATATCTGTTTTCCCGTACCTCCCTGGAAAGAGAGAGGGACAAGTTGCTATGGCCGAGATCTTTCAATTGTTGAATGCGGAAGCGTTGCCACAATGAATTATTTCACGAACTTCGCTGTGCTCTGTCCTATTAGCCACTCTAAGTAGCCTACGATCTTCACTCGCCAATACAAAGCGACTGAATGACAAATTGGCAACACAGATGAAGTCATTCATTTCTTTTCCCTAAGCAAAGGGAGGGTTTCATCCACCACGGGATGGCGGGGGTGGGCCGAAGTATAGTTTGCATATTTTCCGAGAGCATAGGTGGAATAGACAGGCTCTAGTATGCGAGGTACGTCTTGTGACCTTGCTGGAATGGTAAAATAAAATATTTCTCAATTTAATAATTATCTTTATTTTATAAGGTAGATATCCAGGCCTGGAGTATGTTAATTCATTGGTATATATTTATTCATATATATTTATTATTAATAGTTATTCAATGTATGTTGTATATTTATGTATATTTGAGCATTATTCCCCATTAATCATCTTCCTTTTTACAGTTAGCTAGTTCTAACGTTGATTTTTTACATGCTAGTTTTTCCCTTTTAGAAGCCTGTCGAGGAAGCTAGCAGTGAAATACCATTATATTCTGTCTACTTGCTTGGAATTTTCCATTGGAATTGTTGGCGCTAAAAATTTCCAAAGGATTTTTTGTAGCTATTTTTTAGCAGACCAAACCATATAAAAAGGCAGCCTCCCCCATCTTTCGTGGCTGTGTGTTGTAGGAGTCCTTGAGTATAGGATCTCGGCCAGCCAGTCCGCTGCACTGGAAGTGAATAGTGCAGTTTAGAGTAGTCAGAATAGAGATTCTGCTATATTACAGACGTCCGCTAAAGCAAATGGGCTTTGGCCGTGAGATAGGTTAAACAATGATAGGAGTTAGGAATTAAGTTTGTTCTTTAGAAGTTTGATCTTACGCCTATAACAGAGGCTACTTGGGTCATTTATTGATTGAATTAGGATGGAAGTATGTAAGCTTCCTATGGGGTCTATGTCGGAGGTGAGTGACGCTCGAATAGACTTAGGAGTTGGTTCCGTCCTAGTGGTGGAGGAACTTTTAATTTGAATCCGAATGCGTTTGGATTCGATCCCTTGTGTATGTATTTATTAGATATTTAGGTGCTGTTTAGATTTTTTCTCACTGCAACTTTCATGCAGGAAAGTGTAAGAGTGAGTGTTTGACCTAATTCTTCATTCGTTGAATGCAAAGAAGTTTAGTCAGAGCCGTGGAGAAGGCTGACAACCTATCCTATAGACCAACCTATCCTACATATATAATTTAGATAGATTCCTTGTTGTGGACTTAATTTTGAGTCCTAGATTCAGGGTTAGGCCAGACTGTGTCCTGTGAATCAAGGTCCAGTCTTTGAAGTGTGAGGGGTACGGGCCAGGATTAATCGATTACTGTAACCAGTATTCCCACAGGTCCCTTGAGTTTATAGTCATTATCCTACCTCTTAATTAGAATATTTATTTGTAATAAATAATTAATCTCCATTTTAATTACTCGATCTTTCATTTAAATTTCTTTGATATGAACCAATCCTAGACATAACGAGCAGGTATTTAATTTTTGATGTATTGTTATATTCATAGAGCTGATGGTTGTTAATACGACGTTTTCGTAATTTCAAATTTTATTTTTATTAGGAAGAAAAATTAATAGTATAATTCTTGAGGGAAGTGGAGGTTTTTTGGTTACTTCATTTCAAGTGTGGGCTGAGCCAAATATCTAAATAAATACTTAATTATAGTTGAATAGCTGGGAGCTCAAGAGTGTGCTTCGTGAGATATATAGCAACTACTACGACATCATTCATCACATATTTCCTTTAATTTTTTTCTTCCAAGTAATTCATTTCAATTAGGTAGTGGACATAGTTATTTTCTCTGGCAGAGAAATTACATGTATTGAAGCTGACAAGTTTCCACGAAGAGAGGAAATCTTCCTGCTGTCTTAAAATACTAAATTCGAACTCTATAGTTGAGTACGGTTTGAAATCGTAAATTAAGTTAGATAAGAATGTCTTTTCTTGGTAATTAAAAAGCTGCTTTAGAAGAAATATGTTCGAAGAAATCGAATGTAGTTAAACAAGACTGGCAATTGTATGATCAAATAACTGAAGAGCAAAATGAGCATTTGATGGAGCTGTAAAAATTCGTTTTATTTGATTTCAAAATTTCTTTGATCGTTATACATAATGAATTTATTAACTAAGTACGACTTTTTTTTACATCAACATGAAATAACTATCATGTAGAACCTTAATGAAATATTTACTTTATAATGCCAGGTTAAATCCATCAATGACGACATTGTATCATACATACAGTATATCCAGGAAAAAAGCATTATTACTACAAGAAAAGATTAGAGAGAGAAAATTTCAGGTCTTTAATATGTTGCTTGCATTGTCCTTCTATGCTTTTTTTTCTTCTGGGATTTGATTATGGCATATAAAGTTATAAATCTACCTCATAGTATTTCCCTTTACCGATGCAATTAGCAAATATTTCAAACCTGGATAAAAGTTTACTTCTCTCAATAAATTCTTCATAATTAAGTAATACTTTAAAACTCATATTTATTATTATTATTATTATTATTACTATTATTATTATTATTATTATTATTATTATTATTATTATTATTATTATTATTATTATTATTATTATTATTATTATTATTATTATTATTCCAAATCGTGTTGGGAAATGAATCCTACTTTTAAAAGACAGACATCTAAGTTTGTCATGCTAATTAATATAATATCAGGTAATCTGAAACGTAGTAAGCCATTTGCGCACGAGATGACATTAGTGTCCAAACTCACAGGACATATGAGTCGCAGCAGGTGAGGTCTAACGTCATTCGACACCTCATAGTTGAAGCTCGTATAGATGTGCAAAAAAGTGTTGAAATTCTTATAATCAGACATAAGTATTGCGCCGTGAAGATGAGTGAACTGTACGCAAATTTGCGCTACATTTTACAATTTTATTTCGATAAAAGCATGCTGCGCAGATCAGTGAAGAAATTTATGCTCTTTGTGAGCAAGATATGGTATCAAATGCAACAGCCAAAAGATAGTTCAGTCGCTTTCATTCTGGTAATTTCAATGTCCAAAGTGCTCTACGCAGACAGCGACCAATTATAGCAAAAAATCTGGTGAAAGTCGACCAAAACTGGCACGTAAGCAGTTGCGACATTGCTAATGACCTAGAACACTGGTTCCCAATCAAATTCCTATCACGACCCCAGTTGATCACATCTTCTTGCCAGCGAACCCTTATAATTTCTTGTTTGTAATAAGCTTATGTGGGATTTTTGATATACCTATTGCAGAGATTTTATAATATCCATCTATTTCTTTAACACTAGAATATATTTCTTGTATGTAGTGGATACAGTAACTTCCCTAAAAGCGAATGGATTAAAATCAAATTTCATCAGTTTATTCATATTACAAATATCGAATTCGATCCGTCATACTGTTTCAAAATGAATTCCATTGGCCGGGGTAGGTAGTTTTTCTCCCATGGTAAGCATTAAAACAAAGACACGAAATCGTTTAATTGAAAATGACTTGATGATGTGTGTCACGAAGATTGAACTGGTCACCACTGCACTAGTGGAATCACACCACTCTCAAGTATGTCATTATCTTTCAATTATAATGCAGGTTTTGTTGCATTTGTGCTTTTTTGATATTTCAATGTGCAGCTCTCATTAGTTTCATATCGTGCTAATCTTTCATTTAAATTGATTTTTAAACAACCCTGCACCTGTTGAAAATATTTAGTAGACTTATTTTTTGTTGTCCTTATCAGTATGTGTAAAAATAAAGAATATGCCTATCAGAACAAAATTCAAAATAATATTTAAAAATATTTTCCTGTATTACATTTTAATTAAATTTATCTCTTCCGCTTATCTTCGCGACCCCCAGGAAACCCTCTCGCGACCCTCTAGGGTAGTGTGGAAATTGAAGTACTTCGAGGTGGAGGGGGGGGAAGTTAGTGTGTGCCTAAAATATATTTGTACTAGAGGAGTACTCTTGCAGATTAGGAGATAATTTCTCAACGTATTCCAAAAGGAACTTTTACTCGCAGGAAAATACCGCTGTATAGGGTTGCCATATTTCAAAAATCAAAACCCGAGACGCTATTAAATTACGAGAATCTTTGAAATGCTTAAAATGAAAAGAAATGTTATATACTAATTTACTTTCTTCCATTAGATAGAGTTGTTTATTTATTACATAATCACATTTTTAGTCATTTTAATAGGCCTTCTCCTCCATGTAAGATTTTTTTTTTTTTTTAATTTCTCAGGATCTATTATGTTTCGTGGCTTTCAGAGTCTTTTTTAGCCTATTCAAGATACAATTGCTTCGTTTCAATATCAAAGTAGTTAAATCGTAAATTAAATTCATGTTTTACGTATTCAAGTGTTTTTCAGCTTTTGAATGGCCATACTCAGAAATTGAAGAGAATAATTATATACATAATCCTGTTAAAAAAAAAAAAAACTATAATATTCCCTTCGTTTCTTCTTCGCTGAAATTCGGGACATTTAAGCGTCCCGAGAAATAGTTTCGGGACGCAGACCTCGATTCCGCGACGGTCCCGGATTTTCAGGGACAAATGGTAACCACTGGCGTATTTACTGTAGCTATAGGGCTCAACCCCCCCCCCCAAATAATTTTTTTAGTTTTTCGCATTCCACTTACCTACAACAATAATCCTTCATGTTTCTAAGAATTTCATTGACTTTTCATATTTTTATGTTCTTTGTTCAGAAATAATACTGAATTTGTCAAATTTCATTCCATGTAAGAACTCCATTCTTTTTATCTTTCCTTCGTCCATTTTACTTTTCTGTTTCCTTTTCTTAATTGTTACTTTCTTTCGTTTCTCCTATCACACTTTCGACCATTGTTAGTTGTAATTCAAGTCGGCCGTCGTCAGTAACACCAAAACTAAGAGGAGTTGATACGCGAAACTGGTGTTCCACACCAACTTCCACGGACACCAGCATAACGGGACTTTAGTTATTAGCCTATAGGCAAAGGAATATTTACATCGTTTAATTATAAAGGTAAATGTTTGAATTAAAGAAAATCAAAAGCGGGAAATAAGTAGCCCGGGAAATTAAGTAGGCCAAGGGAATGCTTTCTTTTTCTGCTATGAATAGAATAAAAGATTAGATTCACAGCTAAATTTTAGTGTGTAATTATATCACATAAAATTCACCAATCTGCAATTCTCGCCATTAAAACTGCAATCAGTATATTTCAGCTTCAACTTGTCTCAACATTTTCTTTCAAGTAAAAATGTACACAAATAAAAATGAATATTTCTATTTAAAAAAAAAAATGAAATTCGTTAAGTTGAAATGGGATTACAAATATTCAACGCATGTTTGCAGGAGCGTCATTTCAGATTTGCCTGGGGGGGAGGCGGTTAGATCCTGCATCGACATACGAGTGTCACATTTTTCTTAGTACATATATTAACAATCGATTAACCTTTCTTTGGCACTGTTGCTCTCAACCAACATCGCATTCTATTGCGTTATACGTACGAATTATAACTTCAGTGATCATTTAATTGGCACTATTGCTTTCAAACAATATTCATATACATGATATGCGGGTAGCTTGTTTAGATATTTCTAATCTTCGTCAACAGGGGGCAGTCAAATTCCATCTTCTACGTTCCGCGAAAGTTCTTTTCTTCATTTTCTTTATTTGTGGTTTCTTGCTTTGTAGGAAAGAAAACATTTCAACGAAACTACTGCTAATTATTGAGAGTATTCCTATGATATTTTACCATAATAGGGCAATGCTGCTCAGTAGCTACACGTAAGACCTATTTTATGGCAGTGTTGCTTTGAAATAAACACCCTGTATTTTGTAACCAAAGTACAAAAATATTTTAAAAATTACGAAATTATGATTAGGAAGACATGGTTCAATCATAAAAGCAAACAAAATATTTTAATAGTAATGCTACCAATGCTTGCCA
This sequence comes from Thermobia domestica, assembly GCF_964235325.1. Taxonomy (NCBI): domain Eukaryota; kingdom Metazoa; phylum Arthropoda; class Insecta; order Zygentoma; family Lepismatidae; genus Thermobia; species Thermobia domestica. The sequence goes on along the minus strand of NC_137454.1, from coordinate 148,316,243 downwards.
ATTAAAGTTAAAATATAATTCTTATCTAATTCTTAAACTCAGGTGGACAATTGCCCCTCCTCCTCCCGAAACAATTGCCCCTCCCCCTCCTAAATAGCCTACGCCACTGCCCTGTACAAAATGGAAAAGGTTATGATTTCACAGTTCACAGGATTTTTCTCACAAAAGACTTGAAAAATCAGTTTTTCTAATCTACATAGCGTATAAAGGTGCTTGGTTACCCTCTGTGAGAGCGTTTCCATAAAGTTTGTAATTGTAATTTTGTCTTCTCGGAGTAGATTCCATTTTGACAGGTTTCTTACTAATAAGTTGAAAAACTGATTATTTGTTATTTGTTTATACATTTAATTTTTGTAACTATACATGAAGGCTTGATGTTATTACGAAGTTCCACCCCAGATAGTACAAGGGTAGGAGGTTTCGGGGAAGTGTTCAGAGGTGCCTGGGAATTTCCCCCTTTCCCCCTTCAATTACCACACTGCTCTAGGGGTCACAGCCTCCAGGTTAAAAAACCCTGACCTAGAATAACCATCCATTACTAAACAATGTTAAACTATTTGGAGAAAGCAGGCTTAAAAAAAAGCTCCACAGTTGGGTGCCACATGATTTGACCATTGGTGCATGGGATTCTTTGTTCGATCCCAGTTCGCGCCAAGTGAGTTTTGTGGTAGACAAACACTATGTGCATGGGTTTTCTCGGGGTTCTCCCGTTTCCTCCCACTTCCTTCATTCCACTATTTCATTTATTTCTCATCATCACCGTCTCCTTTAGCCTAGCTGGTGTAACCACGGGAAGTAAAACTTAAAAGATTTCATTTCATTTCATTTTGCCGCATGATTTGACTCAAAAACATTTAGTCGATGGAATTTCTATCTGCGAATCTATACTGAAACTTAACGGACTCGATCCCTTTCTGAAGTGGTTGATCACAAATGGTGAAAAGTGCCACATGTAGGCAAACAGGTTTCCAACAACAGTAGGCAAAACAGTTTGTGGTCGAAACAAGAAGAAGCTCCATAGTCTATGGCCAAATCCACACTAACATTCAGTAAAGTAATGGTGTGCGTTTGGTACGATTAGAAGGGCATCTTGAATTACGAGCTTCTACCGCCCGGCAGAACGATCGAGTCGGACCTGTACTGTCTGCAATTAGTGCGAGCGCACCTAGCAACTCAAAAGAAACGGCCGCAACTTGTCAGGAACTTCGGAAACGACGGGAGAGCAGAAGGAGCAGAATAAACTCTCGCAGAATAAACTGAGTGATTTCAAACCCAAGTAGTAGGCCTATGGATCTTGAGAAAACTTCAAACATGGGCAGAAAACTTCAATTTAAACATAAGCCATAGGCCTACTTAATCAAAATCGGATTTTTACGAAATTTGTTGAAAAAAAATTACATTGATGTTTTAAGAACCTTCTTGCTTGTCACTGTTGAAGAGCAATTCGGGGATGGCGATTGCATCTTTCAACACGATTGAGCGCCTGTTCATACTGCACGGTCTGTGGCGGAGTGGTTACACGACCATAACATCCCTGTAATGGACTGGCCTGCACAGAGTCCTGACTTGAATCCTATAAAACACCTTTAAGATGTTTTGGAACGCCGACTTCGTGCCAGGCCTCACCGACCTACATCAATACCTCTCCTCAGTTCAGCACTCCGTGAAGAATGGGCTGCCATTCCCAAGAAACCTTCCAGCACCTGATTGAAAGTATGCCTGCGAGAGTGGAAGCTGTCATCAAGGCTAAGGGTGGGCCAACACCATATTGAATTCCAGCAGTACCGATGGAGGGCGCCACGAACTTGTAAGTCATTTTGACCCAGGTGTCCGGATACTTTTGATCACATAGTGTATATATATATATATATATATATATATATATATATATATATATATATATATATATATATATATATATATATATATATATATATATATATATATATGTGTGTGTGTGTGTGTGTGTGTGTAAGTCTACAAGTGCTAACAATATTCTTATTATGTGTGAAAAATACATAATTACAATGTCACTTGTTTTAGTAACTGTGAAATGATTTATATTTAAAATGTATTTTTTTTGCAAAAAAAAATATTATTATACTGAAAACTATTTCTATTTTTTTAACTTCTAAAATTCATTTAACATTTATTAACTACGTATAGGCCATTATTATTCCTTTTATTATGAGAAAGTTGTTTCTCTTCCTCTTTTTTTCCCTGCAAAGTCTTTTAGAATTTTGTCTAAGTTGTTTAAAACTTTTGCTAATTTCAGATTCAATGGACAAAAACGTTAAACTGTTCAAACGTTCTTGCTAAATTGATGATCTCAACTTAATTTTGATCGGTCTCAACTTGGAAAAGATTTCTTTTCTCCAGATGCCATGCTCACTGCAATTGTCAAGAAAATCATACATTGGATAAAGTCTAGTATTTGAGAAACCGAGAGCAGATTATACTCTAACGCGGCGCTCGATTGGAAGCAACCTTTCCAATGGGCTTAAGGCCGGCCCTGGGTAGATCAAAACGACAGCAACTAAAAAGAAAAAAGAAAAGAAAAGAAAAAATGAAAAATATGAAAAAGAAAAACAACTAGAAAACATGATATAGGTTCTGCAACATTCTCGCTCAACGGTAGAATCATCTTGAGATATAGTTTTTGGAATCCACAAACATTACGATCGCATCAGGGGGGGGGCGATCGCCCCCCCAGAAGAGTAAAACTTCCTGATTTTATATATATAAATAAAACCTATTCCAAAGTTTGGAGCCCTTAAAAGTAACAGTATGACAACCCACCGCCCCCCCCCACAGGTTGGTCCTGGATCCGCCCCTGGATCGCGTTATCGTGTCATCTTCTAGCAGATATTCAAAATCTTAGTGTCTCCCTCAGTCAGCCGCCTTAAAAAATTCCAGCTACGCTGCTGATATAAATCTATATCAAACAAAATTCCATCAGAACCAAAATTAGATTCGGAGCCGAGGGATACCGTTTCAAGCATAATTTCACTGTATATTTATCAAATCAGGCTGCAGTTCTACGGTATTAACTATCTTACCCTTTAACCTTTGATAAGATGTTATTTGAATCTGAAAACAATGAACATGATTGGAATGTTTGTCTTCTAAAATAGATCAAATAAAATGATAGCTTCATGCAAAGTCATGATCATAGTTATTGAGTACAGCAATGCAGCAACGTTCTTGCGTGGTATTGGATGCCGCCGATCTTCTGAAAGACAATAACCAAATTCACTGAGTAAAGGTCAAGGGATGGGTTACTGTAGATAAATTTTCTCAACGGGAAAGTTATATAAGAGATAATAACTTCAGTGTCAGACAAGAATAAGTAATGAATTACGTACATCTCTTGAGTTCTATTATCTCTTCAAGCCGTCTTTCGCGACAACAAATCAGGACTTTTACCTTATGACCGAAAGTACCAACTGGAATCTATCGAACAACCTATGTAGTTGTGTTATACTTGGATGCTATTATTGGGCAACACCGGAAGAAGATAGTGTGGAAGAAGCAAATTTATTTTAGCGTGAAGCTAGTTAACAAGTCTTTGTAGAGGTAAGGACAAAATACATGTATGTAATTTCTTAGTCTGTTTCTTAATATTACTTTTAAAAGAAACAAACTTTTGTGGCTTAATGGTTTGCATTTCAACCGGGTTTGGTGGAAAGGCGATAGCACAGTGGTTCGTTTCTCACGTCAAATTGCAGATATTTCTCGTATATCCTTGGTGCTGGAAATGTATTAACTCCAAACAAATAAAGCAATGTATTCAGTGAATAAATCAATAGATGTCAGCACATGTACTGAGGAGAGTAAATTTCTGTTCTGTTACGTATTCTGTTACCTAATCTAATAGTTCTAATTTATCTTTATTCCTTTTTCTGTAATTAAAATATTTATTGTTTAATAACACTATCAAATTTATTAATTTGATTGTAATATATCCGTATTTCTGTAGCCTTATAAGATTTATGGATAGGTTAAATTCAGCGAGTATTCCCGATTTTTTTACGTCCAAGGCTAAGGGAGACGGTGATGAAGAGACGGATGATAATGGTGGAATAAAGTGGGAGGAAACGAGAGAACAATGAGAAAATCCATGTACACGGTATTTCTCCAACACAAGACCTCTTTACGCGAGCTGGGATCGAACCAGGAACATCACGCACCAGAGATAAGTACTCAAGCACTTAGGTACGCCACACTGATTAAAAAATGTAGGTGGCATACTTAAAAACGTAGGTTACATTCGTAATTCCTGTAGTTTCTGGACTTAACGTACAACCGTATATAACATCCTGCAGCAAACGTATAGCTGAATAAGTATGTGTTATACGTACTGTCTGCATAAGTGTAATGACGTCATCTGCAATAACAAGTATATACGGAGGTAACATCTAGTTTTGTGAGTCAGGACCGTATGTAGCACGTGGGTTAATAATGATGACTACACTGACTATCAGGACGGAGCATAATTTCAAGAAGTATGCAATATACGTTCTGTACATATGTTTCTTGCGTTCAACCCCGAGACTGCATCTATATTTTACTTACGCCCCATACGTATGACTAGATACAGTATACGTATTGTATGTATGTATTATACAGATTTTCCTTATGTCGCATACAGTTTGTCCATACAGAATATTCGTATACACCATACAGAGTGAATATGTAGCTTACAGACTGTCCGCATGTAATATGTAGATTATACGTATGTCGTGTACAGGTTTGCCGTATGTAATATATGGATTGGATGTATGTAGCTTATAGGTTGTCTGCATAAAGTATACATATTTTACGCATGTCGCATACGTATTGCCTTTTTGTACTATACGCATTGGACGTATGCAGTATAAAGATTATACGTATGCTTCTTGTGTTCAACCGCGAGACAGCATCTATATTGTACTTATGCCCCGTACGTACGACTAGATAAGAGGGTGGGCTGACAAGTTCTCGGCCCAACCCAGAAGGACTTAAGCTGCAGGCATGAAAGTGTGAGGCTATTCACCATAGTCCCCTCGAAGGTCAACACACTTGGCACTTCGATGCTGCAACTTCTCCAACCCCTGCATAAAAAAAAAAAAACTCAAGGTCTGCAAAAAACTGTTCCGCAGCTGTTACCACCTCTTTATCACTGTGAAATTTCTGTCCTTTCAGTGCTGTTTTGAGTTTTGGAAACAGATAATAATCAAAATGGGCAAGATCTGACGAAGGTGGGTGGTCAATGCACCGAAACCCTAGGTCCCTCAGAAAATCCATTGTTCTGTCAGCCTTGTGGACGGGAGCATTGTCCTGCAAGAACAAGACACCTCGTGTCAACTTTCCCCGGCGCTTTTCTTTAATAGCGTCCTTTACCTTAGCCAGCAGACTGCAGTAATGGTTTGGCCCTTTGGAAGGTAGTCTGAGAGCAAAACACCATCCTTATCCCAGAATATTGAGGCAAGCACCTTCCCTGCGGACTTTTGTACTTTGAATTTTTTGGGCCTTGGAGATCCTGAGTGACGCCACTCGCATGACTGGTGTTTGGTTTCCGGATCAAAGTATTGCAACCACGTTTCATCCTGGGTAACAAGCCGACTCAAAAAATCGTCCTTGTAGTTCGCAAAATCCCGTAAAATCACCTGCGATGATCTCACACGTTCGAGTTTCTGATCCGCGTTCAAACATTTCGGAATCCATTTCGCAGAAAGCTTGCGCATGTCCAACTGATCATGGATTATTGACCCAACACGTTCTTTGGATATGTGCACTTTGTCAGCCATCTCCTGAAGCGAAATCCGTCTGTTGCTCAAAATCAAGTCATGAATCTAGTCCACTTTTTCCGGAGTTGACACTGACACTGGCCTGCCACACCTGTCACCATCTTCTGTTGAAAATTCACTACGCTTGAAGTTCGCACACCATTTCTTCACAGTGGAATATGAAGGGCACTGTCCACCCAATGTGTCTAGCATGCAACCATGGATTTCCTTGGGCGACTTCTGTTGCAGGAAGAAGAACTTCAATACACCTCGCAACTCCTCTTTGGTGAATTTGACATCTGGCTCCGCCATGGTTCATTGAATTACCTGTAAAATAAAAACCGTTCATGACAGAATCATGAAATTTGGCACTTAAACATATAAAAGATGAACATTTCACATGGCATCAATTACATCAGGGTAGTACATTCGGAAGGGGGTCGGGCCGAGAACTTATCAGCCGACCCTCGTATATTATATGTATTGTATGTATATATTATACAGATTTTCCTTATGTCGCACACAGCTTGTCCAGATACAGCATACAGAATATCCGTATGCACCATACAGAGTGCACATATGTAGCTTACAGACTGTCTGCATACAGCATATAGATTATAAGCATGTCGCGTACAGGTGCCATATGTAATGTATGGATTGGATGTATGTAGCTTACAGATTGTCCATATGAAATATACGGATTTTTACCTATATCGCATACGTATTACCCTGTTGTAATATATGGATTTTACATATGTAGGATCTAGATTGTACGTATAGTTCACCATTACTGAAGTAATGTAACAGACTGCAAAATGCATGATACATTCTAACTGTAATGTTGTCACATACTGTTTCACTCTGTATGAAAACAAAAATACGTAGTTTAAAATATGGTTCATCTCCTTTGTGCCAATAATAATAATAAAATTAACAATACTACACTTTTCAAAACTTAGTTTGGAGTAGTCTGTCCAGAGAAATATATTTACCTACAGCGTGTCCTATAAGTATGGACTTCCAGCTAATTGGTTGCAAAGCTACTGTGAAGATAAGTGTTAAAAACTGGCCTGCTCGTTCACCTGACTTAAACCCATTAAACATTTTTTTCTGTGTGTGAATATGAAAACTTTGGTCTATGAAACACATGTACTGTCTGAAGAAGAGATAGTTGCAAGAATTGTTGCCGCTAGCCATAGCATCAAGGAAGCACGAAATATGTTAGCATGTCTTGGGGATTCACTGCGCTGCCATTTCAATACCTGTATTGACATTGGAGGATGGTATTTTAAGCAACTTCTCTAGAGGTGCGTACAAAACTATTTCCTGCATAGGTTTGTAGTATTGTGCTTATTTCATTGCTATTGTTATTTATTGATTTATTATTATTATACAATCAATCACAGTTGACAATGATTCCCATCTGACCTCTAGATCGACTTCCCCTTAACGCATTCCACCAAGGTGTACGTTTTGCACACTTTGGATAGACCGTTACGTCCAAGCATTTTGGAAATCCCTTATGCCTTCTGCGGAATCGCTTGCACACTTATCGCACATTGCTGACATGCTTTTTAATAGCTTATGTTTGACTTCATACTGTTAGAGACTGCCAGATCCACGGTTACTTGTGTTCTAAATAAAACATGTTACTTTTTTTTATTATTTACCATTTTACGGTCTGCCTTAGGTACAGGTGGGTTTCTTACTGCACTCGTTATGTTATAATTTTATGACTTTTCTCACATCGATACAACTACAAATAAGATCATGAGCTACTGTTGGCTTTCAACTTCTTGTAACTCCTAAGACTTGCACCCGGGATCCCTTGATTACAAGGCAGCACATCATCTTTTTCACCCGTTGTGGCCAATGTAAGTGCATCATATACAGCGATTTTTTTTATTTAATTGTAATTTGTTTTTGCTGTCCTTGTGATAATCACGGGTGGCCCAAAAGTAGGTATACAGTCCCGTCCCGTATTTTACATTATTTCTTATTGCTATCAAACAGGTGGACCTAGTTTCTTTATTATTTGTTCTTAACATCTTTTTTACTTATAACTTAAGCCCGGAACAGCCGAAGCAAATAAATCCATAAACTAGAATGTTATACTTGATCGATGCAGGGGTGTATACCTACTTTTGGACCACTCTAACACTTTCACTATTTTGACTGCCTGGCAATACCTACAGGCAAGCCCATATAGGTGCCGGAAGTGTCCAGAAATATATATAACTAAAAATGAAATAAATAAATTTGCTTAACAAATAGTGTTTGTTACACAGTGAGACGTTCACACCTAGTCAGTTTTTACTTGCTACCACATTCAATGTGGAACATTTATAGGATAAGCATATTGCAATGTACCACGTGCTTCTGTATACAAATAATACTTCACGCCTTTGTTTGTAAACATCACGGTTAGATTTACAAGAGTACTACACTCTGCATGGATTTACTATAAGAAGCAGACGACAGGCCACCAGCGCCTCCTACGAACCACATAACGACGTGGGAGCAACAGTGCCACTGTCACCAGGGTGCCTATATAATGGGACGTAGCCAGCAAATCTTCACGAGTTTTCTGGTCTGCTCTCTATAGACTTGCAGTTGAGTGTAAGAGGCACCTATCCTTCCCCAAACCCTTAGCATGCAGCGGGGCTAATGGTTCCTAGACTTTATCTCTCTTTGCTGCTTGCAGTGAAGTAGCGGGAGAATTCTAACCAAAGCCCGGTCTGGCTTTCAGCAGAGCCTTGACGGGAATCTTAACCACCTCTACTTGCAGCGGAGTAGAGCGTGTCCTACAACCCCTCACGTAGCAAACTACTGAGCATTCCTTCCCGAGGCGGTCAAGTTGGGAGGTACCTGTATTTACCCAGGACCTTATATTAAAGAATTGTATATTAGTATTTGTGAATACTATTTGTGAATATTATTTGTGAATAGTATTTGTGAATATTATAATCTACAGGGTTTGTATGATAAGTAATGAGACCAGGTCTGGAAACATTGTTTTATTGATCTGATCTGTACAGGGACTTAAAAGCTTTCGAAGTACTCTCCTCTTGCGTCGATGCACTTCTGCAACCGATGTTTCCACGCTGCAAACGCCCCCTGGAAGTCAGCAGCCGGCATGTCCTTTAGAAATGTGGTCACGGCTGCTTGGATGGCTGTGACGTCTGCAAAACGGGTTCCTTTCAAGCGTGGCTTCAGCTTCGGGAAGAGGAAGAAGTCGGCCGGGCTCACATCTGGGCTGTAGGGTGGTTGTGGAAGGACTTCCACCCCAATCCGGGTCAAAAAGGAGGTCACTAAGAAGGCGGTGTGGGCAGGGGCATTGTCGTGATGCAACTTCCACCGGCTAGCGATCGCCGGTCTTTTCCGCTTGACGCTCCTGTGCAGTCTCTCAAGGACTTGTTTGTAGAAGGCGGCGTTGACGGCTTGTCCTTGGGGTACAAACTCCTTGTGGACCACCCCCACATTGTCAAAAAAAACAATCAACATTGTTTTCACCTTTGACTTCGACATTCTGGCCTTCTTGGGGCGCGGGGACGCAGGAGTGTGCCACTCCGCGCTTTGACGTTTCGTTTCAGGGTCGTACTGGAACACCCACGACTCGTCACCTGTTATGACGTCATCTTCAAAGTTAGGGTCACTGTTCATGAGGTTCAACAGTTCCTGACAACAATCAACACGTCGTTGCTTTTGTTCGTCAGTCAACACTCGCGGCACCAGTTTCGCACAGATTTTTCTCATTCCCAATTGTTCCGTCACAATCTTGTGCACTGTTGTGTGGTTCATATCGAGTTCATCAGCAATCAATCTCAACGATAATCGACGGTCTGAGTTCAGGAGATCCCTCACTTTTGCCACAGTTTCGTCCGTAGTCACTGTTGTCGGGCGTCCAGCCCTCTCCAGATCCTCAACGCTTTCCCGGCCGTTCCGGAACGCACTGTGCCAACGAAACACCTGGGCTTTGGATAGGGCTTCCTCTTTGTAGGCCTCCGTGATGAGAGAAAGCGTCTGAGTAGCCGTTTTCCCCAGGCGAACGCAAAATTTGATCGCATAACGCTGTTCGATGGAACCCTCCATGTTTGTTGATTTTCCGCCGTGACAAGAATGTTCACAAGGGCTTTGTCCAAGGCTTGTCCGCGCTCCACTAAGGCTCGGAGCCAACTGACGCGCGGTGCGTTGCTTTGCTCGGACCCCCCCCCCCTACATCCTCCATCACCGACAAACCCGCTCCAGCGACACGCGCGGCGCGGCGCGGCGAGTCTCATTACTTATCATACAGACCTTGTATTTGAGAATTTGTAAATAAACCGCTAGTGGGAGTCAATTCCGGACTCTCAATTATTCAACCTAGCTCTACCTATAAACTGTAAGGAATAGAATTTTACAATATCTAAATTTGTATCTTACTTACTTACCTAATGAATGGCATTTTCACGATATTTTACCATAGGTATAATACTAAATAGATGTCAAAAAAGAAATTTTGTCTCACTGGGCACTACTCTCCCCTACACACTGCACCTATTTAATACTTAAATTTTAATATTTAGATTGAAATTAACGTTTAATAGTTTCGTTCCTGTTAGGGAAAAGAGTGTTAATATAATATGGCACATGCTTAGTTATTAAGCAAAACTAGATGTTTTGTTATTGTGATTGTTGATGGTCTAACTCCATGTTGGAAATCAAATAAGTTAAGCAAATTTTTGAGTAAGCTTATTCTTTCGCTTCGATTTGAAGCTCATTAGAACACCTATGCTGTAATCATATTAATTATTTATTTAATTACATAACATTGTTTATAATTTTTGAGACATTTGTTATATATATTTCGACAAACAGATATAGTCATGCTAATTTAACATAAACATACAATAACATTCAATTTCTTCTTTCTAATAGTAGATGCAAATTCTTAGTGCACAATAAATAGACTATAGAGATAGAAATTACATAAGGAAATCTCGGTAATTGTATACATGAGAACGTCGTGATCTGCGTTTCTTCTGTGTTCTATTACCACTTCTACATGAAATATCATAAATTTTCTACGTAGTGCATTAGTAAGAAGTATCCATGTGCACAAGACATGCGATATGCGTTAAATTACCCCCCCCCTTACACACACATAGTCATAGATAAAGTACAAGGGCACTACACATGCAGATATCAAGTACAGGTACGTTCTGTTTTATTTTCGTATCAGTCGATTAGTAAATCAAAGTCGCTTTTTTACCCCCTTGGTAAGTTCGTAGATACTCAATGAATAATCCCTGAAAGTATGAGCGTCCAGCTCCTTCGGGAACTGACGCGGCTTTACGTATACTATATCCGAAATCTCTAGAAATATAAATAAAATTAAGTATACTTGTTGTGGATTATGTTACAAGAATTTTTTAAAATCACTTTTACATCAAAGTGTACTAACACTTGTAGTTATGATATTGTTCGCTTGTTTGTGTTGTACTAGAGAAGAAACACCTCCTCCATTTCCCTTCCAGGCGGCAACATATCAAGAACTGACGAAATGTTACCACGTTGGACCGCAATGGATATACGTTGGATTAAGAAGGATGCTGAACGAACATCTGCAGAAACGATAGATATGCGTCTGCCTACCTCTCTGGTAAAATCAAGGCTTCTAGAACCCCATGTCCCACTGGTCTCGATGGCTATTGGGGCAAAAATAAATTTATCGAGGAGATTATTGTATTTCCTTTCTTTTCTGCCTCTCTACGTCTAGCAACTTCTCCAGCATTCACAACAGTTAATGGGAAGTTTGAACGGGCAAATGTGTCCGAATATGTAAAATCCCAAACTAGTGATTTGCTTCTCATCCAAGGTATTAATGTCATCATACCGTCAGGTCGTTTACCATCGGAACAACAGCCTGACGGTTCACGAATCGATGGAATTCCTGCCGTTGTGAGGGCTCGCAAAATGATGTCATTAACAGATGAATGTCTGATATTTCTGCCAATGCTCTTCATGCATGATAGGCCATGCAGGCCGCGTTGGGTAACTTGATCACCGCAAGCTGGACAGCGATGTGGCTCACAAACTGCTGATCCTAGTCTTAAGGCTACTGCGATTCGAAAGGTTTCATTAGACAGGTGAAGACCTAATTGGGGGGAAGGTAACGCATTTAACCAAACCGCAACATGGGGGGATGACGCAGCAAGAAGTCTGGCCTTATCCTCTGGAACAGCAACGGATTGTAAAAGAAGTTCATTCAAATGTGCTGCTATTGATGTGTACCAAAATGCCTGAGAACCTCTTTTGCTGATTTCTGGAAGGTCCGTATCTGCTATATTTATCCATTTGTTAGAGCCTTCTTGAACTATCCCATCTGGGTCCAGGTGGTAACCTTGAGGAAGGAGAGCCTCGATAAAACGAAGAGATCCGTGATAGGACGCTAAACAGGTAGGAATCGCCATATCAAGGTTCGTCGAATACCAAGGCCTCTTAATCCAACAGATAAGGATGCTCGTACTCTAGAGTCGTCATTCAAGGGGCAGTTCAAAATTGACTCCAGACCCATTTTGAGGATATTATCATATTTCTTCAATAGTGGAGTCTCATTCCAAGATGGAAAGTACCATAGAAAGTAGTTTAGGCGAAGGATTGACAATGAAGTACGTGGAAGAAATAAAGCTGCGTGTGCTGAAATCGAGTCAAGACGAGACAGAAAACATTGTAATTTGGATATTTTGCTTGACAGCACAATTATTGTAAATGCTTCGCTTGTAAAAGCAGCACCTAGAAGACAAGCATCCTGTTTAGTTAGGAGACGTATTCCTGGGGCAACTTCTCCAAATCTTCTGAATAATTGGTCGGATATGACTTCATCTGATCCTAGGAAACCAACTTCGCATTTTGAGAAATTCAAATGTAAGCCAAGAGCTGATGCTTTCTCATTTATATGTGTTAACGTTGAAAGGACCGCCTCAGGTTTGTCAGCAATAGTCCCATCATCCAAATACCAGATGTTTAGTTCAGTATTAATTGAATGTACTAGAGAATGTATTGTTATGGCAAAAAATGCTGGGCCCACCTTATTGTACTCCTCTCTGGGATGAAATAGTCTTGGCCTAAGAATAGATTACTGGGTTGAGCGTAACACTAGTTAACATATGGGTATATTGCGGGAAAATAGTTCAACACTGCAGTAAGCATGGAGTCCCGGCGAAGTTCATTAAAAGCGTTGCGAAAATCCAGCTTTATGATAGCCTTTAGAGCGTTGTGTGTGGAGAAAAAATATACCCTAGTTGCATGAACGGCTGCTTCGACTCCATTGGGAATACAAACTCCAAGTTGATGGGGAGACAAAAAGTTCTTAACAGGCTCTCGTATTCTAAGGCACATAAATTTGGGTGATATTCTGCGCCAAATATTCCCTATGGCGATAGGTCTGTTTTCACCACATTTCTTTTTAAGAGCGATAAGTCTGGCTCCGAAAAACAACGGGCGAACTTCTAAGGGTATATTTCCCAAAATAATTAGATTAAACAGATCGCAAAATGATTTTAATAGCTTTTCCTTCGATTCAAGTATTGGGCAAGATAAATGATCTTTGAGAATCGAAGGGCGAAGACCATCTAGACTTCCCGAGCTGCCAGATGGAAAAGAATTTATAGCATTTTTAATTTCGTTTCCTGAAACTCCTTGAACCCTGATTTGATCTTCTGGAAGATTCTGTGAAGTAAATGTACCAGGGTGGGCTGGATGTATTTCCAACAACGTCTCGAACACTGAAGTGTTAGGAGCTGCTACTGTATCATCTGGCATTAGTAACGGGCTGCTCCTCGGATATCTCCATCAGCTAGTTTGTTTTCAATAATCTTCAGATTTGACACATTCTGTTTAGGTATAGATTTCTTGATCTTTGGCGAGTGCAAGGTTAAGGCGTCAATACCTATATTATCCCAAACACGAATTCTTTGTTTTACTCATGAGATAAGATTCTTTATATTTTCGGATTTTTAGGGAGCAGTTAGTGCTACGAATGGAAATATTAACAGGTTGATCCATTCTTTTTCTCTATTTGAAATAGCTACTTGCTGTAATAACTTGGAAAGTGCATCGGCAACCTCAGTTCGAGCATCACGAGGGAGACGTCTTAGGATGTGTGTAGATGATCTTAATGACGTCAAGATTAGTAATGCAGTTAGTAATGCTAACATTTGTGGCTCTACAATCAGGAAAGCTATTATTATTGAAATGAAGACAATCTTCCTCTGCATTTATAATCGGATGCTTTTTACCTATATGAATGGCTAATCCTCTTGCATTCACATAAAACTTTCCACAGTGGGGACAAGGTAACGCATTCGCAGATCTAGGAGTGGCTGAAAAGTGGCCTCTGGCAGGCCTGCCAGTGCTGACGTCCAAGTCATTGCCGGGGTTATCGGTTTTATCCGATACCGCTGAGTTAACAGATGGAGATTGAACACTGGGAACGCTGTTTTAAGATTCCATTAGTTCATATTGTATATCTATATGTAACAAGGTGCACAATAAAATAAGATAATTTTTAAGTATCAGTGATAAAGGAGTATTGATGATATTAATATTTGAAAAATTCTAAATATTCGTTTCTAACGAATTTCCATTGCTGTTTATTTCATTGTTAGAATACTATGTCGGAATTATAATGTTCGATAGTTCTTTCATTTCTTTATAAGAAGATAACCACTAAATCTACTTTTTAACGGATTTAACCATTTTTGTCTAGGAGACGTCGTGCACACACACATATAACTCAAACATAACTATCAAAAGTATTTCCTCTCTTCCGACCGAAAATCTTGTAGAGAATATCCTTAGGCTCGTGCACTGGTCACAACACATTGTTTGTAATAAGTAAGTTTGAATAAGTATTTTTTAAATTCCATTGCATGATTTAGCAGTTATTATTACATCAAATGACACAGTCCCAGTTAAAAGAAGCTTCGCTCTGTAATAACAGCGTCGGAAATGAAGATTTTGGCAAACTTGTAGTTTTGGAACTAGTGTGTAGGCCTAACGATAAACCAGTTAAAATCTTATTAGACACATGAGTCGTATTATCAGTGATGAGTACGGGAACAGACAGCTAAGTGTTTGCTGGACAAGCACTGTCAAGTTACATAACAGAATTTCGCATAATGGAGACGAGTCAAACATAAATATAAAAGGGTAGATTGAGCAAGTATACAACTTAAAGATCATTCAATTAGGTATTTCAATTCTGAAAACTTCTTATCTTTGTACTTAATCAGTCAAAGCATTTGTCAAACAATGCAATATATCTCATTAGTCTCTCTCTCTCTCTCTCTCTCTATATATATATATATATATATAAGGTAAACGCGCCTGAATTCGACAGGCACCCAAATTCGACATACCTGTGCTTAAATGTTCTGAAATAAGCGTAAGATGTCATCCCTGCGATCGTGAATAGAAATGGCAACATTATGGGAGTGTCTTTTCTCGTGTCAAAAGTGCGGTTACAGTAGATGAGTCATACGCATGGAGAAAAGAAGGACATTGTTGTGTGTGTGATACACTCTTCGAGAAAAAACACATAATCTTAAGAAAATCATAAGACGGCAGGTTATTTTCGTAAGACTTTTATTAAAGTTAGGTTTGCTTCAAGCAAATAGTGGTACTTTAATGTTGTAAACGAGTTTCAATCAGTGCGTTTTGTTTTCTTCTGTGAGGACAAAGGTTGTGATGTAACATGAACGGGGGGTTGTCGAAAACACGAGCCTTTATTTGTAATGTGAACCGGATTTCGACAAGGTTGTCGAATTCATACTTAGTAGTGCAAATATAATTTTAACTGAATATCTAAACGTACAAGTATGTTCAAAGTCTTTCACAAAGCTATTTGTTGCATAATTCTCCGATAGTTGTAACCTCAGTTCGATATGGAATGTCGAAATCAGGTTCCTGCATGTCGAATTGAGGATCATCGAAGTAACTACTCAGTTCAGAAAATTTAAGTTGTGTTCTTTTGCCCGTCTGATAATTTCTGCATAATAATAAAACAATATTTGAAGCTGAGAAGAGATTACTACTACTAATAATGCCGACTTAATGTTTTACATGGATATAATTGGAGGTGTCGAATTCAGATACCGCAACTGTCGAAACCAGGTGAAGTGTGTCGAATTCGGGTTCCATTGGCGAGTTCCAGTTTCATAAAAAAAATTTAACATTAGCATTTGAGCCCTGAAGTGACTTTTAGTATTAGTAGAGACTGTACATTTCAAGGAAAAAAATGGGCCAACACCGACCAATATTATGGCCACAATAGGCAATTGATTTTGAAAAAGGTCCTTAACCTGTCGAAATCCGGCGCGTTTACCTTATATATATATATATATATATATATATATATATATATATATATATATATATATATATATATATATATACAGAGACTCACTTTAATATTCGGCCACCCCATATTGTTGTCATTTATGTCAAAGGACGCATTAATGTAAATACATAGGAATTTGTAAGCGATGACAGGGAACAACTATCATGTCTCGTGTACTATTTCGTAATGTGTAAAAGTTGTAAATGCAAACTATTCCTAACTAACTGCTATGTTTCTACAAACTGACTTCATATCATGCCACTTTAATATTCGGCCACTAAAGTGACTTGATGATCTTACTGCTGTATCTCCAGTTTACATAACAATATGATTGGGGGAAGGAACGTCGTATCCATAACTCATTTCTCGTCTTCGTGTTAGAAAGTGTGAGTGGGTATTGGCTTTGCAGTATAACACTTCCAATGGGGCGAAAAAGTTGTAACACAACGTTTGAAAAGCGCCAGCTGATCATTTTTCTTCATAAAAGGGGGATTCCAATATGCATATTGCCCGTCTTTTGAATATACTACGAAGTACAGTCGGTGATACCTTGCGACGTTATAAGAACGAAGACAGGATAGAATCCGAGAAGCAGAAGGGTTGCCTTAGCAAGCTAAATGAACGAGACAAACGTCTGAGTGTGAGAAAAGTTAAGAAAAGACCAAAATTAAGTGCACCGAAGATTGCAGCGGAATTGTTGCAAGGATGTAGAAAGGATGTACACCCAGAGATTGTTCGGAAAGTGCTGAGAAACGAAGGATACAACGGAAAGGTAGCTAGAAAGAAACCATTTGTCAAGAAAATGAGCAGAAAGAAACGACTCCAGTTCACTAAATCTACGTGCAAAAGGAACCAGGATGATTGAAAGATATTTTTGCTGAGGAAAGCAAATTCAAGTTTTTAAAGTCAGATAGCAGAGTTCTAGTGTGGCGAAAGGCTAATGAAGAACTAAGGAAACTGAATTTACTAGCAACAGTCAAATATGGTGGTGGTAACATAATGGTTTGTGGGTGCATATCTGTTGTCGGTGTGGATGAACTCAGGTTTATAAATGCTAAAATGACAGAAGAACAATACCTCAGCATTCGAAAAGAGACTTTACACAAAAGTGCGGACAAATTTGGAATCCGCGAGACTTCTAAGTTTTATCACGACAACGACCCAAAACTTAAGGCGTATGTTGTACGTGAGTGGCTTCTGTACAACTGCCTCTAAGTTATCGAAACTCCACCACAAAGTCTGGACCTCAATCCCATTGAAAATTGGTGGGATGAACTCGACGCTAGAGTTCGGAAAGTGGTGGTAACATCAAAGAAGGAACTTGAGAGAAGGTTAACAGAAGAATGAGCCAATATTGCTCCTGAATATACCGCAAAAATAACTGGAAATATGCAAAATCACTTGAAGGAGGTGATACGCAATAAAGGGTATCCAACTAGGTATTAAAACATTTTTCTCGCATCGAAGAAGGCGACAAGAATGTTTCACATTATGTGGTGGCCGAATATTAAAGTGATTATAATTTTTGTGTTTGAGAAGAAATATTCTGATTTTTGTACGTTAGAGTTAAAATTTTATGGTTTAATTTTTGTAAAAAGTAACAGAAAATATAGAGGTTTCATATAACATAAACAATATTATCACTCTACTTTACTCTAGTTCATAATATAAGGTAAAACGCCAATACAATGTGGTGGCCGAATATTAAAGTGAGTCTCTGTATATATATATAAACAGACTAAGTTTCCTTGCACCATCACTATTGTATTCCTTTAGATTACACGTGACTTTCACCAGGCACAGACCTCTATAGGTAATTGAACGTCACGTCACCATCGCCAGAAAAAAAAAAAACGGATTGATCAGTGCATTCGTGGTTAATTATAGTGTTTTTCTTCAGACAAAGGGCATCTCCACGTCCAACCTTTTGGGAGCAAGAGACTCCCAGGCCAAAAGACCGTTCTAAAATTGAGTGAAATTCATCGTCGCAGACACAATCATTCCAGATATCGGGCAGGCCAGCACCAAGTTGCCATCATTAAAATATTCGTTAACCCCTTTATCGTCGCCCCTAGCAGTTAAATAAGATGAGCTATCTGTGTGTCAAGGGCATTTATTTTGTTATCGCTCGCGCCAAGAGAGTTGTGCGACCATCTATAATCACAATTACCACTTCTCAAGAAAGTAAAAATATAATCAAAAAACGATTCAGATAAAAGAAGTCGTGCTCATTTCTATCGCAAGTTAACTTCCTTTCTTGTTACTCTTCACTTTTACCTTCTACCTCATCTAGTTTGTTTTTCTCATATTTTGTAATTGTCATCTTTCATATATGCGTTATATAACCGTTAAATAATAACCGTAATAATTTAGGCTGTATAGGAGATTGTAAGCTTTTATCCCCATTTCATTCCTTGATTTAAGAGTAACTTTAGAGTACCTTCTTGAGTTATATACGCTGACATTCCCCACCTGCACAATATTTATGAGATGGTGAATGGCACTAATAATAGATACTCGAGGGTTGTCAAGGCCTCGCAACGATAAAATCGAGAATTGAAAAGAAAGATCAAGAACAGAGACCCAACCAAAGGGATAAGATGAATAGAACAGTTGTTGAGGGCACTGATCGGAGGTGGAGGGAGAGTCCAAGAACACAGCGGATGGAGGAGCTAACGAGGGACCCTATCCAAGTGCGACTCTGACTTCGAGTCGAGACTATGGTCGTTGGATACCTTGTCCCAAAAGAACATAACACGAAAAGTGATACATCCTCGATCGCAACCGTTGCAGAGATATAAGCGTGAAAAGTTCGAAATTGAGCTCCATACTATACATTACAAAGTCAGCTTCCGGGTCAGATTTGGCGGAAACGGTCAGGTAAGGAAACTCAGCGAATACATATCAAAGTAGTGTTGGGAGCCCACCACCTTTTGAATGAAAAAAATGTTGCCCCCGGGGCACTCGCAGGGTCCCAAGCGGGTCCAACTCAAAATTGGCAAATGGAACCGGGGGTCAAGTAGCATATTGTATGAAAGTTAGTGTTAAATAAAAGAAGATAGAACAAATCTCAACTCTCTATGATGACCCTGTGCAAACGGGCAACTGGTCAAAATGTCAATACAACCTACATCAGAAAATATATGGCCACTGTGAGAGACTGCAACAATTTGTTTAACTTCAATACCTTGCACTTTTAAACGTGTTTTTCTGTCTTGTTATTGTCACAACTTAACGGATTTAGAAGAGTGGCCATATATTTTCTGATGTAGGTTGTATTGACATTTTGACCAGTTGCCCGTTTGCACAGGGTCATCATAGAGAGTTGAGATTTGTTCTGTCTTCTTTTATTTAACACTAGCTTTCATACAATATGCTACTTGACCCCCGGTTCTATTTGCCAATTCTGAGTTGGACCCCGCCTGGGACCCTGCGAGTGCCCCGGGGGCAACATTTTTTCATTCAAAAGGTGGTGGGCTCCCAACACTACTTTGATATGTATTCGCTGAGTTTCCTTACCTGACCGTTTCCGCCAAATCTGACCCGGAAGCTGACTTTGTAATGTATAGTATGGAGCTCAATTTCGAACTTTTCACGCTTATATCTCTGCAACGGTTGCGATCGAGGATGTATCACTTTTCGTGTTATGTTCTTTTGGGACAAGGTATCCAACGACCATAGTCTCGACTCGAAGTCAGAGTCGCACTTGGATAGGTTCCCTCGTAAGATTATCGACTGCGTCCAGGCAAACGTTGAGATGCTCATTGCGAATTCTCAAACCGCCGGAGAAATGAGGATATTAAAAAAAAGAAGAAGGCATGAAACGGGGAGAGAGTGTTAACATAATATGGCGGATACTTGTTATTAATTAAGAGAAAGCTGGTATTTGTTATTGTGATTGGTGATGGTCTAATTGCATGTAATTGCATGTTGGAAATAAAATCAGTTAACCAAATTTTTAAACAAATAAATATTTTCTTGAACAGTTCATTGCTTGATTTAATAGTTATCCAATCATACTCCATACCATTTCCATGTATTTCCCCTTAATACTAATTCTAAATAGTAATTATTATTATTATTATTATTATTATTATTATTATTATTATTATTATTATTATTATTATTATTATTATTATTATTATTATTATTATTATTAGAAAATTTGATTAAGTCCACAATCAAATAAGATGGCAAATAACCCGAGAACCAAATATCTATACAAAAAGATATTTAATACATGTACTATGCCAAATTTGCCAATATGCCAAGCTCTATCACTATGCCAAATTTGGTCAAAATCGGATGACTTTTGTAGATAATGAACGATACGAGGTGCTATCCAAAATATCTGAGATTTTTTTTTACCGGTCAAACCAGTAGCAAAATGACATTCCACTGCTAGATGTCTCGAGGTACTTGTATTAGCTACTGCAGCACAAAGTTGCATCATTTTTGGCGCATTCAGTTGTAAGATGTAGTTGTATGTGTCAGGACGTGTGTTTCAGTGCTTCTGTCATTTGTCAAATGACTTACGTTAAAGAGCAACGGATTTGTATCAAGTTATGTGTTAAGTTGAAGAAAACTGCAGCCAAAACCCACCGTATGCTGAAAGAGGCAATTGGTGAGAGTGCACTGATCTTGATCAAGCAAAAACATTTGAGTGGATCAAGTGTTTCAAAGAAGGCCGCGAATCTATGGAAGATAAACATTCTGGTCGACCGTCAAAATGCACAACACCTGAAGTGATCATGAAAGTGTATGATGTGACTAGCGAAAATAGAAGGCAGACAATTCACGATGTTTTAACAGATTTCGATTATTGTACGGTACATATCATCGAATTCCATCCGATGAACTAAACATGAAACGAATTGCAGCGAAATTTGTCCCTCGCCTTCACAGCATAGACCAAAAAACCTCAGGATTCAGACGTGCACTGAGCTGCAACAAAGAGTTCGAGAGTGTCCAAACTTTTTATCCAGAGTCATTACAGGTGATGAATCTTGGGTTTATGGTTATGACCCTTAAACGCACGATGGAAGATGCCACCCTCTCCAAGATCAAAAAAGCTCGATAAGTTCGCAGCAACATCAAGTCGATGTTGATCATTTTTTCCACATTTGATGAATTGTCTATAAGTAATTTGTTCCATCTAGTCAGAATGTCAACAGGAAGTTCTACTGCGAGCTTTTGAAGAGACTGAGGGAAGATGTTGGGCGCAAACGGCCAGAGCTGTGGCAAACGAAAGACTGTTTGCTGCACCATGACGCGCACGTGCACATCTAACTCGTTGTGAGGGAATTCCTGGCCAAAAACAACATGGCAACGGTCCCCCACTCTCCCTACTACCCTGACCAAGCCCCATGCGACTTCTACCTGCTCACGAGGATCAAACTCGCGTTGAAATGGCGACCTTTTGACTCCATTGAAAATATCCAAGTGGAATCGCAACGGGTCCTGAACACCCTTCACCCTGCAGACTTCTAGGATTGCTTCCAAAAATGGCGACAACGCTTGAATCGTTGCATAGATGACGGAAGGAACTACTTTGAAGGTAACGGAGGACATTAGGACGTAATAATAGTTTTATGATTTTTACAATTCTGGGACATTCTCGGATATTTTGGGTAGCACCTCGTATAATGCCCTTATCAGTTTTTTTTTTAAATAGAAGAGTCAAATGAAGAACGAACATTAGAAACTAAGCCAGTTATTATCTCCTAAAAGCTATTAAATAAACCAATGACTTTTAATCTCTTTTCTTACAGGCTAGGTACCTGAGAACGCTGACGTGATAATTATTATCAAGCACTTTAAAGATCTACACTATACGATAAGAAGGCTTCAAAACAACTATTAGCTTATTTAAGAGAATTTTGTAAGTATTTATTAGCTTACTTTTCATGGCTCTTAAGCACTTATGTGTTTTATCT
The DNA here is from genome assembly GCF_964235325.1 of Thermobia domestica. NCBI lineage: Eukaryota > Metazoa > Arthropoda > Insecta > Zygentoma > Lepismatidae > Thermobia > Thermobia domestica. Next base: position 148,294,158 of record NC_137454.1, on the reverse strand, counting down.
GAGTGTATAGATAGTAAGTGTAAACAATGTTGTACTTGAGTTAAGCTATCATATTTAATACACGCTGTAACGAATGCCAGTATAACGACACGTTCAGAATTGCGAAATTATTTAACGCCCACTCCTTTATCCCTATTTAATGTGTGTTAAAATAATTAATTTGAACGAATGTCGAATTTTCAGTATATCGAATGAAAATTTAATCGTATTCTTTATAATTAACTTTATTTTTTCAAACTATAATTGAAATTCGTCCTATTTCATAGTATGAATAATTTTCTAGTTACATTATTTTATTATTGAGATGATATGGTAGTAATTTTTCATATATGTACAGTCACTCACATAAGTACCTGAACCCCTGATTGTTATAATTCCATTATTTGGGGTCCAGGTCATTTGCAGTTGTGAGAACGCCTAGACTGATGCAACCCAACTTCCACGTAACTTTTCTCGGCACTGACAGCAGTTGGTAGCCCTGATCCAGTTGTTCATACAGGTAAAATATAAAGTAGGTGACTAACGAAAGAGTTCTCCATTCTGAGATGAATCTCTCTGGTTCAGAGCGTGTTGTCCAATGAACATCATATGTTGATCTCAATATTGCTGTGTATGTAATGTATTATTTCATTATATACAGTATACTCAAAGAAATAAAAACACTGATCACACATGAATCAGAAAATGTTTGAAAGTAGACGAAAATATCAAATCTAGAACAACTGCAGGAAATAAGTTTGTATTTCACTGTCTCCATTGATAGACCTTCTCCAATCCTCCTTATTCCAACATCTATTTCTTTCTAGGGAAGAGATCAGCTTGCTTGTCACACTGACGATTGAGTATGCATTGAAATTGAAATTGAAACAGAAACACTTAAAAAAGATTCAGCCTGGCCGGGATTCGAACACGGGTCTACCGAATACAAGTTTAACGCGTTAACCACTCACCTTCCGCGTCACTTAATCTTCCACCCAAACTAATACCTAGTTAAAATCGTTTCATAAAAAATATAAACAAGATACTAATGCTTGTAGGAGTGTCTTAATCTAGATTACCTTGTTTAACTCAAAAACAAGTTATATAGACGTTTCTCAATGAGGAAAATATCACGAAACGTTCTTCAATTTGATGCTACGTCATCGGTTTTAGGAATGGTCCCAATTTACATTACATTTCTTCTTTACCATAAATTCTAATTTCCAAAGAAAAGACGACAGAAATTATTTTCACGTTCTTTGAATTGTATCAACATGTGTAGAAATAGACAGTTTTATGTTTATGTTCCATAACTACTAGTCTATTTTCTTATATGAAGGGTAAGGGAAAAAAAGAAGGAATGTCACAAAACTATATTTTCGAGAAAACGGCGTTTTAACATTGAAAACCGTGTAAAAAGAATAGGATTATTAAATCTTTCGCTCCTTTTTACATGGACATTTTTACATCTAGGTATGCATGGCATATACAGTCAAATAGTACCAAGAGTCGCCAACAGATAGGACAAAGTACCCGAAAAAGCACATACATGGACATTCCTTGTTTTTTCCCCTTACCCTTCATATTCATATGAGGAATTTGTGGTAAATTGAGCCGGGAGCACTAGCCGAGTGATCTCGGGCGTTCGACTTCTGATCATGGGGCGCAATCCACTAGGGGTTCGAGTTCCTCTGAAGAGCAAGATCGAAATTTTAACTGTCCTCATATTTCTGTGTTCGTGTCCCTGTAGTGTTGTGGAATACGTTGAAAGAACATGAGGTGCCAGTGGCGAACAATAGATGGGATTTGTTTAAAAAAAATGTGAAAGCAGGAAACTCTCATTGCAGCTACCTGGATTCAAATCCCATCTTAGCAATTAATTTTTCTGTATGGGAAGCTAATGTTTATGCAATTGGTATTGTAATTATGTCATTCCTTTAATATTATTATTATTATTATTATTATTATTATTATTAATAATAATAATAATAATAATAATAATAATAATAATAATAATAATAATACCAGAGAAGGAAAGAAAAAGTAACATAGCCGAAGGTATTCATAGGAACAGAAAAGATATACAGTATGTCAGATGTTTCTTAGGTTTACAAATGAACGCAATAATATTATTACGTTTATGGATTTACAGTTAGAATTATCATTTTATGACAACGAGAAATGGAATATAAATATTTGTTAACTGATAACAGTAATGCATTTTGTTTCGCCTTCTTCTAGGTAGAAAGGTGAGGTGACATCTTAAATAGGAACCATTCTCGTGACTTGAGTTGTAAGCTCGATCGCTATTTGCAATTTGTGCACAGATACGAACAATTCCTTGGAACTCATTTTGGCCCATACTACAGCAGTAAGGACGTGTTTAGCCCTTATGTATTCATTATTTCTTATCCAAAACATGTTACGTTGCCAGATAGTTACCAATGAAGTTGATATGGAGGATGTAATTTTGTGTTGTTGGCATTTCACCAGTGAAGGGAGTCGTCTCAATTCTTAGTCCCAGAGAAATTGAATATTTTTCATGTTAGTATACATCAGAAGTATCAATAGTGCAAAATTATAAAAATTTCCTTAATTGTCACAGCCGGAATTGAACACACGACCCCAACATTACGAAACAAACGCTTAAACCACTACTCTAAGACTTCACCGTTCTGGAAAAAACTGGATGTGCAGTGAATTGAGTAATTACATACTTTTACGATTCCAGTGTAATAATGCTGAAACTTGCTGATTTCAGTCATGATAAAGTAGTAAAGTATTATGGAGAAAGAATAGTCCAGAGAATTCACTTTTAACTTGACAACTCATATGTACGGAGGCGCTGCCGTATGCTCTCGCCTCGGGCCCTGATTTTCACGGCACGGCATTGGACAGATACTCATATTGATTGGCATCTGATGTTTTAGGGCACTGGATTATTTTTTAAAAAGTTAACTAATTTAACGAACCTTCCTCAGTACCTTTTTCCTATTTTTCCGCATTTTACTCACCTTTACAGTTGTTTCCAGTAACCCTTTAAGAACAGGGACAGGCGCGTTCTTCCCTTGCCTGAAGTAAAATATGGTGAACTTGCAATTTTTGGTCTTCCATCTTCTGTGTGTTGTCAAATCTAGAGTTGGAGTGGGTCAGTGGGTTGTGGGTCAACAGCATGTGACCCAGTGCGACCCATCACGTACCGCGACTCACTACCCACTATGACCCACTCTGACACACCGACCCACTCTACTCACTGTATTGTAGACAGCACCTTCTGAACAGCATATTATTTTCACCCTCGACCCTACCCATAGAAACTAAAAACACGTTTCTTATTGGTTGCAGCTTGCGGTTTCCAAACCTTCTGGGGTATGTATTGTGTATTATAGTAGTAATAGAAGAAAACTGCCACTTTGTTGGAATTAAAGAAGAAGAAAATTGAAGAAGCAGTTGAGTTTAAATTTATATCATGGCATTCAAGGTGGAACAAAATGAGCCCTGCGGCGCTTCTAACCCACTTCTTCTCCGCCTCTTGCTACTACTACTACTACTCTTACTACTACTACTACTTATACTGTGGATTCGTATAGCAAAACTGCACACGTAACGTAATCACTTTTTTGAGTATTATTTTCATCTTATTTTAGTGAAAAACGTGTTTTGAAAATATAAAAAACTTTCCTTGGCCCGGGTTTGAACCCACACCAATTCTAATTACTAGCCCATTGCGCTAGTACGCTCGGCCTCGAAGACCACCAGTAACAGGTACTTGGTTTTTGCTGTATTTATGCTATGTGGCAACCAGAACCGCGTATTTAGCTCGTATGAGTGGGGTTGAGCGTAATTTTAAAACACACTTCTGGACACTGGTCAATTTGTCTACGTTTTACTTTCTAGGTCTCAATTTCCCTTTTTCATTTGTTTCTGTTTACTTACCTGTGATGAGTATCTCTAAGTGAAAAAAGAACTTGAGGCATTTTTGGATATTAATATTTGAAATTGTAATAATAACAATAGGACGTGCTTTCGAGACACGCAGCCTTTGAGTTTTAGAGGAGCAAACTATTGGAAAAAATACATTTTTGAATCACTGTAATATATACATTATTATATGAAAAAATTGAATGTAACTGTGTGTGCCTAATCATCACAGCCACATTGCAGTCAAATTAAATGACTTTTGGTATATAGTTAGGCTTTAATCTAAACTGGGATTTTATCATATTGCTTTCATTATAATAATACCCTAAAGGATAGCGGGGATCCGAGTTTTTGCGAAAAAATTGAATCTCATAAGCCGTTAAACTTACGGAGCTGAAATTCAGTATATTAACTCTTTATTGAAAATGAACAGAACGTCTCCTATTATTTTTTAAAATTCTTCTTTATGGGGAAGGACGGTAATTTCTATATATGGTAAATTGATAGTGGGTTAGTTTGTAAAAATAATCGAAAACGATCGATATTAGTTGAGAAACAAAAAGTAAAGTGCTTTTCATCACATATCGATATATGCTTACCATGCGCTTTCTACTATAATAATTGCTGAAGCTTGCTTATTATATGGAGTGCTTAGAGCACAGGTCAATCAACCCATAAAGTTGTGAGAAAAATTGACAATGTTTATAATGCAAGCTTCTGTATGTTGGTCTACTTATCTTGATTTAAGACTTTCAAATTTCATCCGTTTTTCCACTGAAAAGTATCAATAATTCAACAAGGAAATAATTAGACCATGATAATTTAATTGAAATTCATCGTAATTTTGCTCATGACAAACACTTTACCATTTTTTATATCGTAAAGATCAAATCCACCGTTATTGCAAGAAAGCGGTGCTTGAGCGATTGACCGTAGAAATTCAAACTCCGATTTGAATTTCACAACCTGGTTTTATTACTCTTTAGTCGGTAGAGAAGAGGCCGTGGATCATGTCAGAGTTGATGACGATGTGATTTGGTGGGTCAGACGTTCATGGTGGGTGGTGGGTCAGAGTGGGTTACGGTGCGTGCTGGGTCATGGTGGGTCACGGTGGCTGGTGAGTCAGTGGGTCGTGTCTCAAGTTTTCAATGATCTACGTCATCTCTGGTCAAATCTAAAACCAAACCAAAGAGCAATATTAATACACAAAACGTTCAACATCTTAGCTATTCATGACATAACTATTGCATGATCCGAATAATTCTAGTATATCCACAAATCATCATTTGTCATATTTTACCGAAATACAACATTACTTTTCCGACAACCTGATACTTTAAATGTTGTTAATACGCAACGTTCATTGATATCATCACTTATTCACTTGCTCTCTTATGATCATCAAAATCTTTAGGGTACTTCCCATAGATATAGAAAGGTGAAATATAGCACCCAAGCTTGGTGTAGCGTGCAAGTAAACAAATAGAAAGCAATAGGATGATATTTGCAAAGCTCCTACAATAGAGTGTGTTGATTATTCAACAAAAAGACTTGAAATACAATCAGAATATTCATAAAATATTAACTATGTAGCCGAATCTCAACTTTGCTTTATTATTATTATTATTATTATTATTATTAATAGTAGTAGTAGTAATAATAATATTATTAATAATAATATTAATATTATTATTAATAATATAATAATAATAATAATAATAATAATAATAATAATAATAATAATAATAAAGGAATAACAAAATTACAATATCAACTACGTAAACCATACCTTTCAATAAAGAAAAAAATAAATGTCACGACAGGATTCGAACCCGGGTTGCTGTAATGGTAGTTCTCTACTTTCACACTTTGCCATTCTTCTTATTTTTTTTATTTGCCATTTGCAGTCCATCAATTCCCCATACAAAGGTAAGAAAATAAACTAGTAGTTATGTTAGATAAACATAGTACACACCATTTCTACACGTGTTGATATAATTCAAAGAATGTGAACTTTATTCTTTGGAATTTAGAAGTTAAATAAGAATTGTACTGTAAATCGGGACCATCCCTGAAAACGATGACGTAGCCTTAACTTGAACAACGTTTCGTGATATGTTCCTGATTGAGGAACGTCTATATAACTTGTTTTTGGGTTAAAGATGGGTAAATGAGTAAATGATTCTGACACTCATAAGAAACCTCTCATTATAGAGCATTAGTATTTTGTATAGTCTTACAACAATTTTAACTAGGAAATAGTTTAGATGAAAGATGAAGTGTCCCGGTAGGTAGTTCTCCTCGTACTTTCGGGCAGGTCACATCGCTGTTTTGTGTGGTCTGGCTGAATGAAGGTACAGCTATATCTACTTTCGTCGTGGCTTGTGGTTTATTTCTAAGGTGTATAACGTTTAGTTTTTTGGTACGTAGCACCTTGAATTTTCAGTGTTTCGAAGTTTATTCAGTGATCAAGATATGGAATACAGAAAAGACCTACAGTTTCAGTTGCTATTTGACCGGATATTTCGTAGTTCTAGGCCAATCCCAGCCAGATATATCTCTGGTTATCCGACTAGTTTCCTGGTATTTTTCAGAATCTAAGTGCACTGCAATTACCTGTGGAATCATACAGTATTTTTATTAAGTTTAAAAATCAATGTGCTTATGAACAGTTAGCTGCAATCTCTCCGGCTTCTGTTGCATTTCACCATTCGGACCTCAACATCAGTGACGTCAGGATCGTCGCAGTCGGGGATTCAGTGAAATTAATACGTGTGTACGATTACCCTTTAGAATGTCCTCTCTCGATCCTAGAAGAACATTTTCGTCAGTATGGGCTGGTTCGTAAAGTTGAGCCCCATTTATGGAGTGTGCCTTTCCCCTCTAGTATAGGCAGTGGAGTGCGAGTTAGTCATATGAAACTCCAAAAACATATTCCGTACCGTATTACAGTGCAGGGGTGTAGAGTCAGTGTGTCGTATGAAGGACAGCCAATCACCTATTTCCAATGCCAAACAAATATTCATACTAACTACAATTGCCCTCTGAAGAAGGGAAAAACTACTACCAATGTCGCTGAACAGACCTCCTTCGTATGACCGAAATTGGAAAAGTACAACGTTCGTGGATCTAGATGGGCACCTCAACGGTCATCTTGGACTCCAACTCAGGCCCCTCTCGAGTACCTATAATATCTGATACACATGCGTTTCCTGATTTGCTGACGTTACAATCCACGACTAAGATATGCAATGACTCATCAAAAGCTCAAGGTGTTCCCGACTCACACCCAGCACCTCTACCTTCCCAGGACAATACCGCGATGTTGGTTCTATTTATTGTTTCATCTCATTTCTCCTCCCAGGAAGTTTCTACTGTATTGAGTGGTTCCCCTAGTGAGAATAACGACCCTTAAGTAACCTCCTAAGGAGAGCAAACATCAATGACAATTACATCTGACTAATTATAGGCAAAAACGAAGGAAAATGACTTGTGCTTCTCAAAAAAAAAAAAAAAAACAAGAACACAGACAGAAGGGGAACAAGAGAGCTTCGTTCCCATGTTCTTTCTACCTCTGACTCAGAACTGCCGTGACGAGGAGTGTTTACATTCTGTGCAGCTGCCTATTGTACTTGAGCTTCAGTACACCTCAAGCAGTGTTTGTTTTGCTAGCATGTGTTGTAGTATTTTTCTTTTTTGGAGTCGCAAGAGTATTCTTTTCGGGGCACGTTCTTTTCCCAACGTGTGTGATGTTTATAGTTTTGTCGGAACATGTATCCTTTCATTTTAGTAAGTATTATTATTTTTTTAATAGTTGTATGGTATATAATGCCCTAAGTGAACTCTTTTCAGGTGCTCTCGATTAATATACACAGAATTAGTTCAGAGTATAATAAGACTCTACTAAATCACTTAATTAACAATTGACGTACAGACGTCTGTTGTATTCAAGAACTAACGTTCCCGTCATTAGATTTTCTCAATGACTATGATTCAATTCTAAATATAGAACGCTCCACCGGGGTTGCGCTTCTGTTTCGTAAGGGACTGATAGTGTCCTATGACAATGTACTGTCTCCCGATGGCCGAGCAATTCGTTGATATTCAGAATATCTTTTCTAGGTTTGTACGGCTTTTCTGGCTTTGTACGTACATAGGAAAGGGAGAAATTTTACGCTCTTACGATCCGATCTTTATGGCCCCCAAAGATTTAGCATAGTATCTTGGTCGGTGGTTTTAATGCTATCATCGGCTTCCGGAACTCACTAACACCTGCTCCGCCTTGTCCTTCGTTGGTGAAGCTTGTTCGAGTTATGAAATTGAAAGAGCGTTATTCTTGTCTCAGTCTCAGCATGTTTTTTCATATTGCTCTGTAACTACTAAAAGTGTATCGAAAGGGCCTATATTACTGAAAGCCTCTGTCCTGCAGTTCTACAAGTTTTTACAATTCCAATAGTCTTTTCCGATCACGCTGCAATTGAATTAGTTTTAAATTACCTTTTTTGTTGCCACCTTCTAGAGACTCTTCTTATTGGAAGATGAATTATGAGTTAATGTTCCGAGACAGGATACGGAAAGCATTTTCTCGTCGTTTCCTCTTCTGGTGTCGCATGTAGAGATATTACCCAACTGTAAGCTTATGGTGGGACCTTTACTGCAAACCAAAAATTCGTAGCTTTTTTCAGTGGCGCGGCAAAATTACGCGTGCTGATGATCATCATTTAAATGAATTCTTATATCGAGCACTTCGCGAGTTCTGGTTAACCATACTAGGTCAGCACACAGGCTGGTAGCGACAGACCCCTAATGTTTCCCGGCAGAGAGGAATAGTTGATGTTGAACGCCTACGGCTGATAAGTCAGTAGAGGAGCCCAGGAAGAGAGAGGAAATCAACCCATCCCAGAGATTTCAACAGGATGCTGAATGATGCAAGACGTCTCCCCAAACCGGAAGTGGTGGAAGAAGCAAGGACAAGACCGGAGACACGCCACTGAAGAGGACACCCTTCAGAAGAAAATACGCGTGATCATGGACATTGAACTTAAGCGTAATTAAAGGCCTGGTACCAGAGTTACGTAAAGTCAAAATTTTTAAAATATTTTTTTTCTCGCTTGTGTGCTGTGAGTGTTAAAGTGTATCGTTTCTCTGTGGATACATGATCCTCATTAAAGGATTAACAGCAAAACCTTGAGACTCTCCTTTATCTGCACCCTCAGGACAACAAAAGGTATGTGCAACATATTTAACTGTACCATGTTTCTTTAGAGGCCGTGCATCATGATCGAGATAGTTCCATGAATTCGCGTGACGTAATCTTATGTGTGCTATGGGTAATTTCCGCTCAGGTTCTACGTTAAAACCACCAAGGACCCTGAAATCTAGAGTCTCTGCTTAAATTACAGAATCTTTTCAAAATTCTTTATTTTGCATACATGATCCTTTGCTCTACCGACATTAACATTAATTCTTTTGGCCTTCAGCCTTTAAATTATATGCAAGGGTCCAAATCTTTTAATCCCCACATTTGCATACGCGAGTATAACTTACTCCTCCCACATTCTCATCCCACTCAACACATTTACAACCCCTCCTTCGCTAACAAAACTTGCGCATATCAATAGTATCAAACAGCGTTTAAAAACGATTTATTTCCATGATTCCCTCCAAGCCTATTTGTCAGATGATTTTTATCACCGCTTCCCCAACGAAAGTACTATTTACCAAGTCAATTTACTATTACGACAAACACGTTCTACGGCTATTAATTCTCTCGTTCTGATACACGGTACATCCCTCACGGACGCTACACAAATATTAAGTGAATTTACACGCTATTATACGGATTTCACGACCGATCGTCCCGTGGATGCTACACCGACCCCGGATTTTTTGTCTATGATATCTCAAGCACTTTCAGAGCACGATAGCTAGACTCTTATGCAACCGATTACTCTGAATGAAATTTTTGCTGCCCTTCGCCGGGTGCGGAGTTGTAGTTCCCCTGGAAAGGACGTCTTGACACTCCAGTTCTATAAACAATATTGGACGTACCTAAGCACTCATCTCACGTAATTATTTAATGTTTATCTGGTGAAGCCTTTTGTCGAAACACGGCTATTATGGTTCTCATTCTCAAATCCACTTCTGCGAAAGTGGTTCAGGACTTTAGTCCCATTTATTTATTACCCGCGGATATTACATTATTCACGAAAATCCTTACAGCTCGTTTACGCCCTCTTACGCTGCACATCAGTTCGTTTCAAGCTGCACTTCACTCCACAAATAATCTTACGTATATCCTTCGCTCTTTGCGGGACTTCTTTTCCTACTTCCATTTTCGACAAGTTCCGGCAGATGCTCTAGCAGTAGATTTAGAAAAGGCATACGACTGTCTCGACCACAGTTTTCTTATGCAGATTCTCGAAGCTTGGCAGTTTCCCATAACCTTCCGTGCAATCATTGCGAATTTATACTCTACGGCTACTTTCCGAATTCAAATTAAGAGACATATTTCCCCTCTTATCCCGATAAAACGGGGTCTTAGGTAAGGGTGTTGTTTATCCACTACTCTATTCGCTCTCGCACTAGACCCTTTGCTCAGGAAATTGGCAACATTATATCCTCCCGGGCCTGCTCGTTCTGCGTTTGCTGATGACATCAATATTACCGGTGTGGTTCCCACGCAGATGGCGAGTGTCTTCGATGTGTTACAGCGCTATGCCCGTTGTTCAGGATTACATTACAATCCACAAAAATCCCAGCTACTCTAATTGCATGATTCTCCTTTACCCACTCCCGACACCGGGACTCCAAAAATATCACATGTATCCTCTGTGCGGATCTTAGGTGTCCCTTTTACGTCAAACCCTACCCCTTTGTATGACGAAAATTGGTCACCACTGTTAACCGAAATCCGTCACCTGTTGTATTCTCAACGATTTCGTCGTCTCCACTTATTGCATCGAATCCAATTTGTTAATATTTATGCTGTTTCTAAACTGTGGTACAGAGCGCGCATTTACCCATTACCGGAAATCTACGCGAAACGGTTTGAATCTTTGGCGCGGTTTCTTCTTTCGTTTCCCGTTCTATGGGAGGTTTAGGACTGGTCAATATACGTATTAAATGTCGAACCTTGTTTATGCTTGACTTCTATAGAGCCGTCTATAACGCCGAGTTCTTTACACACCAGTGGATCCGTTGTTTTTGACCGAGTTATGAGTTCCCTCTCAACTTCCCGTTCATTCAATTCTATGACTGTTGCCCGTCTTACATTCTTTCATTAATACAGTACTGGACCTATACAGGTGTGGCGCTAAGCCTTGACGGTCATACTTTACGTACCTTGTACCATTTACTTGCGTCTTACACTTTCGATTCGACTCTCTTACGTATCTCCCAGCGTTTTCCACAGATTTATTGGTCGCAAGTTTGGGCTAACATCTCTGCCTCCGTTTTGCCTTCCTATTTCCAGGCGAGCTGGTTTCAAGTGGTTCATCAGTTAATACCCACCCGTGCTCGTCTCTTTGAGCTGCATCGTCTCTCTGACGCTCGGTGCATCAGATGTACCCAGGAAGATACACTGTCCCACCATTACACTAGTGGTCCAATTATTTGGAATTGCTTCACGACTTTATTAGGAAGAATTTGTCGACGACCCCCCCCCATCAGTTCACAGTGTCTTTCGTTTTGTTTCCAGATTTCCGTTTTTTCCCACCTACAAAACATCACACCGTTCTTTTCCTAGTCGCATGCATCATCGTTTATATTCTCCGCTACGCCCCATTGATGGACGTTCACACTTATTACAACTTTCTTAAACGCACTCGTTACAAGCTTTTTTCGTCTGCGTTGGATAACCGGTACTTTAGTGGATTTCTAGAAGTAATACTTTCGTGAGTCCTACCTTTCCTGTTCGTTACTGCTAGCTTCCCTTTGTAAGTGTTCTCAATTGTTATGTTAGTCTTAGTATATATGTTTGTGTCTCAGTATTTGTTATAGTGTTTTGTTATGGAGCCAACCGTATTATGTAAATTTCTGTAAAGTCTTATACAGTCCCGTATATGTATAATAAAAACTCAGTATGTAAGTAGTAAGCGTATTGAACTTCTATTAGGCGGACCCGCGTTCGAATCCCGCCCAGGTTGAAACTTTTTCAAATGTTTCAATTTCCATTTCAATACGCACTCAGTGTGACAAGCAAGATCTTCTTTCCTCCAGGAAGAAAAAGATGTTGGAATGAGGAGAATTGGAGAAGGTCTCTCAATGTAGGCAATCATTTACAAACTTATTTCCAGCAGTTGTTCTAGATTTGATATTTTCGGCTACTTTCAAGCATTTACTGAATCATGCGTGGTCAGTATTTTTCTCTAAACATACAGTATTTGAAGAAATAATACATTACATACACAGCAATATTGAGAATAATATATGGTGTTCTTTTGAAAACACGATCCGAACCATAAAGATTCATCTCTAACCGGTGGAGAACTCTTTCGTTAGTCACCTAATTTACATTTTACCTGTATAAACACATGGATGAGGGCTACCATCTGCTGTCAGTGCCGAGAAAAGTTACGTTGTATCAGTTGGGTTGCATCTGTCTAGGCGTTCTCACAACTTCAATTGACCTGGACCCCAAGTAATGGAATTATAACAGTCAGGGGTCCAGGTACTTATGTGAGTGACTGTACGCGATCGGTTGAACAGGATAGAGATTTGAAAGTAACTCATTAGCGTAATTCCATTAAATAAGCTTTATGCATCTTCCAACGAAAGAAATAAGAAACTAAGTGGAAGTCGTAGCCAAGATAGATTTCCGGTTATTATAAAATATTAAAAATTAACTACAATTATTAAAATTTTGTTGTAATTATATGTTCATTTAATGTAAAATTCGAACTTAAGAATCATATACTTTATTTGCTTGAATATAAGCGTCCTGTGTTTTGAAAATTTTAGGCATGTCTTTTGGAGACTCTTATTATCGCGCATTTCCTGTTTAACTTTTTTGAAAGCTGCTTTCTTGATTTTTACCCTGTCAAAATGAGGAAGGGGAACGAAAACTGTAAACAATGATTTGAAAATGTTGACGAGTGGTAGAGTTATCGTAACACTATTGTCAATCACAAAATACTGTCATTATTTAACGATTGTGCTGATATACCGTAAGAATGGAGAATGAAAATGAAATGTTGAGAATGTAAAGTTGTAATCTTTCAGTTCAAAGCACTATATGTTTAAGTCCAAATTTGTATTTTTCAGAATGGAAAGAGATACTAGCTACATCTCTCGGGTTGCACAGAGGTGCTTACATCCGCATGCTAAACAGATTTTCAAAATAGACATAATTTTTAGTGGGACGCTTATATTCGAGTAAATACGGTAATTCTCTCTCTATTTTAAACAATCAGTTACACAGATGGATAAGTACTGAGCGATGGTATTACATGCTGTACACTTGCACACGCTCAACGTTTAATTATAGACTACATTTCATATCTTTGTTTCTAAGTTTATGCTGAAATAATGTTGTTGCTGCAGTGGATATAACAACTAGTGAGTTATTGAGAATTGATTTATTTCAGTCTAACAAAAGTCACTATTAATAAATTAATTTTGGAGGTCCCTAAAATCTCGTTATACTGGTATTTTACTGTATTTCATTAATAATAATTTTAATTATTATTGTTGGGTGTAGGCTGGGCAAAAAGTAGCATGAAATTATACGAATATACATGCGTACATACAGTATCTCGTTCCGTGGGTGTTAGATAAATAATATGTGGAATTTTAGATGAAAGAGAATCACTAGATAATGGAGAGGTAATTAATGTATGTTTGTCTTGAGAGTATTTGTTATACTCTGAAGGAAAAAATAATATTGGAACTTCAGAAAAATCTCTCGCGGAAGAGGAAATAGTATTCCAAGATAACACTGTGCAACAAATGTAACCTTTTTTCTATCCTTCAAATGAAATTATGTGATTTTAACTAAATGCCAGGTGCTGAATTAATTGGTGGAAACCAAAATCTTCAACCACGTCACGTTTTTGTTGGGTAGACCACAACACATTATACGAAATGTACATATTTACGTATATTTACTATCTAATGTAGGCTGGGAAGGCGTATTATACTAACATTAAATTTTGTTGACTTACCCTTTAAAGTACTTTCTTTGGTCGCTTATGCTTGTAGACATCTTCTGGAATTCCTCTGACGATAGACCAGCAATATTCAGCAAGATACTTTCAGACCATTGTCCACTCTAACGCCTTTCAAATGTGAGAATTTCCAAATGAAACCGTTCTCCATGTTCATCACTTACTACGCGAAAGTTTTGAGGGAAAAAGTCAAGATGTGAGTGCAAAAAGTGTAAAAGTGTAAAATTTTAATGATAAGTTGCATCCCATGAGTTGAAAACTCCGCATCATGTCACTAATAATAGCTTCATAATTTTCTGCTTTTACATTTCCAAGACATCCTGAACATACCGGTTTAAATGGCAACCAAGCTAATTTCTCAATTTCAGAAAGTTTAATTTCAAAGTATTCATCCTGCATGACTGTTTTAATCTATGGAGCAACAAATACTCATCCTTAAATTTGGGGATTTCTCCTTAAGTGCGTGAAAGCAATACCTTCTCTATCTAGCGCTTTATCGAAAATCGTCATTAACCTAAGTTTTATATGTAATGGTGGCAAAAGTGCATTACGGGTTTACGAGATATGTTTCAGGTGCCAGGAATGAAATCTTGTCTTTGAGGCTAGTATTAAGGACGTAGTGGTTTACTTTGTCACGGCTGTCCCACTCACATAAAAAAAAAAAAAAACAATACTTGGGTATCCTTGCTGCATTTCTGTGAGAATACCAATAACTTTCAGGTCTCCCCACACATACCATTTTATATTTTATATTTAATGAAGTACAATACTGCACTCATAACTTTATACGTCCTTTGTATGAGCCGCGTATGCTACAGAAACAGATGGATTAACATTTCCAATATTTAGAAGCACTGCTTTCAGACTTAGTTTCGAGCTGTCAATAAGTGCCACTCAGTGGGATTATGTTCATGTCCCAAATAAGCCATCTACATCTTCACAATAAACAATGCCTCCGTTTTCAACAAACTAGTCCTCAAAATGACTGTCGTTTTATAAACAAACTGATTTTAATATCTTGAGCTAAGAGATAGTCAAGTCACGGCTGTAACACCTTGAAGCCTGGAGCCCAACACTTCCGCTTTTCTTTTAGGAAGATTTAAGTCTTGTATAAGATGGTTAAGCTCTTCTTGTGTGATCAAGTAAGATGACGTTGACTGGGATGCAGATGGGTAAAAGTCTAAACTTTCCCCGTTGCTTGGAACGTCTGAGGTATCATCTTCTGAATCAATAGTGTAATGTTCTGGAGCTTCAGGTACTGGAAGATCTTCACTGTGAAGAACGGGATGAATAGTTGATTTTAAATTTGGGTACTGAACCTGATGTTTAGAGGAAAAGTCCTTTATATCTGTCAAGCAAAAGTAACAGTCAATACATGATTTATTTGTTCGCCAGTTCCTAATTAAAAGTGTACATTTATTCATCATTTTCTTGAAACCCAGATGCACAGCACACACTACCACAAAAATACGCAACGCGGGAAATCCGACCACTCCTAACGAAACACTACTCAACAAATAACAATTTACAATCGAACAAAAAAGTTACTCAAATGCTAGACCACATTGCAGATGATTTAGGCAACACCAATCTGAACTTGTTTATTACAAGATATTAATGGGCTTCTACGTGAAATAAAGATAAAGAGTGAGGGGAAATATGAGAAACTAGTGCTCCCTATTATAACACAGAAAAAGACTCGTATGTGGTAGGAGAAATTTGGGGGATGAGGAGAACCCCTCTTTAAACAGCGTAATTATTCCTTCTGTAAAGAAGAAAAATTGTCGCTTGGATGATTTTAAGATGAGAGTATATTTTAAGGTATACTCTTAAGCCCTCTCCGATAATCTAGTGGGTAGCATGCGCGCTTTCGGTGCATGGTATCTCGGGTTCGATTCCCGGTAGGAGAACATTGAACGACACGATGGCTCGAATTCCACCTTAAACTGTAGGATCATGTCTCTTATATCCTTGCTGCTGAAAAATACGCTAAATATCAATTGCCAAGCCAATCATTAATCGTATTTAATCACCACCCGTAAAAATACGATATACTATTTAACAGTACAAAATTTCAAACTTTTCAGTTTTTCACAAAATTGGTATGTGATACACAATAAATACTTACAGATTCGATTTTCTCATGCAAAAATACATAAGAAAAACATATTTTCATGTAAAGGACAGATTTCGTGTTGCGCAGTGTAATACAATATCAAACGAAGACATTGGGAAACCATTACAAACTTTGCAGCTTAAAGGCAGCAGCAGGAAGAAAAAGGCATCAGCAGCAAGCAACAAGATAAGATCCTGAAAAAAGAGGAGAAAAGAAAATAATGTAATGCAAAACAAGGCCATGGATGTCAAGTTTAACAAGTTGGAAGGAGAAGACCCTTCGCATAAACTGTATATTGACCAAAATCAAATTTTAGCTATGATTATTGAAGAACAAGAGGACTTACAGTCACAAATGGATGAGCTGAGAACCTGGAGGAAAGTACCGAAGAAGAGAGACTAATGGGATTGATTTTCCAGACTGAATTTATGATTTACTTTTGTATTGGAATATAGAGGTATAAAACAGTTGTGAAATTAGAATTTTAGAAAGTTTGTTGTGGAAAAATGATATTGATTGTTTGTTTAATGCCATATGCAATGATGTCGGGCATTTTTAATGTAGGGTGGAAGGAGAGTGTTGGAATGGTAGCATGAAACTATACACATGCCGTTCTGTAAATGTTAGGGAAATAGTAATTTTACGTGAAAGAGAATATGAAGAGGTAATTAATATATGCTTGTCTTGAGTATGTTAGTTTCCAGTAATTAAGATAATATATCAAGTAAATAATACTTTGACAGTCCATTGTGTATACGACCTCATAAAGTGTAGAATAAAGTGTAAGATTGTGTTAATAATTTTGTCAAGACGGTAGTACAACCATAGATAGACTTCGAAGAGTCAACATCATCATTATTTCTTATTTTTAAGAAAACAATAACTACAAACATACAGATTACTATAAACACTGGTGTAGTTTTACTATACGGATCCATAGATTGTAAAATGTACAAAAAAATTTGGTCAAGTCTTTAATTTGCCCATTTCATGTCGAGAACAGAACCCAACCAACCCCTGCGGGGCTTCTAACCCGTTCCTATTACTATTACTACTACTACTACTACTACTACTACTACTACTACTACTACTACTACTACTACTACTACTACTACTACTACTACTACTACTACTATTACTACTTTGGACCCGTATAGCAAAACTGCATGTAAACACGTTTACCTAAAAACTCTTTAAATAATTCAAAATTATTTTCCTCCTACGGAATCTTCATTTTCACAGTTTGTTTGCAAAGTTTCAGGATAGCATGACGCCATTTAAACATATAATGCATTAACATTGAGTGGTGGAAATTAGGCAATCAGAGAAAGTCTTCTGTATATCTCTATCTCTAGTGAAACTAAGGGGAAAACCCTTTAAAAACTAACCGGATATCATATCTGATCTCCAGACCATTCGTTTACTAATTCAAAATGTTGTCAGCTTACTTTCGATGATAATCTTTGTCCACAAGATGAAGACATCAGTTAAACAATGTAAATATATAATTTAGTTAAAGTCCAAAGATATCTTATCTCTATTCACCGGTTTTCTTCATGTGTATGCGTGTGTCTTTAAAATGAACAAAAGTATAACATATATCTCCGAAGAATTTTCAATTAATTAGTTGTTCATGTAGTTTTATTTTCTTTCACGAACAGTAAGAAAGCAAATTTTAAACTTATAATATCCTTCAACACCGTTGACATGATAGCTCTGTCCCTTCTTATTAAGATGAGTACATAAAAATCTAAATCTTTCACTTAACGACACACATTTTGTATCATTTGAAATTTAGTGAAATAATATATCTAATATTTGGAATTTTATAGTCAGTGGAACACGCCCAGTACAATAATTCGTTTAGGGTTAGGAGTTGGACTCGAGAAGTACTATTTCACTGCGATTGTTACCTGCTTGTTTATGAGATTTCAAAAAGAGAGTATTTTCTAGCACTGGCGACGTAATGGAGATTTAACTCCCATTGAGGTAGATATTATGCAAAATTAACATATAGTGTATTAAGATATATATATATATATATATATATATATATATATATATATATATATATATATATATATATATATATATATATATATATATATATATATACAAGGTGGCCCAAAAGTAGGTATACACTCCTGGTTTAATCAAGTATAACATTCTAGCTTATAGGTTTATTTGCTTCGGCTGTTCCCAGCTTAAGATATAAGTAAAGAGACACTACGAACAAATAATCAGGAAACTATGTCTCTACCTGATGGATAACAATAAGAAATGATACAAAAAGCAATATATATACAGGCCCGGATTTAGGAGGTGCACGTGCACCCCCCGTTCGTTGTAAATATACATTTTCTAAAATGAGAAGCTAGCGCTGAAAATATCAACAGTTTCCGAAATTTTCTGCCGTTATGTTTCCGTTTGGGGCTTAAAAGAAACAGGGGTTTTGCAAAACCAATAAATTAATTCAATTTTCTGTAGGTTGAAGGAAAATGGGAGGACCAAGCAAAATAATATAACATTTATCAAATAGGGAAGAAAACAGAAGCCAGGAAGAGAGAACAATTTTTCCTTCATATCACTTGCGACCCTCTTTAAAATACCCTCCCCCCCGTCTTATGTATCAGGTGTAAAGTATATTGTCACATGTCACTTTGAAGAGTTTAAATGAGACTGGTTACTTTGGTAGTTATGGTGCACTACGTCAGAAAATCCTGGACCCGACTCTGTATATATATCCACCAGAACTCTAGAACGCTTGGAGCAATTTTAATCCAAACCTGAACGCATATTACTTACAGTCTGGAAAAACGTATTGTCGGAGAACGAACTTCTAGCACACCTAAGGGGGACATAAAATGATCGAAAATGTCCGATACTAGTGTCGAACCCATAGTCTTCGAGGTCGCTGAGACGAACGGTGACACTTCCGATGCCGTTTAAATCCAAATTCCACCCCATTAGTACTCCTGAAGGGGAGGGATGGTGACATAAAAATAATTGAAAATGACCGGTATTAGTGTCGAATCCATAATTTTTAGGAGTCCCTAAGTTGATTGGTAACAGTTTTGGTGCCCTTGGCACAAGTCCAAAGTCAGCTGCAAGTGGGGCTAAGACCTCCTAGCTAGAGGTATGCAAGGGCTGGGACTACAAAGTATATACCATTTCGGGTCCGGGCCCGGGCCCGTGAATTTTTAAATATACAACCATATTTCTCGGCCCTTTTCGGGCCTAACTTTGTAAATATACTGTACAACGATATATCTGCACCGTTCTTTCTGGAGAAGTTTTAAAGCACAACTGCAAAATCAAATCTCTAATTGCTGTAAATAAAATTACAATTTTGCATTAATTACTAAGTTTCTGTAATTCGGGCTTGTTTCGTTCTCATTTGATTATCACGGGAGCTCGTGTCAGGCTCTAGCCTAATGCTAAAAAACATATTTCGGACTTGGGCCGGGCCTCACATTGTAAATTCACGGGCCAGGGCTAAAAATTCCGGCCCGTGCAGACCTCTACCCCTAGCACCCCTAGGGGGAAGAGATAGAAAATGAAAGAAATGACCGATATTAGTGTCGAATCCATAATTTTCGTGGTCACTGAAATAAATAGCGACGCCCCAATGTCCTTTATGTCTAAATTAACTCTCATCTGTAGAGGATGGGGTGGGGGAGATGAAGAATAAAATGTCAAAAATGACATGAGATTTATGTCGAATTCATAGTTTTCAGAATCGGGAAAACATCAAACCTGTTTGAAATGACTTTTGGAAATATTTAGTACCCATTTCAAGCTGGGGTTTTTAATCATATAAATTTGATAGTGTATTCCGTGGGGATAGATTGTTACCAAAAGTGGAACATCTTCTGTATTTTTATCATTAAGCTTTCATTAAAATAAATATTCTAAGGAGGGAGGGAATTCAAATATTTCCCATAAACGTATTCTTCCCATGCAAAGAACGGGCGTTTAAGCTAGTACTCGATATTTATCACCAATAGAAGTAAAGCAGTATGAATAGAAACAAAGGGAATCGCTTGTAGAAATTATTCTGAATGGCATATTAGATTCGCATATCTCTCTCTAAATCCACGGTTTATAGTTTGAGAATTTCCGTTTGGTGTCGAAGGTTACTTATTGCTAAAAGTTCAATTGGTATTTCTATGAACAATTTTATCTTGTAGCAAATCGGTTCTTGGCAGAACTCATTCCCAATGGAAGATTCTGAACCTTGGAATTTATTCAATTGACCCTTCAACGGACTATCTAACATTGCCTTGGATACGGTTTCTCAGAGCGGTATGCTCTTCCATTGATTTTATTTCTTGGTCGTCACTTCTCGTACGCAAGCAATTACAATGGACGTGACGTATCAGGTAAGAGTTTATCTTCCTTTTCGTTTTTTAATATATCGCAGTGATGTCATTGAATTGCAGTGTTGTCGCTCTGACCATTAAAATAACAAGCCGAGCGTAAATGTTATCATTCTTATTTGTATGTCTGTAGGTACTAGCTGCAGGCATGAATTCGCAACCAATGGAAGGAAGTGACACCGTGAAGCAGGAACATATGACTGCATATAAAGCTAACTACAGGGTTCACAAAACAGGAATCTCCCATGAAGAAATGGTGCTGGGATATGACGAATGGTCTGAAAAATACGATGAGGTATTGTGCTTATTCATCCTGCTAATATTCTATTTTAAAACTTTTATTGTGGTTTTTAACATCTTATTTTCAAAGTTCGTTATTTAGAACGTTATTTTCCTGTATCAAACAAATTATCAAAAATGCAACATTTTGAAATTTTCCTTTAGTTAAAAAAAAAAAAAAAAGTGCATAGTGGACCATTGACAAGAAAGAGGCGATGATAACGTTCTGAGGCAATTTCCAACAGGAGTTCGAGATTTCTGTTGAAAATAAAGCGATGACTGCAAATGCTTCGCGGGGTTTCATTCATCTAAAATTGTTGCGGACCTAGAACAAAAAGGCCCCCTGATACTTTCATTAGCCTAAATTAAGGACAATAGTGTTTCTGGTTCAAATTTTAAAAAGCTGAAGTTCTAAAATACTTATTTGACTCCCTTATAAAAAATTGTCCCCTAAAATTTTCTGTGAACATTCTCCCAAATTATTGCCTTTCGAAGGCAGAAGCAGCTGAAGACTTACTTACTCATGTCAGAACGTAGAGCCTATACCAAAAACCCTAGATTCATTTAATTTTAAAATAGTAGAAGTAATACAGTCCTAAAAGGAAGTAATTATTAATCTCCTTTAAAACGTCTTCGCCATATCTTAGCTCCTCTCTCTAAAAATAAAATGAAAAACAATAAAATAAAGCTGGTGTCAATAATGGACTCACCATTTAGTCATTTGGTTCGTCCTATTGGTCTGTTGGCAGCTGGTTAATTGCAATATAGAGTCTTTAAATTCATTTTAAAACATGCTCATCAGGTTTTAAACTTTCTTCTTACTTCCGTGTATGTTATCGGGCAATACTATCTTTCAATTAAGTCACAGCAATCAATAAATCATTGTGTTCAGATAATCAAGAAACAAAAATCATCACATTAGATATAAGAAAGCAAAGCAAGATGATAGCCATTTCAGAGATACACATAAATTGCTACGTTCATATTGGTAGCAGGGGTAAAAGTGGAACTGAAAAGGAAGAGGGACAAATGACGTCACGCCGTTTGTCGTGCCTATCTTTGCCCATTGTATATTTTAGGAAGTGAGGGACAACATAGGTAGTTTTTGGAAGTGGGGGAACCAGGGGCGCCCGAAGAACATTTTTAAAGGGGAGCATCTCCATGGTTGCTATATCATGTCTTGTTTTTCTAGCATTTAATATACGTGGTTTCCTGTATTACGCATACATTTTTGTGAGTCAGGGAGGGGTCCTGCCCCCTTCGGGCGCCCATGGGGGAACGCGTTTTTACGGAAATATTTATTTTAAAAAGTTTAACTTATTAGATGCTTGTAAATGGATGTTTAGGACCAAAAACCGTTTCAGAGTTGGAAGTTGTCCCTTATATTGGACACCTATCCTGCAATTCTACTGACAAACCGAATAAAAGAAAAAAAATGTAAAATATTTCATTGCAAATCATAAGTCAAGGATTCAATTCCCCTTCGGTCCCTCTAGGTAAATTCCGGGATAGTTTCCTGATTATGGGTACAGCAGTATTCTTCCTGAAATATGATAATTCCCTCTCTGTCATTTGGGCACCATGTGGAGACCTAAGTTGATATTGGTGGATAATGATACTTATTCTTCTCGTGCTTTGTAGTACGTAGGCCCTAATTCAGTTGTACAGGATTTTTTTTTTTTTTTTTTTTTTTTTTTTTTTTTTTTTAGGGTTGGAAGTCAAACCATAGTGCTTCCTTCTAAGGTAGGAATATTAACTATTTCCATGGGAAAATTCTAGTACTGTTTGAAGTTTGCATCATTAACAAAACTCGTTCTTTGCAACATAAAGATCTCTAGACTCGAGTGTTATTCATAAATAAATGAACTTTCTTTTTACTCAATTGCCTAACAATGGACTGAGCGGACTAACTGGTTGCATTGAAATTTTAGCGTCTCTTTCAGTACAAAGGCTTGTATAACACATGAAATAACAACAAAACATGGGACTTGAACTATATGAACTCTTACCAGATATCGAACCTAGTTTTACTTCACGAAAGAAAAGAAAATTTGCTACAATATAGCCCTTAGTTGTGAAAGGGATCCCTCACCTGTACCTTGAATACTGTAAACGATCCCCTCACCGTTTACAGCCTGGACTTACTTGCAAGCTCGAGAATTGATTATCTATATATATTAAAATGCTAGGTTTGTGTGTTTGTGGTCAAGAAAACTTTATATGTTTGTGGACGTTTATATGTTTGAGGCCGTTTATATGTTTGAGGCCAATCTTTTCGACAGTGATTTCTCGGGAACCATAGGTTCTAGAAATATTCCGTTTTTACTGATCGATTGCAAAGTTTGTGTAGATTGTTCAGTTCTAATTGAATATATATATTTTTTTTTAAATGACCATTATTTCTTTATACATTTTAGGGATAGACTGGAAGTATTGAAATTTTAGAAAAGTAAAGCATAATATCCTACGAGTTATACATTCCAACACCAAATATTTGTATACATGGGTTGTATATCTCTCAGGCATTTATTTCATTATCAAACGATAATGAAAAACGAAGGATAACCATTTCTCCAGTCTAAGATGAATCTTTATTGTTTGGAGTGTTTTGCCCAATGAGCACCATATATCATTGACATTGTAATTAATTATGTATGTAATGTGTTTGCTTATTACATACTGCATGCAAGAAAAAAGAAAACACTAATCATACGTGAATTAAAAACTCCAACTAGAAGTAGTCTCTAATCTTGCAAACGGTGCGAGATATTGAAAAAAAATCGAAAAAAATTCCCCTTTATGATACCCCTTTACGATTTTTATCAAGGGATCCTTTACTTGTGTCCATAAAGGGACATGTACAGATGTTGTGAGGAAAGACAAGGGGATTCATCCCTAACAGCACAAGATGTGCTAGGCATGTTCCGTTTAGGTGTCCCAGCTACTTTTTAGGTACCAGACATTTGGTACATATGATATTCATGTGCTAAGTATGTACTTCAGCTACTTACAGTTTTAGGTATTTGTTACACCTAATTGATATTTCCAACTATGTACCACACATATAGCATTTATATACCTGGCTGTTTCGCACTCTAGCAGTCATTTGTTCTTATGTCGTCACTGTCATTTTCTAGGTACGTCCTTTAAGTACATTCTGTTTTAGATACCCTAACAGCACAAGATGTGCTAGGATGCGCCATTTATATGTTCTAAATTTATCTCCCACATTTGATGCGTTTGTTGCTTCTTTTTCTAAGCGATTGTGTATTAGAAGCAACAAGCGCATCAACTTTATTAGATGGCAACTGTCGCCGATCATTTGAAAGTGAATATGGAAGAAACATGAATACCTCGTGAATACATAGACACGTGAATACATAGAAACATGAATACATAGACACTCGTCATTTTGTTATTAAATTACATAGCGAGCAGATTTTATCTGATCCCAAATGGTTATCGTCGAATATACGCGGTTAAAGGGGCACTGTGATTAGCCAAATTCAAAAGACCTCAATAATTTATCACTCAACAAGCGACGTTCTCTTTATCGCCTCCGTGGCCAAGTCAAAAGAGCACGCGGATGGTAATCCAAAGGTTGGTGGTTCGTGCCCACCCTGGGGTATATATTTTTTTACTTGTTTAAAGTGTTTTTAGACTCACCCTAATGTAAACACATTACGCATATAGGCTATTTAACATATTTTGGGGGAGTAATTTTGCGGTTCATTGACGCTTACGGCATGGGGAACATACGTAGAACATACTAGGCACGTTTCTCAGGTACATGTCAGGCATGTGCCATGGGGCGGACATAGACTGTGACTATCACTTGCCATCCATGTGATTTCTCTCTCAGAGGTACGTAAGGCACATACTGGACACATTCCCATGTACATGAGGGAACATGATAGGCCTTTCCCTCAGCTTGATTAGGAATTCTTTGTAGTAGGTCTGATTCACCGTTTGACCCTGAGGCACCCATTCAGTCATGATGATACCCCTGATATCGGAAAAAAGATGAGCATTGCCTTCACTTTCGACTTGCTCATTCGTGCTTTTACATTCTTAGCGATGTGGGAGTCTTCCGGTGCATTGATGACGCTTAGTCTCGGGGTCATACTGGAAAATGCATGTTTCATCACATGTGATGACACGTGTTAGCAAGTCTGGCTCTGCTTTGAGTCGTCCCATGACGTCATAGCAAATGGTCTTTTGAATGTCTTTCTGTCTCTAAGAGAGGTTTTCCGGGACAATTTTTGCACAAACTTTTGTCATGTTTAAATTGTCATGCAAAATTTGTCTTACTGTCTCTTTGTTAATGTTCATCATGTCTGCGATCATCCGAATGCTCAGACGTCTGTCTTTCCGCACCAGTTTATTAATTTTTTGAACATTTTCGTCCGTTCTTGAACTTAACGGGCGGCCGGGTCGTTCATCATCTTCAACCTGCTCCCTACCTTCTGAAAATCGTTTGTACCATTCGAAAACTCGCGCACGTGATATAGCATTATCACCATACACATCTTTTAACATTGCACAACATTCCGTCGGTGTTTTGTTTAATTTCACCAGAAATTTGATGTTAATGCGCTGGTCAACTTTACTGTTAACCATGATTCCGGCACTACTACAAAACATTGTCCTCTTCATGCAAGCCTGAAAAGAAAAGAAAAGCTTTCAGAATCATGAAACAAACAGTGGCTGTTCATGAAGGTCCAAGATCAACAACACATCGTTAGCTACCTCCGCCCCACGATCCTACGCGACAGGAGGTGGACAATCTCGTCATTTAATTGACACTTATATATATATATATATATATATATATATATATATATATATATATATATATATATATATATATATATATATATGTGTGTGTGTGTGTGTGTGTGTGTGTATGTGTGTGTATAAGAATCTTATAATCATTGTACGCTAAGTTACATTTTTGTTTCTTTAAAGCTTTCCTGTCTGCAAAAGAAAAATCAATGTTACAAGTCTAATACCGAGCAGTATCTATGTGCAGATCAATACGAAGTTCTCCAGTATATATGTAAATCCAACACTCCAAAAGTATTCTACAGCAGTGGTTCTCAACATGGGCTTTAAACCCTCCCCCCCCCCCAAAGGGGCGTTCTTGTTTCTAATGGAAGCGGTGGAATAAAAAGGGCGATAATTATTTAGGAGCGTTTCAGATTTCATAACCTGATCGTCTTCTTTTCTTATTATTGAAAGAAGACTTATGCACTTTAGACTTTTTAAAAATAAATATTAATGGTGATAATAATAATAATAATATTATTATTATTTTATAATGATAATTACACATTTCTGTGACAGAAACCTTTCGTTTTCTATCTCCTCGTGGCAGGCAGGAGCAGAGAAATTAGAGTGGAGCCTCTAAGCTCTGTGCTATAGCACATAGCATGAAATGTAAACAGGGACACAAAAGGAGGAATTCGTTCTGCTTCTAGCAGGATAAAAATTCACTCAACCTGCACTCCGGTTCAAAAACAAAATGCTACTCAAGTAATTCTTTTATAATATTTTATGAGATCATAGAACTGCAATATATCCGAACGATATGATGTATTTTATTTTATAAATTTTGATGTAGATTGCTGGTTGATTTGGAGCTTAACGTTTCTTTTTCACCACTGAGACTATGTAAGACGTAGACGTATAGATTAATGAGGCTTTGAACCACTCAATCAAGAATAGAATTCGGGTCTTCCTCACCAATGGCGTGAATACTAAAGATCCCTAATACAGATGTTATTTAGTATATCGTATACGTATATAACTAGATAATGTATGTGCTTATGCTCGAGTGAATTTTTTTTTATATCATGAAGCTAAAGAAGGCATTTTCAGTTGAAGAGGGAACGTACCGAATTATTATAGCTAATTTCTGTGTTTATAATTGGTTATCTAGAACCTAAAACCTACGAATCAAATCCAAAACTTTCTTGTACTTCATGTATATATAACTAACGAGTTACGCTTCCTTAACTATGTCATGTCACGTTGAACGTTTTCCAAGATGGCGACATGTGAAAGGTTACTTCTGCCCAATGTGAAACGTATTATCCAATTATTATTATTATTATTATTATTATTATTATTATTATTATTATTATTATTATTATTATTATTATTATTATTATTATTATTATTATTATTATTTCTCCAGATATGATGATAGAACCTAAACCCAACGAGTGTTTGAATCAGGTGAAACATTTTTATGATACTTATGGATAAAGACATAACTAAACACCAATTTCTACAGCCGTTACAACCAGCGTTATTATCCTGGTCACTTCATTATGCTGGAAGCGTTATAAAGACAAGAATTTTTTAAGCATAGATCCTATAACAAGATTTTTTCTCTCGTCCAATCTCTTTTATACACTAGAATTGTATACAGGGTGGTTCAGTAATGTTGGACAGCCCTGAATAAATCGGAAACCAGCAGAGATATTAGCAAGAGTGTGGTGGATCCAGATACTTGTGGAAGGGGGACGTCTTTTGAGGTACAACACAATATTACCAGGTCAACAGTGTTGCCAGCTCAGTACAAAGTTGTATTTTTTTTTTAATGGAACATATAGAAGTTTATGCCATCAAAAGAATTAGTACAGCATGTGAATACGAACAAGCGAAACCGCACCTGTCAGTGTTGCCAAATAAGGAAGTTATAAAGCTTCAAAGATCAAGAAATTAGAGTGTCCGTAGAGCAAAACCAGCAAAAAGGCAAGAAAAATAATAGTACGGAATGAAAAGGAGGAACCAAAAGAGTAAACCAAAGAACGCACAGCATCCAGTGAGTAACATGGTTGCCACAGCAAAGGGGGAAAAATTGAAAATTTTGCAGTTGCCATAGAAGGAAAAGTGCCCATATGACATAATGCCGGAAACACCATAGAAAGTCCATGTAAGATTCAGGAATCCTAATAGCGTTTGTTCGAAAGCGATATCTCTAACCGTTCCCGAGATACACCAAAGGTATGCCCTCCAAACTATTTTACGATTAGACTCGTGTAGTTCTTACATTTTGTTGAGCGGGTCATTTTCATTACTCGTTGCCGTAGTTTGGAGGGCGAGGGAATTATTATGCAGTGTTGCAAACCCCGCATACCTTTGGTGTATCTCGGGAACGGTTAGAGATATCGCTTTCGAACAAACGCTATTAGAATTCCTGAATCTTACATAGACTTTCTATGGTGTTTCCAGCATTATGTCATATAGGCAATTTTCCTCCTATGACGACTGCAAAATTTTCAATTTTTTCCCCCTTTGCTGTGGCAACCATGTTACTCACTGGATGCTGTGCGTTCTTTGGTTTACTCTTTTGGTTCCTCCTTTTCATTCCGTACAATTATTTTTCTTGCCTTTTTGCTAGTTTTGCTCTACGGACACTCTAATTTCTTGATCTTTGAAGCTTTATAACTTCCTTATTTGGCAACACTGACAGGTGCGGTTTCGCTTGTTCGTATTCACATTATGTAATAATTCTTTTGATGGCATAAACTTCTATATGTTCCATTTAAAAAAAAAATACAACTTTGTACTGAGCTGGCAACACTGTTGATCTGGTAACATTGTGTAGTACCTCAAAAGACGTCCCCCTTCCACAAGTATCTGGATCCACCACACTCTTGCTAATATTTCTGCTGGTTTCCGATTTATTCAGGGCTGTCCAACATTACTGAACCACCCTGTATATATATATATATATATATATATATATATATATATATATATATATATATATATATATATATATATATATATATTGGCCTTTGGCTCGCTGGGGTCTCCGCTACGGCCTCCGAATTTTAAGTTTCCTTATCATATTTGAATTATCTGAAAGATAAGATTTTGTATCCCAAGAAAACGTCCATTTACATAACACGCGAATTTCTTCATACCCCCTCTAGACTCCTTAAAAACTAAAAATATTCACTTTTGGCAATTTTCCTGTGGGTTACTCCTGAAAGGCTACAATCATGCAAAATTTCATCATTCTAGTCCTGCCTGAAGTACCTAAACGTTTCAGGGTGTAGAATATGTCGGGAGTAGAGTGTGTAGAATTGTTATTTTTGATGATTTTCTTAGGTGACGCTAACGAAAACGCACAAGTATACCGAATTTCAAGTTTTTATTCTAATTCCAAGTACCTAGAACATGAAATTGTACCAAAATAAAAGGCCCATTTTTACTTTTGGCAATTTTCCTGTGGGTTAGTATTGGAAAGCTACAATCGTGCCAAACTTCAACTTTCCACGTCAACCGGAAGTACTTTTTTTTATGTCAGTCTGTTCATGTTATAATTAATATATATTTTTCTTCAGACAATTATTATTTTATTTTACTTGCGTATGTGTAATTTGACGTTCGGAAAGCATTTGATGTTGAAAACCTTTGAAAGTTTATTTCTTTACATTACTTTCTTATGTAAAGGTGTTTCATTGCTTTTATAAGTCTTAATAAACCTTCCTCCTTTGCGCCCTCAGTCTCGTGATACCTCGTAGTTCTTCGCCTCGTGCATGCGTCACAGTAAATTGAATTGTTTATATCTCTTTCAGGATGTTGATGCCGTGTGCATAGATATCGCAGCAGTTTACATAATAGTACCCTTTGCACTTCAGCATTGCAGAAGCTTCTGCCATTTTGTCAACGTATATGTCACTTCCTTTATTCTATTTGCAATTCTTCGCGTCGTGCAATGTCAGGAAAAGCGGAATTGTTTATGACTTCTTCAGGATGTTGTAGTCACGTATATAAATACCGAAGTGTTATATAGTGTGTATCCTTTGCACTCGAACATTACAAAAGGTTTTATCAACTCATATTTCCCCTTATACCACCACCACCAATTTCTTTATTTTTCAACCTTACAAACACCGCTTATATATATTCCTTTTATTTCCTTGTACACTCCGCATCAAAAAAAGTTGCGACAGCAAACGCCGTGCAGTTAGGCCACCCAATATACACCTTCTTATCCCACAATCGTGTCAGGACAAGAGACTTCCTCCCTCCCCTCCTTTCTTCTCTCCCAAACTAAAATTAACTAACAACATGAGTGCAATTCTAATTTCAAACTACACATGTATTAGTTTAGATAAAATGAAATAACAAAACCGAGACGAAACAAGATTCATAAGTTGATTTAGAGAGAAACTGAAACACACCCAATGAAAAATTGAAACCAATTGACGTCTATTACACACACATTCAGAAATGAGGCAGAGAGAGAGAGAGAGAGAGAGAGAGAGAGAGAGAGAGAGAGAGAGAGAGAGAGAAGACGAGAGAAGAAGAAAAAGAAAAGGAAGAACAGATAAAAATGTGGAATTCAAACAGTAAGAAAAGAATCTTGCATTATAAAGTTCCGTTACCAGAAATCCAAGAGTAATATAGAAATAACTTTTGTTTTTACATATTTTTTCAGAACTATTCGAATATATAGAGGATGCTTTAAACATTCATTAAGTCAATTCCATAAAGGATAGCATACTCAAGTTCCACTAGAACTGTAGCCCTCCAAGACACATCTAGGATAATGTCAAAAGTTTAACACACATGCTTTGTTTCCGCGTGGTTCGATTGCAAATCCGGTAGTGTTCATTGGACGTACTGATCAAAAATACATTCTAATAAACTAAGTAGATAGCGTAGGTCATATCCCCCATTTCAGACTACTAATACAAACTGAACAAAAAAAAACGAAACGAAAAAAGAAAGAAAAATGAATGAGTGCTATTTAAACTGCTAAATTTCTATCAGAAATATCCTATATTGAAAGTTCAAACTGTATCGTAATGAAAAGTTACAAATGTTCAAAAGGGAAATTGAATGTTCCTTATAGATGTAGCATGTTTCAAATTTCAACGTGAATAAAACACATTGAATTATAGGATGGAAACAAATTTTGTGTCGAACTAATATAAATAAAATTTTGTTTTCAAATAACCAAAGAGGTTACTACTTTCTAGTCGTTTCCGAAGATTTATCTGTTCCGAACATCCAGCATCGATTTCATCTCTTGCGGATATAACGTAATTCGCACAGATGGAATGAACAAGCTAGAGGTCCAACGGATCATCGCGTCAATCGGATGATGTTGGTTAGGTTATAGACCACCACTGGGTCGAGGATTCAAACCTGTAGTTACCCGGCAATTCGACTGAGACTCGGTAACCCAGAGGATACAAAAGAGATTTTACTTATTTCTTTGCGTTTAAGCAGTATTTCTGTTAGAGGTGACCAGGACTGGAGATGTTATTTCCAGAGCACGGAAAACACGACGGCGAAGGTCCCCTTTTATTTAGGTTTCCTTGCTTCGATTAACTTTGGATCACGCACACGCACATGAAGTGTGTGTGTGTGTGAGAGAGAGGCGGAGAAGTGAAAGATGCAAAGACAGGATAGGGAAACGTGAAGAAAGAGAGCGAGGGGGGACGAATATAAATATGAAACATACTTATCATTGCAGTGTATACTGTATAATGTAGAAGGCACACACTTTACTCGAATTATCAACCTTGTAAGTTCTCCAACAGGAGATGAATCTTTGTTTGTAGCCAGTATTTTATGCGAAAAAAAAACCATACTACCCGATGGGGATTCGAACCAAGATTTTCAATTTGGAAGTCTAGCACTTTACCACTACACCATCGATTGCTTTATGCAAACTTTGTTTAACAAATGGTATAGTGTTTCTTTCTGAGAATGATAAGACGAAAAGTGTATACTGCAGATCAATGATGTGTTTGGAATGTCCTGGTAAGTCCCTTCGCCTTTCCCAACCAACATTCGTAAATCGTCTCTATTACGATACAGGTGTTTGCTTCCACATTCTTACGTATTCCTTGTCCAGTATAAGAAATCGATTCTTCACAAATCCTTTGTAAAAAAAATAACTTTGGCATGAACAGGATTTGAACCTATGTTAGATATATATATTATTCACAAGGCCATTACGTTACCCCAACACTATCACGCCACCTGAAATTACAAGCTAAATATTACTTACTTTAGCCATGATCTTTTGAAGGAACCGGCTTCTTCCTCTAAGGTTATTTGCATTAAAGTGCTCAATGAAATAATTTATTCGACGACGTAGAGAGAAATTACTGCCCACTAATAAAGGAAAAGCATACAATCCGGGAAAAATTACAGAAGTAAAACATATTTTGCAGTAATTTCGTCGTGCAAGTTCAAAAGTTCGCAAATTATTATTATTATTATTATTATTATTATTATTATTATTATTATTATTATTATTATTATTATTATTATTATTATTATTACCGAACCAAACGACCGATCTCGATCACATTTTCAATATTGATAAGGTTCGGGCCTGGAAAGCTTTTTTATAATTTCATTTTATTGGTAGGACTTAGGGGGAGGAGGAGTAAAGGAGGGAAGATATATGAAAATGGATAAAATGTAATAACTCTTGAACCACCAGACCGATCTCTATTAACTTTCAACATAGATAAGGTTCGGATCTGGGACAACTTTTATCATTCCAGTTTGACGGTGCAACGTAGGGGCCGGAGAGAGGGAGCTATATGTAAAAATAAATAAATAATAGTGTCTCTTTGTGACTTCAACACTCTTGAACCACCCAATCAATCTCGATCAAATTTTCATCATAGATGAGTTTCGGTCCTAAAATGGTATTTATCTACTTACTGTGACGATATAACATAGGTTTGAGGGGAGGGTGGAGTTAAAAAAGGATAAATAAAACTTGGTAACTCCTGAACCAAATGATCAATCTCTATCAAATTTTTAACATAGAAGAGGTTCGGGCCTGAGATGATTTTTATCATTTCACTTTTACGGGAGAACTTGGGAAGGGGAATGGGAGAGGGAGATATATAAAAATAAATAAAACTTAACGACTCTTGAACCATCGAACCAATCTCGATCAAATTTTCAACTTAGATGAAGTTTAAGCCTGAGACGGTTTCTGTAATATCACTTTGACGGTGTAACTTCAGGGAGGGGGAGGCGGAGGGGGAGGCGGAGGGGCATTTAAAAAGAACGAAAATTAACCGTTATTAGTGGCGAATCTATAATTTTTGGAGTCGCTGAGATTAACAGTGACACATCTGATGCTGTTTAAATCCAAATTCAACCCCTCAACTTCGAGGAGGGGGAGCATAGAAAAGATCGAAATGACCAATATCAGTGTCGAATTCATAGCTTTCCGGCTCCCTAAGATGGACAGTGCCACTGCAAATGCCGTGCCCCGCAAAATAGGGTGGGGAGGGGGAGTGCAGTTTAAATAGCACTCATTCATTTTTCTTTCTTTTTTCGTTTCGTTTTTTTTTTTTTTTTGTTCAGTTTGTATTAGTAGTCTGAAATGGGGGATATGACCTACGCTATCTACTTAGTTTATTAGAATGTATTTTTGATCAGTACGTCCAATGAACACTACCGAATTTGCAATCAAACCACGCGGAAAGGAAGCATGTGTGTTAAACTTTTGACATTATCCTAGATGTGTCTTGGAGGGCTACAGTTCTAGTGGAACTTGAGTATGCTATCCTTTATGGAATTGACTTAATACATGTTTTAAGCATCTTGTATGTCTTCGAATAGTTCTGAAAATATGTAAAAGCAAAAGTTAATTCTATGTTACTCTTGGATTTCTGAAAACGGAACTTTATAATGCAAGATTCTTTTCTTACTGTTTGAATTCCACATTTTTATCTGATCTCCCTTTTCTTTTTCTTCTTCTCTCGTCTTCTCTTTCTTTCTCTCTCTCTCTCTCTCTCTCTCTCTCTGCCTTTTTTCTGAATGTGTGTGTAATAGATATCCATTGGTTTCAATTTGTCATTGTGTGCTTCACTTTTTCAATACATCAACTTATATACCTTGTTTCGTCTCAGTTTTATTAATTCACTTTGTCGGTACTAATACATGTGTAGTTTGAAATTTGAATTGTATTCATGTCGTTAGCTAATTTTAGTATGGGAAAGAAGAAAGGAAGAGAGAGAGGGGTCTGTTTACCAGACACGATTATGGGATAAGAAAGTGTACCCGGGTGGCCTAGCTGCACGGCGTTAGCTGTCGCTATCTTTTATGCGAAGTGTACACTCGAAGAAATAGATGTTTTTGCTTTTGTTTAATCATGTACAGAATAGTAAATCTATTTTCAGCATCGCGCGACTATGCAGTTGACTTTCTCTCCTGTACATCTCTTTCCCAGCACCCGAATCATTGTAAGGAAACTGCTATCAACAACTTTTTTCTTTTCTGCATTACATATACAGTTCTTAAATTTATTAAGTAACAATTCGAATCTAGTGTATCAGTGAGTATTTTATTTCTGATATTACTTAAAAGGTTTCACACATTGATAATGTCAGTGACCAATATTCCTAACAAACTTCACAGAAACATGTGTGTGTTTGTACATTTTGGAGCTTATGCTTCGATCCGACCCGAATAGAATTGTTACTGGGGTTTCTAATCCTACCAGACGACTTTTACTTGAGTGATGTGTTGTCAGCACGTTGTTACTGGATTTCTGGTCCTACCAGACGCTCATAGTTAAGTGATATGTAACCAGCACTAGTTGAGTGATGTATGGTCATCACATCAATCCCCAATGCGGTTGTTACTGGTTTTCTACGCCTATGATAATGGTTTTAGTTAAATGATATGTTGTCAGCACATTACTCAACGCGATTGTTATTTGTCTTTCTAGACCAACCAGATTTCTTTTAGTTGAGCGAAGTTTGATTAGCCTTGCAAATTAGAACATTCGGCCATTTTGCACTATTATCGTCTGCTCATTGCACACTGGCGTCCTACTCCACCTTTCATAGTACGAGCTTTGCCATAACAAAGTACCACCAACAGCCCTGACCGTTGCCAGCGCAAACTTCTGACGTGTTTCCAGCTTTAAAGGTTTCAATTCCTCACATTGGAAAGATTATTGTGCGCATACTGAATAGGCGGTTGGAAAGTAAGATAGATGTTCTAGGAAGATCGATTTAGATTCCGGAAAGGAAAAGGCACCACAGATGCTATTGGGTCGATGGGAATTATATCAGAACGAATTCTTTACATAAAGGAAGGTGTAACTTTATTTCTTCGTTACCTTCTCTGATTCAAATATATTTTGAATGGGGCCGCGGTGGCTCAGTGGTAGAGCGTTCACCTCTAGTGCTTGGGGTCCCGGCTTCAAACCCTGCTCCCGCCAAGTGAACTTTGTGGTGGACAAACATCGTGTGCGTGGGTTTTCTCGGGGTTCTCCCGTTTCCTCCCACTTTCTTCATTCCACCATTTCACTCATCATCACCGTCTCCTTTAGCCTAACCGGCATAACCGTGTGACGTAAAACTCAAAAATTTTATTTCATTTTCAAATATATTTTGAATACTTGTCCACCAGATTACAAATGGATTGCACCACAGTTATGCACTTTTAGATTATATATTTTTCCATATATAGCTTATTTCTCACATTAAAATAATATAAATATAATTCAAACAATATGGTTCTTTGTTCTATATATGTTTCTACATTACCATATCAGCCAGATAAACAAGTTGTCATGGCATCGAAAACAAGAAATATCTCGATATAATACAAATATTTAAATTGTTTCTTCATATACTTTCTTCTTCTTCTTAATAGCTTGTGCCTTTTAAATAGCACTTCTGCCCGTAAAATAAAAACAATATTTAGAAATACATAGAAAATATACACTATTGTTGTATAATGGGTCCCGAACTATAATTAAAGAAAGAATCATGGACCGTTAAACATATACATAGTTACCTTACTGTTTGAATAGCCTTTATATATACATATAAAAATTACAATTCATGAAATAATATATTATCATCTTATCTCAATATCACTCTCATATTCATCCAATAATCAATTTTGTTTTAATTCTATAAGATTACCGATGAGAAAGACATATTTAAAATATAAGTGAATTGATTATTTTTAAGTCCTAAATAGATTCTTTAATTCAACACCATTTATATTTGATAACAATAAAATTGATGTAAATTAAAATATAACTTAACCTATTTCATTCATTCGGGCATAGTTAACATAAATTTGATAGACAATATTTGTATTGATGCATAGATGTAATTGCATAGAATGTGAACGAAGTAAAAATTACAATGAAATCATAATAATATTTAAAGTGAAACAAAACAAAAACTAATCGATATCATAAAAATAATCACACAACAAAGAAATTATTACCTTAGGAGCTAACCTGAAACTTCGATATTATCTATATTGATCTTAGATAAAACTTCCTTAGGAACTAACTTTTCAACTAATTGCATCCATTTACTTTTGGTATGCTTTGACGGACACCATAACTTTAGTTCGTCAATATTTCGTAAACACAAAAGTTTACCAGTCTTTACATCCTTTAATTCGCAAACCTTAGGGTTAACTTGTCGAATACATAAAAAAGGCCCAGAATATAAATCGCAGAACTTATAAATTCTCTTCAATGATGCATCACTTTGTGGATGTAACCTCGCAAAAACCAGATCATTGATCTTAATTTTGGATCTACTTGTCTGTTGATGTTCAATCTTTTGGTTTCTCAAAAGAATTTTTCGTGTTCTACGAAGACGTACCATACTGACAAGATGTGAATAATCCAATTCATCATTCTCATTAAGTTTAACATTAAAATGCTGTTCTATGGATTTTATTGAATCAGTTCCATTATGAATATTCGCTGGGGCAACTCCCAAGTTATCGGAAACTGAATAATTTAAAAAGGAGGTAATTTACGAGACGTATTTAATCCAATATGTGTGTTTATTCTTGCAACAGTGTCGAAATAATATACCAAGATTTCGATGAACATTTTCAACAATAGAACTATTTGGATGGTATGGAGTAACAAAATGTACTTTAGTGTTGGCATTATTCATCAAACGGATAGATACATTGCTACAAAATTGTCCACTATTATCACACAAAATTTGTTCAATTGGTCCACAATGTGGTGTGTACACATTCAAAATTCGATGCACAATCGCAGATGCAGTTGCTTTTCGTAAAGAATACGCCACTAAATATCTCGTAAAAGCATCCATTACAGTAAAAAAAAGTATCACCAGTAGGTGCTCGAGGAAGAGATCCATACAAGTCAATTGAAATAAAAGAGTGAGGTATTTCAGGCATAATTAACATCATAGGTTTATATGTAGATTGGACATTATGCTTAATTCTCATGCATTCCTCGCATTCATTAATATAACTCTTAATTTGCGTCCTAAATGATTTCCAATAAAAGGATTTACATTCAGTGAACATACTTTCAAATATCCAAAATGACCAAAATCGTCATGATATGCTTTTAATATGCGAGGCACTAATGTTGGGGGAATGCAAATTTTCTTTCTATTTTTAGATTTGAAATCTTTAATCAAAAGTACTTCATTAGACATTTGATACAGTGAATTCCAATTACGAGGACAACCATAATCCTGAGGGCAAGAAGTTAAATGATACATACAAACACCGTGTGCGTGGGTTTTCTCGGGGTTCTCCCGTTTCCTCCCACTTTCTTCATTCCACCATTTCATTCATTACTCATAATCACCGTCTCCTTTAGCCTAACCGGCATAACCGTGGGACGTAAAACTCAACAATTTCATTTCATTTCATTTTTAAATGATACATGATTTTAGAATAAGCTTCATAATTCGTTTGATGTTCTTTCAATTCATCTATGGAGATTTTTGCTATCTCATCCTGTAAAATTTTAAAAGCATTTATAGACAGCACTCGCTGATTATCGTTTGGAAACAATTTGGACAACGTATCTACCGGAATATTACTTGTCACTTTAATATGTTGTACCTCAAAGTCAAAAGACTGAAGTTCCAGTGACCATCGCAATAAACGATTTTTGTATCCTTGAACTTTCTTTAGATGGCGTAAAGAACTATGAACAGTTAAAACTATAAAATGACAACCACTTACATAGGGAGCACTTTTAAAGTGCAAAGCGTCTGCAAGTAATTCAGTTTCAGTCGTCGTATACCCTTTCTCTGAACTCTTCAATGTACGACTAACGCAATGTATGACTGCTGGTTCATCTACAGTAGGGTTAGGTTGCCATGAAATGCCAGAAATTCCAGACAATGATCCGTCGTATTGTATATAAAAAGGACGATCAAACCCAGGGTGGTTCAAATGAATATGTTCTATAATACAAGCTTTCAGTTTGTAAAAAGTCCTTTCTTCTAGAACACCCCATTGCCATGGAATTCCTTTTTTAGTTATAGAGAATAAAGGCTGAGCTAATTCCGCAAACCTAGGTATGGTCTTTCTAAACCTATTGAATAACCCTAAAACTTGTCGAGTTTCTTTCAAATTTGTTGGAGCTGGCAGATCCTTTATAGCTTGAATTTTAGATTCACTGAAGCACATTCCTTGAGCATCTATTGTATACCCCAGAAATTCAATAGAGTTCTTTAAAAATTTTGATTTTTATAAATTAACAGTCAGACCAGCGTTTCCCAAACGTTCCAAAACAATATCTAAACTTTTCAATTAATCCTCAGGTGTTTTCCCATAATTAAAATATCATCTGCATAAAAAATTACGTTTGCTCGTAGATCTTGTTCTATCACTTTATTTAGACATGAAGCTAAATCGACACTTTCATTAATCAAACCAAAGTCTACTCGATTATATTCATGCAACTGTCCCTCAAACGAAACAGCTGTGTATGGTCTAGAACTTTCACCTAATAACACTTGGTTATACGCATCACCAAGTCCAAGTTTCCAAATATAGTATGCCCTTGCAAAGAACTAAGGATTTCTTCAACACGAGGATATCTAACTTGTTGTATTTTTATATGTTTATTTGATTTTCTCAAATCTAACACAATTCCCAATCGTTTGCCATCCTTCTTAGGCACTACATATAAGGGATTTAGATAAACACTCTGAGAGGGACTTATTATACCGTCTTGTAGCATTTCATTAATTTGTTTTCTTATATCCTCTCTAAACCTATATGGGATAATATATGGTTTGGTCACAATAGGACTTTCTGTATCTACTTCAATATCATACACAAAAGCTTTACAACATAAAGGTCTCTTAGAAAATACATTTATATGATTATAAAAAATTTCCTTGAATTTGGATACGAAATTTCCATGTACTTTATCAATAGCCTCTACAATTTTATCTACACAATTATCAATTTGGTGATCTCTATTGTCCATATTGTCTTCATTTCTTGTTCTCAAAATCCAAAACCGCTCATAATTGTGTCAGAAAATCCAGTCTATTAATACGTTTTCATTGAACTCTTTTATAACCAACATAGGAATCGAAATTTCATAGTCTTGTATGGAAATTACTACTTGTGTTTTGCCCATAACACTTTTCTTATGTTTGCCGATATAATCAATTAAAATTAAATTGTCTACCCTTTGCAGTCTAGGATTAGAATATTCTTTTGTAAGTTCACACCAAAATGAATATGAAAGAAGTGATACGGAAGCGCCAGTATCAATCAGAGCTTGGAAGGGGAAATAATTAATTTTGATAGATATTTTAGCTGTACAAAATGTTTTTAAGAAAACAAAATCATTATCGGGTAAACACATATCTTCTACATCATCATCAAACGTCTAATAGAAATTACTTATAGGAATATATTAAGAGCTATTACTAGAATCTAAAGCTTCAGGAATAGTTTCATGTATAGTAAAGCTAATCAAAGAATTTGCATATGAATTTAAATCACTATATTGTTGATTGCTATCATCTAAATGATCTGAAGCATTGTCATTTAAGTTTAAATCATTGTTTTTATATTCTGGCGGATAAGTTGCTGACGTGGCTTTAACCCGTTCCACGTCAGCAGGATCTAGTTTAAATTGGCATTAAAAAAAGATTCAATTAGGTTGCATTGAATGACACAATCTTGAGTACATTCCTGTATGTTATTTACTTCACGAGTTCTTTGGTTCTTATTTTGAATATTTCTGCCACCTATGTAATTACTACGAAATCTGGGAGTACGTGAAAAATTAGATCGATTGTTTACATTGTTTCTAAAAGCGGTATGGTTATTATTTCTGTTTCTTCTAAAATTAGGTTTGGTCGTATTGCTATTATGAGAAAATCCAACATTACCTCTCGTATTACGACTACAATTTTCTCTAATATTGATATTTCGTGCAGAAATATGATAGCTTTGTTTCTGTTAGTAATACTTTGCAATCTAGACTGACTCATGATTTTGAACTATCATTATTAAATGATTGAAATTAATACACTGCGAATAGATCAATACTTGCTGTAGCCTAAACGGTAATAATATTCTTATTGATGCAATAATACGTGATTCTTGCTGATATGGATTGATCTGCTTCAAGTCATTATATGTTGAAATTACAAAATCCGTAACACTTTTGTCTAATTTAGAATCAAAACGTTGGTTTCTAATTTGAGCATTCCGGTCTGCTAACATAAAATCATTTTCAAAATTTACTAACAGCGCATTTTTAAAATCTGAATAACTACACAGACTACCTTTGATCGCTTTATACCATACCGAACAGGGTGGTAACAATATATGTAGCAATATTTTAAGGAAATTAGCCTTATCTATACCAATTAGATCACATTCTTCGAATTTTTCCAAAAAGGTACTCGCTGGGATGTCCTCAGTTTTACCATTGAATTTAGTTAAATATCTGATTTACGCAATTACACTTACTACCAAAATACCTTAGATGTCTTGGCTTTGCGTGGGTATGGTTCCTTCGACGTGGTCTTATTTCCTCGACCTCAATATTAGAGATGGTGTCTTTCCCTTCAGAATAACCTTCTGATGGGTTGCTGTGTTCTTCACAGGGTCTTGATTCATTTCTCCTATGTTCCTCATACACCACAATGAGGGCAGGATCAGGAATACACTTCGCAGTACTGATTTTCTCTTTAATGGCCTGCACCTCTTCTTGCAGTCTCCGAATTTGATTTGTATGTTCGTTGACTTGTGTTTCTACTACATCAACAGTACTTCTCACCACTGCAAAGCTATGGATAACCTGCTCTATCCTATTCTTGGTTATTTCCAGTTTGGTATTTATCTGCTGCGTTACTTGCTCCAATTTAGAATCCACC
Organism: Thermobia domestica; assembly: GCF_964235325.1. Lineage (NCBI taxonomy): Eukaryota > Metazoa > Arthropoda > Insecta > Zygentoma > Lepismatidae > Thermobia > Thermobia domestica. The sequence continues at coordinate 148,253,135 of NC_137454.1, read as the reverse complement.
TGCTGTCCTATTTGTAGTTTCACTTGTTCCAATCTAGAGTCCATCTTTGGATTACTTGTTCCAGTCTGGAATCCAAATTTTGTGTTACTTGTTCTAATCTGGAATCCATCTGCTGTGTCATGGAATCCATCTGCTGTCCTATTTGTTGAGTCACTTGTTCTAGTCTGGAATCCAATTTGGAATCCATTTGCTGTCCTATTTGTTGTGTCACTTGCTCCAGTCTGGAATCCATCTGTTGTGTCATGGAATTCATCTGTTGTCCTAGCTGTCGTAAAAGATCAATCACGTCCGTTGAAGTCTCAGTTGCTGGAATATTGAGATCTTCAACTCCTGTACTGGTATTCATCTTAGCTCTTCGACATATTATTCTTTTATTACGCAGTAGAATGTAATCCGTGATGTTGAGATAGTTTACTAAACTTCTGACTAATCTCAAGGTTCCCGGGTTCCGGCACCATATAAATATGTAACGTTATTTCTTCATTACATTCCCTGATTCAAAATATTTTGAATACTTATAAAGCCCACGAGATTACAAATGAATTGCACCACAGTTATGCACTTTTAGATTATATATTTTCCACATATAGCTTATTTGTCACATTAAAATAATATACATCTAATTCAAACAATATGGTTGTTTATATGATCTTGAAGCTTTGCTGGCGTCTACTATTAATCAAATGTTCTCGGGATTGCTGCCAGAGTGAGTGTTGCTGTGCTGAGCTTTCGTTACCATACATGAAGATGTTGCCGCTGTATGGTAATGAAAGCTCAGCATAGCAACACTCACTCTGGCAGCAATCTCTAGAACATTGGATTAATATGGTTGTTTGTTCTAGATATATATACTTCTACATTACCATATCAATCAGATAAACAAGTTGTCATAGCAACGAAAACAAGAAATATCTCGATATAATATAAATATTTAAATTATTTCTTCATATACTTTCTTCTTCTTCTTCTTCTTAATAGCTTGTTCCCTTAAATAGCACTTTTGCCCGTAAAATAGAAACAATATTGAGAAATACATAGAAAATATACACTATCGTTGTAAAGGGATGTTTGTAGTACTTGATTGACTCACAAAAAGCTTTTGATAGGGTCAGTTGAACCAAACTTCTCAAAACAATTAAATAAATTAGGATCAACTGAAGAGACCGACGACTCATTCGCAACCCACATAGGACAACGAATGAATTTGTTCTTAAATGAAGGTAAAATAAATAATGTGGAGATTGGAAGAGGAGTCAGACAGGGATGTAGTATGTTGTCTCAATTATTCAACATTTACAGTGAACGTTTAATGAAGGACTATTAATGGGTATTTGAAATTTCAAGATTGGAAGGCAGATTATTATCAAGATCAGGAGATGCGGTATGCAGATGATACGATTATTATAAATAGAACCATAGAAAGACTACAGGAGATGATTAATAAAATAGTTGACACTGGGAAACTATATGGAATAGAAATCAACATCGAAAAATCAAAAAGTCATGAGAATATCCCTTGGAAAGGCGCTCCTACGGGTCAGAGTAAAACAAAGAAAACTTTAGGAAGTCGATAATTTCAAATATCTGGGAAATATTCTGACGAGAGACGTTTACTTGTACCATAGAGATTAAGTCAAGATAGCCAAAGAAGCATTCAACAAGAAAAGACCACTCTTGACTAGTTCTATGTGTGGAGTATGGGACTGTATGATTCAGATACTTTGACATTACGGAAGTTAGATAAGACATATTTAGGGAGTTTCGAAATGTGTAGAAGGAAAATGCAGAAGATAAAATATACAAAGGGAGTAACAAATAAGATGTTTTAAATGAATAGGAGAGAAGAGGACGCTTTTAAACAGCATCCTTCGTAGGAAGGCCAATTGGATTGGACACATTTTGTGAAGAAATTGTCTTTTTCGTACTCCAGGATGGAAGGATGGAAGGAAAGCAGGGGAGTAGGAAGAAGAAAAACAACTGATTGATGATTAGAAAAATAGGTGAAAACATTAGAAGTTAAAAGAGGAAGGTGAAGATCTAGAAACGTGAAAAAAACCAGGCCTGAACTAATAAAATAAAATAAATGTTTAGTGTTTTACTGTTCTGAATATGTTTCTCTGTTTACACTGTAGACGTTGTGTTTGTGTTTTATTTTTCTTATTTCTCCTTTTCTACCACGAAATGTTTTTGTTATATAGAGTTAATCGTTTCAATTAAATTGTAAGTTTAAAGGCTTTCAAGCCATCATATGAAGAGCGTTTATCTATTTAGTCTACACTATCAATGGCTATATGAGACATAGATCTATAATTTGTAGTGAGATCTGAGCATGCCCTTCCGCCTTGAGTCAAAGATGCGTCTTCTACTTCGAAAGTGAGAACTATAGTTATTTATCTACGACCGAGGAATATCGGCTCTCTGGCAAATGCAGTGGAAGCTCCTAAGGGTCGATTTTCTCGTTGCGTGTATATCTTTCCCTGGGTATAGTGAAAATGAAACAACATACATTCCGATTAACTAATGGTCAGTAACCTAACTTTGATTAATATCATTATTCGCAAAATTAGAGGAAAGCAAATCAAAGTTTTAAACGGGAATTGTATCCAGAAGTATCAAAACACGAAACTCGAAAGCAACCACATCTTCAATCATACACGGAAAGAGTAACTTTATTACTTCTTATCATTCATTAATTAAATATGTTTTCTCGTGATAATCTACTTTATAACCACTTGAAGTAGGTATTTCTTTGATAAAGAAATATGACAAATCCAATGTGAAACATGAAAAAAAAATATATTTTCGCAAACACAGGCCGAGTCAGAGAGGAAGAGATACGAAAGACACACCCTTCCAGCTCGTCGTATATAACCTATCTGGAAGGCAAAAACAAAGCCACTGTCAACACGTCACATATCTAACCCTTCAGAGCATGAAATGTATTTCTTCGGGTGTACACTCTATTGCAGAAAGAATGAGCGCATTTATTATGATTATTTTGAGCTAAAGATTTTCTAAATCCAACGTCGGGTATCTTCGAAAACAGTAAACCAAAGATGCCAGGTTCGAGCCGAGCTTCTTCTGAAGAAATATAACTTAATTTCTAAGTCAATGACATTCATATCGATTGAAAATGCTGTTTTTTCTCCTTATTCTTTTTCTATCCTATTTTGAATGCAAGAATAATCTTTGCTTTCTTTCATTGTAAATATTCTTTTTCTTATGAAAATGAAGGTGACAACCTTCATGTTCTCACATGTATATAGTTTTCAAATATTGTATTATTAAGTATTTCAATGGATGTTACTTTTTCTACACTTAATAACATTTCAACATGACTTATTACATTTAAAAGAAGAAAAACATCTGCACATTTTTTCCGACTGCGAACGTTGGCTTGAGGCCTCGAACGTTGGCTTGGCATCTTTGGTTTACTGTTTTCGAGGATACCCGATCTTGAACTTAAATATTTTTAACACAAAACAGCCATTCTTTTTGAAGTAGGTTATACATTTGTTTTCGGTTTATTTGATTTGCCACGTTAATTATTTGACTTTGATAATTTATACAAAATAACATTAAACAAGTGTATTGCATAATCTTTTACATGTACTTGTCAATGGCGTAACTTGAAGCTTCAGTGCCCCTCCGCAACCCTTAGTTACGCGCTCCTACTTTTTATATATTTTGCGCCCTATATATATATACCGGGTGAGGCATTTAAAACTGTTTTTTTGAATATCTGGAAAACTACTAATCGGATTTTGAAAAAGTTGTAATAAAAGTTGTTCGCCTCAAAGGGGGACATCCAATGATACCACACTCGACCCCCTGCCCCCACCCCCCGGGGGCGGGAGGGGGGCAACTTTGAAATCTATATATATAAAAGAGAACGTACAAAATTTTGTCCGCTCATCACGCTAATACGGCTGAACCAATTTCTTTCATTTTTGGGGGGTTATTAGGATTTGGACCCTAGATGGTTTTTATCATATCACTTTAATTTTTAATTACCAGTGTCTTGAGATAATTGACCATTCAAGTGTCCATAACGTACAAATCCTTTGTTATTAGTTCATCATAGGTAAAAATAAACGTATTTATATGCAACCCGCATGACCGTGTCACTCGGCGGGTTAACATAAATGACAGGCGATATACAGCGGAAAATAGCTTGAATCTTCTGTTTAAAATTTTTTAATTGATTTGCTTATTTTTACAGACACTTTTACAATATGCCAGCACCGGGATGACCGCAGCGAAGCGGGGCGGGTTAACATAAATGACAGGCGATATAATGTTAAGATTTACTGCAATCTTTTATGGTTTTTATCATATCACTTGAAAGCGAAAAAGTAAAAATTATCTAAGTAACAAAGTTTATTGCGTTCCGGGGTGACCGCAGCGAAGCGGGGTGAACGCTGCTAGTCTTAAATAGGAACCCCCATTTTTTTTCCATATTCTGATTCCCCGTGAAAAAATACGTAACTTTTGTATTGAACATTTTTTCGTTGCGTGATAGATGGCGCTGTAATCGACAAAAATCAAAGTGGCTCACAAACATTTGAAAAATGAGGCATTTAAAACTGTTTTTTTGAATATCTGGAAAACTACAAATCGGATTTTGAAAAAGTTGTAATAAAAGTTGTTCGTCTCGAAGGGGGTCATCCAATGATACCACACTCGACCCCCTGCCCCCACCCCCCGGGGGCGGGAGGGGAGGCAACTTTAAAATCTTAAATAGGAATCCCCATTTTTTATTCCATATTCTGATTCCCCGTTAGATAATACGTAACTTTTGTATTGAACATTTTTTTCGTTGCGTGATAGATGGCGCTGTAATCGACAAAAATCAAAATGGCTCACAAACATTTGAAAAATGAGGCATTTAAAACTGTTTTTTTGAATATCTGGAAAACTACAAATCGGATTTTGAAAAAGGTGTAATAAAAGTTGTTCGTCTCGAAGGGGGACATCCAATGATACCACACTCGACCCCCTGCCCCCACCCCCCGGGGGCGGGAGGGGGGCAACTTTGAAATCTTAAATAGGAACCCCCATTTTTTATTCCATATTCTGATTCCCCGTGAAAAAATACGTAACTTTTGTATTGAACATTTTTTTCGTTGCGTGATAGATGGCGCTGTAATCGACAAAAATCAAAATGGCTCACAAACATTTGAAAAATGAGGCATTTAAAACTGTTTTTTTGAATATCTGGAAAGCTAAAAATCGGATTTTTAAAACAAAAACGTAAAAAAAATCACTCATCTCGAAGGGGAACATTCAACAATATCACACTCGACCCCTGCCCAACCTCCCGGGGGCGGGAGGGGGTCAAATTTGAAATATTTTACGAGAACCTCCATTTTTTAATAAAGGTTTGGATTCCCTGGGAACAAATACGTAACTTTTGTATTGAACATTTTTTTTGTTTCGTGATAGGTAGCGCTGTAATCGACGAAAATTTGTTTCCAACAATTGAAAAATATCCAAGAAATACGCATCAGATTAAGAAAATTAAAGTAGATAGTTTTGATATCTTTGTAAATACTATCAAATGACACCATAGTTGACTACCGTAACGCTATCTCAGTTATTCTGAAAGGTGGTTATTCTAAAATCTTTAATGAGAAACTGTAATGTTTTAAGCAAAACACTTGATTCTCCAGAACATAATTCATTACTTTGCCCATATTTTTGGTGTAATTTCTGTTACCGATGTAGGTGAAATTTACTTCAATTGGACTACGTGGACGTAGTATCTATTAGTTTGTTGCCTTTTGTTTGCTGATTCAATGTGAGTCCCCTTGCCTCTCACTAAGGAGGTGCTTGTTTCAGGTAAGTCCCCTTGAGTCTCGTCATCGAGGTGTTTGTTTTAGTTGAGCCTCTTGCATCCTACCATTCGGGTGTTTGTTTTGGGGTTGTCTCTTTGCCTCTCACACATCTTCATTGTTTACTGAACAAACGAACAAACGTTCGAAATGGTCCCCCTTTTCTGCAATAGACTACACATTGCAAGCAGGGGTAGGCGCGAGTCGAGCTTAAACTCGACTCGAGTTGAATTCGAGTCGAGTCAAAGGTAATTTTCTCGACTTGTTTTGAGCTCGAGTTTCGAGTCGAGTCGAGTTTGATAAATGGCTCGCACATTCAGCTCTTTTTAACTCGTTTTTAAATTATGGTCTGTTTAGACTGGAAAGCGAAAGCCATGAGAAATGTAAGCAGTAATGTCGAATACTTTCAATATTTCTCACGACAGAGGTACATCTGGTGGGGGTACGTTTAGTATATGTCATCTCGTCTCGAAAACGAGACAACAATAGATTTTTATAACGAGACAGTTTCAAATTTCGTGAGCACCAATATAAGTATATACTGTAGTTCTTACCGTCTAGGCTTAGACCTGCACGGTCGACTTTTTGAGCCCCAGAAGAAGCCCAATCCGTGCAGTGATGTCAATAGGCTCGGCTGGTTCAACTGAGCGAACAGCTCAAGCCGGCTTGGTTGGGACGAGCCAGCGACTCGGCACAATTGAACCGATGGCTCGAGCCGGTTCCATTCGGATCAGCCACCAACTCGACTCATGTGAGCCATCGGCTCGAGCCAGCTCCATTAAAAGAAGCCCATCGACTCGGTTCGACTCATCTTAACTGAGCCTATGGCTGAGCCGGCTCGCTTCGGTGAGCTGTTGGCTCACTTTTCTGTTTGGCTTGATAGTGAATAAGCTGTGAGCCGACCGCTTGAGCCGATGACAACCCTAAACCCGGACCAAGCAGTTTTGAACATGTTTGACCGACGCCCTATAACTTTTATCAATTTTTGGCTTGCTCCTCCGGAACTCAAACCCAGAACCTCATGACCGGTGTCCTTGCCTCCTAAAGACTTGTCGACTACGCAGATAGACAGTCAACTAGTTTTTAGTATTCAGATACAAACCGCGTAATAATAATAATAATAATAATAATAATAATAATAATAATAATAATAATAATAATAATAATAATAATAATAAGTTGTAGTAGTGGTAGTATATTACTAGTAATATCATTGATAATTATATTATCTACGTAGGATATTTGAAAAGAGTATTTGGAACTACACACAGGAATTAGCTCGAATTGGCTCGACTCGACTCGAAACTTAACCCGAATTCGAGTAGAATTTCGAGTAGAGTTGGAGGAAGTTTTTCGAGTCGAGTCGAGTCGAGTTTCAAAGAAAACTTGCTCGAACTCGCTCGTGCCCATCCCTAATTGCAAGTGTTACACCTACAGGAAATCTAACCATGGACTGCTACGCGTGATAGCAGTTCTTGCTTCGTAGACGGTAGTTTGAATAATGCAAAATATATCGCAAAAAATAGTCACAATTTCGAACATTTTCTTATCACTTGTCAGCGGTGTTTACTCATTTTGATTGTTGTCTATTAGAGCGCTATCTATTAGACAGCGCCAAGAAAGACAATGTTACATAACGTACTCACAAAGTACGTTCACATGTCATTCAGGGTTATGTCGTTGTTTGTATTGGTGAGAATAACATGTAGTTTCAAGGATTAGTTTCTTGATGAAATTCTATTGAGTGGAGTACGATTGTGGATTTCACTTTTAATGAGATGTTAACTGAAAGAAAAGAATATGGGCAACAAGACAATAGTCCGTATCGTATGATGAAGTTGGACGTTGCTATGTAGTTAGAGTCTGTGATCAATAATGATGAAAATAGTTGTTCATTAGTTACAGAAAAATTCTTATTATGGATCAATTGAAGATATCAGTAACATTAGGTGACGAAGTTAAGGAATACTTTGAGTCAAATAGACAGTAGAAGAAGCACGTTTAAGGTATGCTAACCTGTTCCCTGATAGGAATGTTCCTTCTGCAACGACTTTTCGCAGTATTATTCAATTATTTATTGAAACTGGAAGTATTCAACCCAGACAACGAGTCCGATCACGGCCTGTGACGAACGAAAATGCCGCAGTGAATGTTTTAGCTGCAGTTGCTGCAAATCCTGTATATATAAAAGAGAACGTACAAAATTTTGTCCGCTCATCACGCTAATACGGCTGAACCAATTTCTTTCATTTTTGGGGGGTTATTAGGATTTGGACCCTAGATGGTTTTTATCATATCACTTTAATTTTTAATTACCAGTGTCTTGAGATAATTGACCATTCAAGTGTCCATAACGTACAAATCCTTTGTTATTAGTTCATCATAGGTAAAAATAAACGTATTTATATGCAACCCGCATGACCGTGTCACTCGGCGGGTTAACATAAATGACAGGCGATATACAGCGGAAAATAGCTTGAATCTTCTGTTTAAAATTTTTTAATTGATTTGCTTATTTTTACAGACACTTTTACAATATGCCAGCACCGGGATGACCGCAGCGAAGCGGGGCGGGTTAACATAAATGACAGGCGATATAATGTTAAGATTTACTGCAATCTTTTATGGTTTTTATCATATCACTTGAAAGCGAAAAAGTAAAAATTATCTAAGTAACAAAGTTTATTGCGTTCCGGGGTGACCGCAGCGAAGCGGGGTGAACGCTGCTAGTCTTAAATAGGAACCCCCATTTTTTTTCCATATTCTGATTCCCCGTGAAAAAATACGTAACTTTTGTATTGAACATTTTTTCGTTGCGTGATAGATGGCGCTGTAATCGACAAAAATCAAAGTGGCTCACAAACATTTGAAAAATGAGGCATTTAAAACTGTTTTTTTGAATATCTGGAAAACTACAAATCGGATTTTGAAAAAGTTGTAATAAAAGTTGTTCGTCTCGAAGGGGGTCATCCAATGATACCACACTCGACCCCCTGCCCCCACCCCCCGGGGGCGGGAGGGGAGGCAACTTTAAAATCTTAAATAGGAATCCCCATTTTTTATTCCATATTCTGATTCCCCGTTAGAAAATACGTAACTTTTGTATTGAACATTTTTTTCGTTGCGTGATAGATGGCGCTGTAATCGACAAAAATCAAAATGGCTCACAAACATTTGAAAAATGAGGCATTTAAAACTGTTTTTTTGAATATCTGGAAAACTACAAATCGGATTTTGAAAAAGGTGTAATAAAAGTTGTTCGTCTCGAAGGGGGACATCCAATGATACCACACTCGACCCCCTGCCCCCACCCCCCGGGGGCGGGAGGGGGGCAACTTTGAAATCTTAAATAGGAACCCCCATTTTTTATTCCATATTCTGATTCCCCGTGAAAAAATACGTAACTTTTGTATTGAACATTTTTTTCGTTGCGTGATAGATGGCGCTGTAATCGACAAAAATCAAAATGGCTCACAAACATTTGAAAAATGAGGCATTTAAAACTGTTTTTTTGAATATCTGGAAAGCTAAAAATCGGATTTTTAAAACAAAAACGTAAAAAAAATCACTCATCTCGAAGGGGACACATTCAACAATATCACACTCGACCCCTGCCCAACCTCCCGGGGGCGGGAGGGGGTCAAATTTGAAATATTTTACGAGAACCTCCATTTTTTAATAAAGGTTTGGATTCCCTGGGAACAAATACGTAACTTTTGTATTGAACATTTTTTTCGTTTCGTGATAGGTAGCGCTGTAATCGACGAAAATTTGTTTCCAACAATTGAAAAATATCCAAGAAATACGCATCAGATTAAGAAAATTAAAGTAGATAGTTTTGATATCTTTGTAAATACTATCAAATGACACCATAGTTGACTACCGTAACGCTATCTCAGTTATTCTGAAAGGTGGTTATTCTAAAATCTTTAATGAGAAACTGTAATGTTTTAAGCAAAACACTTGATTCTCCAGAACATAATTCATTACTTTGCCCATATTTTTGGTGTAATTTCTGTTACCGATGTAGGTGAAATTTACTTCAATTGGACTACGTGGACGTAGTATCTATTAGTTTGTTGCCTTTTGTTTGCTGATTCAATGTGAGTCCCCTTGCCTCTCACTAAGGAGGTGCTTGTTTCAGGTAAGTCCCCTTGAGTCTCGTCATCGAGGTGTTTGTTTTAGTTGAGCCTCTTGCATCCTACCATTCGGGTGTTTGTTTTGGGGTTGTCTCTTTGCCTCTCACACATCTTCATTGTTTACTGAACAAACGAACAAACGTTCGAAATGGTCCCCCTTTTCTGCAATAGACTACACATTGCAAGCAGGGGTAGGCGCGAGTCGAGCTTAAACTCGACTCGAGTTGAATTCGAGTCGAGTCAAAGGTAATTTTCTCGACTTGTTTTGAGCTCGAGTTTCGAGTCGAGTCGAGTTTGATAAATGGCTCGCACATTCAGCTCTTTTTAACTCGTTTTTAAATTATGGTCTGTTTAGACTGGAAAGCGAAAGCCATGAGAAATGTAAGCAGTAATGTCGAATACTTTCAATATTTCTCACGACAGAGGTACATCTGGTGGGGGTACGTTTAGTATATGTCATCTCGTCTCGAAAACGAGACAACAATAGATTTTTATAACGAGACAGTTTCAAATTTCGTGAGCACCAATATAAGTATATACTGTAGTTCTTACCGTCTAGGCTTAGACCTGCACGGTCGACTTTTTGAGCCCCAGAAGAAGCCCAATCCGTGCAGTGATGTCAATAGGCTCGGCTGGTTCAACTGAGCGAACAGCTCAAGCCGGCTTGGTTGGGACGAGCCAGCGACTCGGCACAATTGAACCGATGGCTCGAGCCGGTTCCATTCGGATCAGCCACCAACTCGACTCATGTGAGCCATCGGCTCGAGCCAGCTCCATTAAAAGCAGCCCATCGACTCGGTTCGACTCATCTTAACTGAGCCTATGGCTGAGCCGGCTCGCTTCGGTGAGCTGTTGGCTCACTTTTCTGTTTGGCTTGATAGTGAATAAGCTGTGAGCCGACCGCTTGAGCCGATGACAACCCTAAACCCGGACCAAGCAGTTTTGAACATGTTTGACCGACGCCCTATAACTTTTATCAATTTTTGGCTTGCTCCTCCGGAACTCAAACCCAGAACCTCATGACCGGTGTCCTTGCCTCCTAAAGACTTGTCGACTACGCAGATAGACAGTCAACTAGTTTTTAGTATTCAGATACAAACCGCGTAATAATAATAATAATAATAATAATAATAATAATAATAATAATAATAATAATAATAATAATAATAATAAGTTGTAGTAGTGGTAGTATATTACTAGTAATATCATTGATAATTATATTATCTACGTAGGATATTTGAAAAGAGTATTTGGAACTACACACAGGAATTAGCTCGAATTGGCTCGACTCGACTCGAAACTTAACCCGAATTCGAGTAGAATTTCGAGTAGAGTTGGAGGAAGTTTTTCGAGTCGAGTCGAGTCGAGTTTCAAAGAAAACTTGCTCGAACTCGCTCGTGCCCATCCCTAATTGCAAGTGTTACACCTACAGGAAATCTAACCATGGACTGCTACGCGTGATAGCAGTTCTTGCTTCGTAGACGGTAGTTTGAATAATGCAAAATATATCGCAAAAAATAGTCACAATTTCGAACATTTTCTTATCACTTGTCAGCGGTGTTTACTCATTTTGATTGTTGTCTATTAGAGCGCTATCTATTAGACAGCGCCAAGAAAGACAATGTTACATAACGTACTCACAAAGTACGTTCACATGTCATTCAGGGTTATGTCGTTGTTTGTATTGGTGAGAATAACATGTAGTTTCAAGGATTAGTTTCTTGATGAAATTCTATTGAGTGGAGTACGATTGTGGATTTCACTTTTAATGAGATGTTAACTGAAAGAAAAGAATATGGGCAACAAGACAATAGTCCGTATCGTATGATGAAGTTGGACGTTGCTATGTAGTTAGAGTCTGTGATCAATAATGATGAAAATAGTTGTTCATTAGTTACAGAAAAATTCTTATTATGGATCAATTGAAGATATCAGTAACATTAGGTGACGAAGTTAAGGAATACTTTGAGTCAAATAGACAGTAGAAGAAGCACGTTTAAGGTATGCTAACCTGTTCCCTGATAGGAATGTTCCTTCTGCAACGACTTTTCGCAGTATTATTCAATTATTTATTGAAACTGGAAGTATTCAACCCAGACAACGAGTCCGATCACGGCCTGTGACGAACGAAAATGCCGCAGTGAATGTTTTAGCTGCAGTTGCTGCAAATCCTCACATCAGTTCTCGGCAAATCGCACGAAGTTCTGGAATGTCGCAAAGAAGTGTTCTGCACATACTGCATGAACACAGATTCCATCCATATCACGTTTCGTTGCATCAGGAACTACATGGGGACGACTTTCAACACCGCTTGAACTTTTGCAATTGGATACAACAGCAATTAGCAGTTAATGATGATTTTATTTCACAGATACTTTTCTCTGATGAGGCAATTTTCACGAATACTGGTCAAGTGAATCGGCATAATATGCATTATTGGTCAGTAGATAATCCACATTGGTTAAGGCAAGCCGAGCGTCAACGTACATGGAGTGTGAACGTTTGGTGCGGTGTTTTAGGTACTCGAATAATTGGCCCATACTTCATAGACGGGAATTTGAATGGTCAAATGTATGCCGATTTTTTAGATAATATTTTACAACACTACTGGAAGATGTCCCACTTCAAACAAGAATGAATATTTGGTTTCAACAAGACGGATGTCCAGCGCATTATTCACGGATATCTCGTGAGGTTTTGAATAGAAAATATCCTGATCGATGGGTTGGACGAGGTGGTTCTCAAAATTGGCCTGCACGATCCCCTGATTTAACTTCTTCCGACTTTTTCCTGTGGGGAACGCTAAAAGCAAAATGTTACACGGAAGAACCAACAACCCCAGAAAATATGTCGCAGCGCATAATCAATGCATGTGCAAACATTAGCGAAGAGACACTTAGAGCAGTAGAATTGTTCTTCAGAAACAGAGTTGTAATGTGTATTGCAGAAAACGGACACCATTTTGAACATTTGCTTCGGTAAAATATGGAGCTTCCGATGGTGAGAGGCAAGGGGACTCACCTTAAACAAGCACCCCGATGGTGAGATTCAAGAGGACTCACCTAAAACAAGCACCCGTATTTTTTCACGGAGAAACAGAATATGGAATAAAAAATGGGGGTTCCTATTTAAGATTTCAAAGTTGCCTCCCCTCCCGCCCCCGGGGGGTGGGGGCAGGGGGTCGAGTGTGGTATCATTGGATGTCCCCCTTCGAGACGAACAACTTTTATTACAACTTTTTCAAAATCCGATTTGTTGTTTTCCAGATATTCAAAAAACAGTTTTAAATGCCTCATTTTTCAAATGTTTGTGAGCCATTTTGATTTTTGTCGATTACAGCGCCATCTATCACGCAACGAAAAAAATGTTCAATACAAAAGTTACGTATTTTTTCACGGGGAATCAGAATATGGAATAAAAAATGGGGGTTCCTATTTAAGATTTCAAAGTTGCCTCCCCTCCCGCCCCCGGGGGGTGGGGGCAGGGGGTCGAGTGTGGTATCATTGGATGTCCCCCTTCGAGACGAACAACTTTTATTACAACTTTTTCAAAATTCGATTTTTAGTTTTCCAGATATTCAAAAAAACAGTTTTAAATGCCTCATTTTTCAAATGTTTGTGAGCCATTTTGATTTTTGTCGATTACAGCGCCATCTATCACGCAACGAAAAAAATGTTCAATACAAAAGTTACGTATTTTCTAACGGGGAATCAGAATATGGAATAAAAAATGGGGGTTCCTATTTAAGATTTTAAAGTTGCCCCCCTCCCGCCCCCGGGGGGTGGGGGCAGGGGGTCGAGTGTGGTATCATTGGATGACCCCCTTCGAGACGAACAACTTTTATTACAACTTTTTCAAAATCCGATTTGTAGTTTTCCAGATATTCAAAAAAACAGTTTTAAATGCCTCATTTTTCAAATGTTTGTGAGCCATTTTGATTTTTGTCGATTACAGCGCCATCTATCACGCAACGAAAAAAATGTTCAATACAAAAGTTACGTATTTTTTCACGGGGAATTAGAATATGGAATAAAAAATGGGGGTTCCTATTTAAGATTTCAAAGTTGCCTCCCCTCCCGCCCCCGGGGGGTGGGGGCAGGGGGTCGAGTGTGGTATCATTGGATGTCCCCCTTCGAGACGAACAACTTTTATTACAACTTTTTCAAAATCCGATTTGTAGTTTTCCAGATATTCAAAAAAACAGTTTTAAATGCCTCACCCGGTATATATATATATATATATATATATATATATATATATATATATATATATATATATTGCGCCCCTGGAGTTCGCGCACTCCCCGCGCCGCGGAGGTTGCGGGGATACAATTTACGCCTATGGTTCTTGCGCTATCTTGTCGGGTGTGGGAGCAAGAAAAGTGCTTAGTATTTGAATTCGACATGATGTTGCATACGTGTTAGGAGTAGAGAATGTCCAATCGTAAAATGTTGCATTCTCATTCGTCTCTTAAATAAAGAGACAGAAATATTAAGTTTGAGAGGTTTCCTGAAATCGTCAGTGATAAGGCTATATCTTATAATATGTACAGGAGTAAATACCCAAGAGGGCGGCTGACCACCGTGAATCTACTTTCTTATGGTTCACCAGAAAAATGACAAGATGGTTACCTTTAAATTTAAGCTCTTGCCAACTTCCTTAAATCTTTTTTGTTCTTATTATTGACTTTACAAGCTGCATCTGGAGCTTTGTTAAAGAAATAAATAAGTATATATATATATATATATATATATATATATATATATATATATAACTTCTACTGTTTCAAAAAAGTAAGTAAAAGTAATTAATAGGCTTCGGATAGTTATGCACTAAAAATCTCAAAATATGCATGCAAGTATGTCCTTAAAATCTCTATAATATGCATCCAAACATGCACTTAAATTTTTCTAAGTATGTCCATCGAAACAACAAGCGTAACACTAAAATGTAAGACATAAAACAGAAATGACTTTGAATAACGTGTTTTAAGAACATTGATTTATTATTCTTAATAAAAAGAACACACTTAAAGTTTCATGTTTACCCTACCTGATTGTACGTACGAACAATTATTTCACTAGCAGATTTTCATTTTACAGCTAGTTTTTATAGTTTTCTGTTAACACTTACTACAATGGGCAGCATAACCATGGGACGTAAAACTCAAAGATTTCATTTCATTTTTTACTACAATGGTTTCACTTGCAGTTTTTCCGGGAAGGAAGAGTAAATAGGGAGGGTCACTACTTACTGTTGCATTTGATAAGAATATACTGCTTCAAATGTTCTTAGAAGTAAACCCACGTCTATTATCTTCAATATTTATATATTCCGAAAACACACTTTCCACATTGCAAGAAACAATAGCTGCATGTTGAAATTTTGAAACATGGACATACATATTTGTTCGGGAATATTATCCACATTTACCCTACCGCCGTGAATTGAATTAATTTGCTGTAGAAAGTTGTAGCTGGAGTTTATTGAAAACAATCGAACTTGTCGGATACCTCTGTTCTCCCAACCCTTGTTAAAATTTGTTTCACTCTCTTCACCTCTGCGAAACTCTCCTTCAAAGACAATCCCCTTTTTTGAAGCTGTTTAGTTGTCCATGAAAGGGACATGAAATTCAAGTGAATAAAAACAAGTCTTTCTCTAATACCGTTAGCACTAGTAAGAGCTATTTGCGCTTCTTTGATGCAAATTACGCCGTTTACATCAAATTCTTTGACAACATTACTTATTACTTCAATGTTATCTGCGTAGTAAGCAGGACCGTAACATGGGTTGTAAGTACCCGGGCGAGAATTCCTAGGCGCCCCCTGAAAAACAACCAGAGTTTATTCTGTACTTCTAGATTTAAATATGGAATGTACCCTTGTAAGATCATAATGTAAGATAAAAGAAATTAGTATTATGTCAATTGTTTAAAAGTGAATGGCTTTTGTAATTAAAACATAAAGTTGATGAAAACAGGTTTTGAATTATTGAAATCGAGTGCTATTATTGTTTATTTTGAACTTGATACACATCAACATAGTAATAGCATAGAATATATAAATAACGATACAAATATTAAATTCCAAGATAAAAAAAAAAACTCTTATCACAGAGGGCTGGAGAGGGTTCCAGTTAAATAATGCTAGATTATGTTTTACTTTAAAGGTAATTCTCAAATTAAATACTCTATCGGGAGTCCCTGAAGGATCTAATCTAGGATCCCTGTTGTTTCTTCTTGCTATTAATGATATTTCTCTGTGTATTAAAACTTCTCAACTTCTTCATTTTGCCGACAATCTCAAATTATACTCCAAAGCAGGCCCGTATCCACGGGGGGGCAAGAGGGGGCCGGGCCCCCCCTAAAGTTTGGCTGGCCCTCATAAAATTTCAAGGTAAGCTTGCAAATGAACTACAATATGGTGATGAAGTATAATATGATTGGGTCGGGCCCCCCCTAACTTCTACCGGGCCCCCTCTAAATGTTTGGGCTGGCTACGGGCCTGCTCCAAAGTAAGTTCAATTGATGACTGCATCAACTTCAACAGGATCTACAGAGTGTTCAAATATGATATGATAAGAATAAATTAGTCCTGAATATGTCCAAATGTAAATCTGTATCTTTCACGAGGAAAGAAAATCCAATTAACTTTACCTAGTTCTATATAATAAGTAGCACTTCCTTGTCTACCCAAAAAACTATCAAAGATCTAGAAGTTATATTTGATAGCAAACTAATCTTTGTTCAACACGTTGACGCAATAACGAGTAGTGCATATAGAAAACTAGGTTTTATTTATAGGATAGGGCAGAATTTCTACAAATAATCGACATTTATAAGGTTACATTTTTCGTATGTGAGGTCAAAACTAAAATACTGTTGTACTGTTTAGACACCAAATGTTACTAAATACTCTGATGCAATAGAAAATATACAGTTTAATTTTTTTTTAATATTTGCATACAAGAAAACCTGTTTCTACTCAAAGTATGTCTCCTATGAAGACTTAGTAACGAAATTTAGTTTTCAAATATCAAGGAAAAAAACGAGTTTTTGATTTGTTGCTCTTACTTAAATTATAAAACGGTAAAATTGACTGTCCAGGATTAGTTTGAGAAGTATTATTACGTGTTCCAATAGGTAAAACTAGAACAGCAAAAACTGGGGCATTCTATTGTAGAAAAGCAAAAACAAACACATTACATAAGTCTCCTCTGTGATGAATGTGTGCTTCATATAACGAAATGATTAGATTTCATGTAGTAGATGTATTTAGTATGTTCGAAAACAAATTCAAAACAATTGTCAGGCAATAACTTCTGCATAATTAAATTAATAGTGTATGTTAGATAATTATGTACTGGACACTATAACTGGGCATCAAGCCTGTTGTGTTGTCGTTCCGAAATAAATACATAAAAAGTTTTACTCAGCCGTGGCCTGATCTTATTAAAATATCTGAATTAACATTATTAAAAAAAAAATTCATTTACCAACATAATCTGAATTCCTTGAATTTTGTTGATTTGTCGTCCCGATGCCCCCTCTGGTCGCGGCGCCCGGGGCGGGCGATCACCCCTTTCGCCCCGCACACGCGGCGGTCCTCATGGTAAGTTACCGAATCAAGCACTGTACCCCATCGCATTACAACAGTTGGGGGTAGTAGAATATTTCCAGCAACTTCGTTAAACAGCTTGACGACTGAGAACTTTCACAATTTTTTTTTTTTTTTTTTTGACAGAAGTCACATTACTTTTGGATAAAGTGTACAAACCACTTCAGCTACAAGATGAAACCCGTGCACTACACATGCTACATGGATTATTTTTGGGTATAAAACCTGAAGACATGTTAGTCTTTTTTATGTAAGAAGCCGCATCTGTATATATCCTTCCACTAACATTCGATCATAGGCAATATCCAAAGGCCAGAAAAGACTCAGAGAGTCATTAAAAAGACTGCAATATTTGAATAGTTAACACTTTCCAGCACACACAATGCAAGTAAATACGAATTCCCCCTCTCTTCTTTAACACCGAGTACATCAAACACAAAATTTGCCAAGCACATTTCCTGAGAATCAGTGGTTTCATCCAAAGAAATTCAGATACTGTTGTTCGTTGCTTTGATTCCTAACTCACTCAAAGTTTCACTGTATAACATCGGAATGTAATTTTTCTTAGTTTAGATTCATCTGGTAATGGCTGTTTAGTATATTTTCCTAAAAATTCTGCAAATTCCTCATTTTTGAGTTTTGCTAATGCAATATTTGTTGACACATAGCCCAACACAAATCTCCTCCTGATTTGTTAATTGATACTTTGATTAAAGTTTGCTCTTAATTTTCAGTTACTTGTTTTTATACATGCTCTGAAGTTATTATAGATATTGAGTTATTTGGAACCTCTTTCACGCAGTAATTGTAACTTCACAAAACTTACAAAATAGCATTAATCCATCTGTAATAAAGTCTACGCGTTTAGTTTAATGTAGTGAACGACTACCTTTTTTTCCTTCGGCATGTCGAACTGCAATCTGACAGAGATAGTACAACTAGCTTAATTACCCCTTCAAAACTGCTGGAGTGATCTCATCAATAGATAAAGATGACCCTGGTTTAAACTGCATTTCATTGCAATGAATTTGGTCAATCACATTTCGCAGTAGGTGCAAATCACTGAACCGGATAGAAAAACTGTGCAAAAATAGAATTTCCTTCCCAGTAGGGGCGCTCTGATGACAGAAATAAGCGACGAATGAATCACATTTCCATGTTGGCTTACAAATTGTGGTCTTCTTTGAAGCAGAAACCATCATAGAACTATGCGTTAAGAAAACAGATGCAGGAAAATATGCAATATCTGCTTAAAATATGATAAATATGCATTTGCATATGTAACATGCAAAATGCGTAACTATCCGAAGCCTAGTAATTAATAAAGATTTACGAGAAGTTTTCCTGCTATTTAATTTCTAAAAATTGTTACAGGATCTATGTCCCGGACGTTACAATGGACCAGAAATAGCAGCGGAAAGCCTTGCAAAGTATTACACTGAAGATGTCCGAGAAAAAGTTAAAATAATTGATATTGCAGCGGGCACTGGACGAGTTGGATTGGAATTATATCAGCGTGGTTTCAGGTAAAATTGAGTTAGTGTATGACTATGTGTTTAGCTACAATGTATATACTTGCAAAGAATCAGATATTATTTTGCTCTTCAGAGATCAATAAATCATAAGCATATATTCACAATATATTTGCTCGTTTTACAACCCATAATTACATTACAGAAATGCGATTCCACTCAGAATCGAATTCGAGATTAAAAACCCCAAAGGCAAACGTCCTAATCATCCTGTTTGTTATACATAGATCAAATTGGGATAAATATTTTGTTATGGAAAAATCTGCCAGGGGTAATTTACTTTTGGGGTTCAGTTTCCTTTCTGTGAAGTTTTACGAAAATATAACTTTGTTCGTTTTTTATACAAGAGAATGTTTTATTAATAGCTGCAGCACTACATGATATGGTTTAAGGAATTTGAGCGTTAAAATTTAGTGTGACGCTATATACCTTTTATTGGATTTATTTTTTGCTATAAGCTAATAATATCTAGAATTACCCCAAAGAAATAGCGAAAACTTTTTACTGTACGGAGCTGTACAGTATAGAGGGTTATTGTTAGTGTACAGTAAACAAAAATGAAATTAGATTACGAATCATTTTAAGCTGTAAAGCAGACACCGAACCAATGCCACTTCCGTTACTGTAATGTCACGTTCTTTCAAATCTTTCTTTCTAACAGTTTCTAATGTTTTCACTATTTTACCTTAAATTGTTTATAATTTTTAATCTGTATTTTAAAGTATTTTTCTGATATTACATTAATAACTTTAGAATACAATCTATGTTGAACATATCAAAAATAGAACCTTCTAAAAATTCCAATTAACTGGAAAGGTAACAGTTCTTTTAGATTATGTTACATCAGAACTAATACACCTTCCTGGTTTGAATTCGGTATCTTGTAGCTTAGTAGTAGGTGCTATTAGTGCCGGGTTCGATTCCGATTGGTGCTGTAGCAGACTGGTTTGGTGATTATTGCAGATGAAAAAAAAAACTTTAACCAATTTAATCATGATATCCCCTCTGAATATTCAATGTGTTGTATGATTTTTTTTTTAAAGTTTTAGTATTCTGTTAATGTTTTGTTTTTAATATTTACTTTTTGCTTTTGTCAATAGTCGATTGTTATTCCATGCAAGTCAAGTTTTAGCACACCACTCAACATAATTGTTGAAAAATCATAATTCTTTCTCTAATTTCCTTCTTATTATCCTCCATAAGATTTGCACTAGGCGTCTTGATCTCACCAAACTTGGATAGAAGTTCGACGGCGCCACCAAAAATAATTGTTGAAAAATGACAAATCTTTCACGATTTGCGTAGGCAATAAATACAGCTCCGGATATATGCTATAAAATCCATAGTGCTAAAACGCAAATTAATCTTGCGAGTTGGTCATTAAAAGACACGAGAGCTATCTAACCAGCCAGAGCAGGCAGAAGCTGGAGGGCACGCACTGTAGCATGAGGATGTGTCCGAAGGAAGTAGGCGCGTCGGCTACGGTGGATGTGCGCGTAAGCAAGGAAAGTGAAAGCACATGAGTTCTTGCAATGATACGAGTTCCTATAGCACTTGTAATAGTTTCACACTAGTAATTCTACACATGTGAACATAAAATACAGCTCTTCTATACTATGCAGAAATACTCCGCTAGCAGAAAATACCTATTATGTAATACAGTTATCTTTCATATCTACTCATTTATTTTTACAGTCGTAAAGCGCTTGTAATGATTGTACACTAGTAACCCTATATTTGTAAACATAAAATATAGCTGTATTACTTTGTTCCTTAATAAACATAGCTTTCCATGCAAATACTGAAATTTGCCTGTAAATTTTGCAAACTGTGATGTGGCTAAACTTGTCCAGCACCAGTTATCCAGATATTATTATGATTGTGTAATTGAAATTAAAATAATTATTAATATCCAGGGCGGAAAACTATAAGATACTTCTTTTTTACACATGAAATTTTGCTTCAAGATTGTCAATGTTAAATGTTAATGTCAAGAATGTGAATGTTAATGTCTTGATTTTAAATATTGGAGAAATTTTACTTATAATCGTACTATACTTTGAAGAATTAAAGTAGGTTATCTATTATTCAGCGGATTTTATTTTTAAAAGTAGCTATTGTTTATTATTTCAACGATTACATGATTTGTAAAGCTAACATGATGGTATCATACATTAGAACATTTCTTCCTCCTATTATCCGGTTGTTATATTTTAGGTTGAAATTTAAGGAAGCTATAGTTAACTATTTATAAAAAATATGTAAACCTCTCACACCACATTCTGATGTGCTGAAATAATAACTTGATACCAGATATTGGAAACTTGTAATACAAGAGATACGGACGGATAAGTAAATAATTATATTTGCCTAAACAGAATGGTGCGACGGTATTCTTTATTGAATTTATGGTCACGCTAATAGGCACATTCTGTGGCTCTACTTTGAACATGTTCTTGATGTTATTTGTGTGCTCCTCGTCGAGTATATTTTGGGATTGTTACTCTTTGGGAAATCGGATAGCGTTTGATGATATAACACCTGTAAGCACACTTCGTGGTAATATTTAATATAGTCGTCATTATATGATCTATAAGGTTTATGCGACATAAACCTACTACCGGAGTAATCACAAAGTTTCTGATATCTCGTATCAGCAGTCACCAAAGATACGTATAATGAATGTTATTTTCTTAGAATTTGGCTTCCCAGGTTATTTTGGCCAATTCATACCTTTAGCAATCTTATGATCTACGATGTCTACTTGAGAAGTGGAGTCCCTCTTTACTGATATATTGTACTTGCGTAACGTTAAGTCCGGTTACCTATATTGATGTCCTACAGCGCGATGGTTCACACGGATCCGACGTCACCGGCACCGTCTAACATCTACTATACGACTATCCTGGGAATGATTCATGCTAAAGGACACAGCGAAGTATAAGGTATGGTTAAATGCGCCATAGCCATAGTGGACGTAAATAGGAGTATTTAGTGCATGTATTTGCTATATGGAGATATCGTAAGCTAAAAGCCATTTGGATTAAAAATATTACACTCCGATATAGGAATCCTAAATAGCAACAAAGGAAACTAATGTGTTGTTCAACTAAGAGCCGTCTGACTGGACAACACTCTTATTTCATGAGATGTAACGCCTTGGAGTTTAATACGATGTCACAAAAATAAAGCAGCCAAACTCGTGAAACTAACGTGCTCAAAGTTCCAATAAACATTGGATGAAATACCATAGTTGTAACCAGTAAGCTATAAAGTTGTGTATAAATACTTCCTAATTTCCCTATTGAATTTCCCCACTTTGCAAGTCACAACCAGTCTCTGTATCACGCTGCACATTCACTGTATCTGTATCTGTATGAACTACACAATGAACTACATTGGATAACTTGTGACTTACTTTCAGAAATATGGATGCCTTAGAACCTTCTCAGGGAATGATGGCGCTGTTGGAAAAGAGAAATATTTATCAAAAAACTTGGTTGGATTCCATTGGTCTTCATCAAACTGCGATTCCAGATGGTAAGATTGCATTTCTAAGTTTACTAGATAAACAGACAGCCGTTTGCTTTAAAACATATAAGGAAGATCCACTACTATATTCTCGGGTAATCATGTAATTGTTCTGGAATTAAATTTATCATTAAATCTCTTCAATAACGCAACTTCCACTTTTGAGTTGTGGTGAATAACGTAAAGATAGTGAAGAATACCAAAGATGTTGAAATTGAGCCAGATAGTATCTACAAAACGCCAATATATGAACTAATAATAGTTTTCAAGACCTTTCGTATAGTGTAAAAATTTGGGTGTCTAGTAACTATGACTTCATGAACTTGTAATGGATTCAGTTTTTTCATCACATAGATCTTCGTAATTTGCCTAAATATGTTTAATTTCAATTTCATTAATATATTCCAAATCTAATTTCTCTGTTCAATTCTTTAAAAATATTCAATTTCTTCAATTAATAAAATTCACAAAAATGGCAAAAATGAATATGTGCTAACAAAGAGAAAAACAGTTGATTGTGAAAATATAAAATTTATGAAATATTCATGAATTGTTAAAACTATTAGAAGAATAATAACTCACCAAAAAACTCATAAACGGTTAGTTTTATTTAAGGTGTTATTACACATTTAATATACTCGTAGACCGAATCTCAGTATAAGCCAGACATCTGTAAGTTGGAACAGAAGGGCGCTAATCACAAAGGACTTATTGGTGTTGAGGGCCGTACAATACAATGTATAACATTTTCACAAGAATTGAATAGCCATATTGAATAGAGAATATGCCCATCGTATAGTAACACACAGGAACAGAAAAACTGCTATAACGGTAACCAAAATATTTACTTACTTAAGAAACGCAGAGAAATCTATTTACTTACTATTTTAGTGGGAAATTTGATCCTTCAAGTTTTGAACTAGTCTCTCAATGTTCGGTGGCACATTGCGTATTCTAACGCGAAGGATATTTTAAAGGTGAAATCAATTATCCAGGAAAAAAATTCAATTCAGGTCAAGAGATTACGTAAGAAATACATTTCCGATATCGGATTACGTAGGCCGGATGAAAGGGTTCGGTGGGCTCTTGCACATGCCTGGTATAAGCAAAATTATGAGACACGTTTAAAATGGCAATTTAATGGGACATATTTATAATGCATTTGTGGAACATGTTGAGCACATTTATTACCAACTATGTGTAACATATTGTCAAAGGATGGAAATTTTGCTCCGTGTTCAATGTTTGAAGATTACAACACTTAAGTGGGTACCACCTTGAAGATAACATTCCTTGGCACATATGGTGTTGCACAAAGTCATCAGTTTTGCTGATTAGCCAATTACAGAATGTGGTTCGTTGAATTTTATCTTGGTCGAATAATTTATGCACTACCTTTAGCTTGTATGAGTACAGCTGTAAGTCCATTTTAAGAATTTGCCACACGCTGGTGCCTGAAATATTCACTTGATGAAACAATTGCCAAGTTGATTTCTTTGGATTTTGGTCAATGGTATTGAATACGCGTTCAATATTTATTGCAATAAGCGTTGATCGAGATATCCCAGGGAATCGTTCTTTGGTCGCGTTTGTGATCTCACGAAAGTTTTGAAAAGCACACAAGTGTGACCTTTCGGGAGGATGCTACCCGTTTCTTAAAATGTTTGAAACGCCGTTGTGCTGTGATGATGGACCTCCCACTACTGAAGAACGCCTCCACGACGTACGAAATTCCAACGACAGTGCACACCACAATGATTCCCTGCAACAATGAAACATATACAAGTAACTCCCATACTTACACTTCCTCAAGCTATATGAAAAGACATGCATGACTTTTCTTGCTCGCAGTATTCAAAATATAAATATATCGCATTAATATGACCCACTCTATACACTGAAACAGATAAATTTAGTCCTTTCATGGTGGAATATCTCGATATCTACCCTACCTTAAGCTGTACTTATCTTTTATTGAATACTTGATTTCCTGCAACATACTTATCTGTCGAATGAACTTTTGTAAGAATTTGGAAACAAGGTACAGTACGCCTGAAGCAGAAATGAAAATTAGAAAATTAGGGGCAAAAATTCAAAAATTGTTAAAATGGTAGTCGCCTAATCAATTTTGTATTTGCCTGAATAATCGTTATAATATACATGTTGATGTAACAAAATGATGTACTTTCGAGTGCTTTCGACGTAGATCAATACTTCGTTACTGCTTTGGACTGTTTTTTTGTTGTCTCTACCTTTACTGCTTTTGTATACTTTTAATCAAAATCTTCAAATTCTTGAGAACAGCTATACTTACAATAAATACGGATTGCTTTGTCTGTTCCGTTAATGTTTCTGGATCCGCTCTCAAGATAGCGACCGAAATTTTCATGGTTTATGTAGCCAAGATTTATCTTCCGAGAACATATCCTTTTACTGTGTAGAAGAGGATGAGAAGATAGTATTTCAAACTGCTCACTCAAATTTCTGGTCTATTAGAAGAGAATTGGCAACTGTTATTAGTTTATTTAATAATATTTTGCAAATATTACCTGGTGTCCTTCCTATATTTTTGATATTCGTTATTATCTTTTAGTTATTCACTAAAACTAAAAAAAATGGAGGGAACTTAGCAACGAAACTTAAGCGTAAAAGATAATTATTGATGAATTCATCCAAATTATGAACTATTAACAATATGAAAAACATTTTACTCTTGAATATTTAATATCGTGGAACATAAAAGGAAAATACATAAATTATGATTATACTATTGACGGTATAAATCTTTGTAGGCCGGAAACTGTTAAAGACCTTGGTGTTACCTTCGACCCAAAACTGACTTTCGCAAATCACATTGAAACTATTGCAAACAATGCTTATAAGAGTCTTGGATTTGTTTGTCGTGTAAGTAGAGACTTCCGTAGCCACATGACAATTTTAAAACTATATTATTCGTATATAAGATCCCAACTGGAATACGCTTCTGTTATTTGGACTCCTCATAATGGAAAATATATCCAGATGATTGAAAGAGTGCAGTGTAAGTTTTTGAGATTACTAATGAATAAAAAAACTGGAATGTACCCAGCATACATATCATACCCAGAACTAACAAACAATTTCAATATACCGACATTAGAGCAACGTAGGTATGTTAATGATTTAGTTTTTCTACATAAAATAATAAATAATAAAATTGATTGCATAGAACTAAGTTCTAATATATTTCTGCATGTACCGACGTCTAGAACGAGGTTAAGCAATAGTAGTACCATGTACTGTAAGAAAGCACGCACTGACATCATGTATAAATCCCCTTTATGGAGAATGAGCTCTCACTACAATAATATTGAAGAAAAGTGTGAAATGATAGACATATTCAATATGTCTGAAAAAATGTTTAGGAACACAATTTGTAGTATGATGAGCTGAGTTAATTAATGAAACAATAAAAATTTCTGTATGTTTTTCTTCTGTAAAAATAATGATATTTTACCATATATGTAAACAAACACTGTAAATGGGCAGGACGCCTGTTGTGTTGTTGTTACAATAAATAAATAAATAAATAAATAAATAAAATTAGAATTTTCATTTAAAGTTTTTTCTAGGATATTTAAAATTAAAGTTTTTAATAATTAACATAAATTTAATTATATCCAGAAGCAGAAAGATGGAATATGCAGAAGCAGATATCTATCTCAATTCTTGTTTTAAGTTTTGCTTGTACAGTAGGACGTCGATAATCCGAACGTCAAAAATCCGAACACGGTCCCTAGAAGCTTTTTACATTTTTTCTTAGCGCTAGCGATAAACAAATAATAGGGTTGTCCGTCGGCGTTCAGTGAAGTCAGTGTTTTTACAAAAGCTCATTCATAAATAATTGTTTGTCATACATATTTTTTATTTTATTTTCCCTTAGACCTATACAAGTTAAGTTTTAAGTGTGAGTTACAAAAACAGTAACTTAGTGTACGAGCAGGTTCTTCAGAAACATTTAATGTAAGTAGCCTTACGTACGGTATTGTAATTACTGTGAGTAGGGTACTGTATAACCTCTATATCGATAAAACAGCATACCGTACAGTATATTTAGGCCTAAATGGCATTTTCTTGGTCATTTTCGAAAATCCGAACAATTTGAAAATCCGAACTACCTGTGGTCCCAGATAGTTCGGATTTTCGACTTCCTACTGTATTTTATTGCATTGGATTGCTATTGAGCCATACAAACATTTACATTATAAAGTAGTAAAACAAAATACATAGATTTAATATGATTCAATATAGTATAGAATTAAAATACAGTTTTGTCCCAATTATGTTATTAAATACAACATAAATAATAACCTAATAACATCTAAAATGTTTCAATTGCATAACACTGCTTTTAGAGACAATGGCTGTTGCTGAGATAATAATTGATAACTTTCTAACAATTCAATATCTTTTTTTTTTCATTTTGTTCAACAGGTCTTTATATGTGCTATTTTTTGTACTAAATGTTGTTTTTATGTTATGAATAAATGGCATATCTATGAGAGTTACTTATTAGTCTGTTTTATTGTAATAGCAATGTCGGGTCTTTTTGCAGATATTACCGTTGCATCTCTTCTGATTTCTCGATCCCAGTATAGTTTGTATTTTCGTTTTCAGGCACTGGAGTTAGCTGGTATTTGTAGCACGGTTTCGTATCAATAATTAACTTCATGTTACATGCCAGACCATGGTAAATAGCTCTTGCAACATTGTGTCTTTTCAGATAGTTCGTGGGAGCCATTATGCGGTACGAGCCTGTGATACGTTCAATGGACATTTCCACTGATTTTTTTATTGCTCTAAAAAAAACTTCAGAACTAGCTGATTACGGAGAACACTTCTTTTCGCTCATGCGACGATTCTAAATAGTCGAAATTTGCGATTGAATTCCGGTCTGCTAGTTGTGCGCTTAAAACAACGACCACCATGTTTGTATGTCACAGGTACAGGGGAAAAGGTCTGCACCACACACTAGGGAAACGGCTTAGCGAAAGATACGATGCATGTTTTCCAAATGTGTACGACGTTGCTAATAACACAATAATAAGAAAAGTAACAGAATTTAAGGTTTATTTAAAAAGCAAGCTATTTATTTATTACCAATTATTTGAATATACTTGAATATCTTAGGACAAAGTTGAAGTGTACTATTATTGACATTGTTTGCTATATTATTGACATTGTTTGCAGCCTGAAGTAAATAATAATAATAATAATAATAATAATAATAATAATAATAATAATAATAATAATAAAATAATAATAATAATAATAATAATAATAATAATAATAATAATAATAATAATAATAATAATAATAATAATAATAATAATTAATATTCTCATGTTTCGGTCATCGACCGACCTTACGAAGCGAATTTTACTCATTCTTAAAAAAATCAAGAATATAAAAGGATAGTAATTTGATAGTAGAGTGCTAATTTCTTATATGCAAGTTCATCCTGGATTCGATAGTTATGCGCTCAGGGGGAAGCCCAAGGAAATTAATACACGAAAAAACATTTCTCTAAGTAAAAGTAATCTAAATTCTCTATTGAGCTCAACATAAGGACGCACAAACATATGAGATAATTATGTTCATGAGCATTCTGATAATTTGCCAGTGCTATTATCGAACTACTTTACACATTAGCATTTTATTTCATCATAATATCTTCGCGCTTATTGTCGTTTTCTTTATAAATGGAACATACTCGTAAATTGTGATTACGAGATTTAGGTTACTGAGTAAGCATTCTCTGCATCTATTTTGATCTGGATCTTGTGTTCCTGGCTGACCCTGTAGCATTCTTTTTGGTCTTAACTTTATTCTTCTCCAGTGAGAATGTATTTCCTCAGTTAGTTATTAATAAGTTAGCAGTGGATTAATGAAGTTTCTGTTTTTCAATACCCTATAGACCAAGCGCACAAACCTTTTATATCTATATCTATATCTATCTATCTATCTATTGTATATATGGGTCGTTCAAGGTTGACCGGGATTTTCGTACGTAAATAATCGTTGAATAGCCGGATCATGATGAAACTTGAGGGTGATGTAATGTATGCCTTCTCGGGTAACTAGCGCTCGGCATGACGTATTTGGCGCATGCGCAGCAGTTGCAGCGAACATGGCGGCAAGCAGTGTGGCTGTGGCTGTGGAGCAGCGGTTGTAATCAAATTTCTTGTGAAGGAGAAAGTTAAACCAGCTGAGATTTTCAGAAGATTGCAAGCACAGTATGGTGAACAAACGATGTCACGGACAAGAGTGTGCGAATGGTATGAACAGTTTCGCGAAGGACGGAAGCTGGCGAGAAATGAAGCGCATGGACACATTTGCCCGACTGCAGTCACATCAGTGAATATCGCACGTGTTGAGCAAATGATTCTTGTGAACTGGTGAGTAACAGTGTGGGATATTGCTGCCGAGGTGAATATCAGTGTCGGGAGTGTAAAGACAATCATTCACGACCACTTACGCTTCCGCAAAATCTGTGCAAGGTGGGTTCCCGCCAGCTGACATTTGATCAGAAGTGGGCACGCATGACGATCTGTGAACAGCCGAAATGCGCTAAGTTATGCCCCATCCCCCTACAGAGATTTAGCCTCTAGTGATTATCATTTGTTTGCACCCCGTAAAGACTATCTGGGAGGGAAGAAATTCATGTCAGATGAAGCACTGCGGAACGATGTCCTCTAGTGGCTACGATAACAACAAGTTCTTTCTACGCCAAAGGAATCAGGCAGCTGTCACAACGATGGCAACGGTGCCTCGACGCGCATGGAGAATGCTTTGAAAAACTGACATAGTTTGGTGCTTCTTGTGCTATCGGTTTCCTCAGAAGAAATAAAAGTCCCGGTCAAAGTTAAACGACCCTTATATCTATGTATCTATCTATCTATCAATTTATATATATGTGTGTGTGTGTAAACAATAGTAGTGCCAGAAAAGTAGTATTGGCAATTATACATCTTGATTTGAAAATTTTGATACTTAAAAATGAAGTTTTCTTAAGAAATTAAACTTTCTGTTAACATTTCGTCTTTTATATGACGTACAGACGTAAGTGCCAAAAGTGTACACCAGTCGAACATTTTTTACTGGAGAAAATTTATAAGAGAGAGAATTACGCGAATGAATTTCTCAGATCGTCAGATGATAGAGTAAGCTTTGGAGAGACCCCAGTTGACAGATTTTTTTTTTAAATTTTGGCGCTTACGTCTCTACGTCATATAAGCGACGATTTAGTTTATTTTAATAATAACTACAGTACTTATCTCACAGATCAATCACTACTTGCCCTTGCCCTTCTTGTTGCTTATTTCTTGATAATTGCCTTTCCTTTTTGCTGCTTAGTTTGGTTCTGCGGGAGGCTTTTAGAACCAAAAGTATTGTTTTAACTTTTTATTTGTTTTGTTGTAGATGAATACGAATGTTTAGTAATAGCTGGTGGGATGGGAGAAGGTCATATTCCTGTCACAGCTTTAGATGAGATGATCAGAATAGTGAAACCTGGTAAGTAGCACTCTTTACTACACCAGGCTCTTATAGTGTAACAAATCGTTCCAAGCATCACTAATATTTGGGACGCTGAGAGCACAAGGAAATCAAGTTCAATTACCAAGGTTGTGAGAAAAAGAGACAAAGTTAGTATGGTACGCTTAAGTACATGGAAAAATTAACTTCTTTCTTTTACATTATGATAGTTATTTCCAATATCTGGACATGAATCTTTTACGCTTTGAAACGAGCTTCAGGTTGAGATCTTAAAGATGAAATAAGTCCAAAATGATCAAAAGTGGACTTGATTTCTTTACGCGCTGAATGCATATTATTCCTTCTTTTCTTCTAAATATCTTCCAAATATTTGCATTTGTGTGCCAAATAAATGCTACAATATGCTTAAATTTAATACAATTACATGGTTTTGATTCAATATTTGAAAATACTTTTGACCAATATATCCTGAGTGTTAAACTATGTTTTATTCTAATTTAAATTCATATAAACGGTGCTCATGAAAATATCATTTCTTTTAGTAGGGAATTCAATCTAGCACAAACTTTTTCTTTTCCCATTATGATTAAATCCTGTGAATTTAGTAATAGCTATATATTTTGTTTTCCTTCAGGTGGTATGATCTGCATTGCTATGCGAGAAGAATATTTATCTTACGTCCAAGAATACGTAGGGAAGTTGGAGCCTTACATGGACAAGTTGGAAAAGGAAAAGAAATGGGAGAAGGTACTTATAGCTCTATACGTATAGAATATTTAAATATTTACACAAGAAAACTTGAAACAACCTAAATTGTTTCATGTAACTCACGGAATTAATTGATTTATCTCCCTAATGAGCACCTTGATGAGATGGTAACATTGTACTTGTAACGTTTTTCAATTGTGTAACAAGTCTTGGTATCCTAACACAACTAAAGCGTTTAACAAAGCAATGCCGTTTTCATTTGTGTCTATTCTTGAATATATTAGAAAGACAGAGTGATTTGTTTTAAAACTCGTGGATTTTATTAGGGACTAAAATTTCTAACTGAAATCCGATGGCAAATGATCAAGGGAGGGAGGGCCGGTTCTGGACATTTCTTTAGTATCAGCAAACAATATTTAGGCGCCCCCCTAAATGATGATAAAAAGTAGAATGTTGTAATGGACAAAAATTTTTCAAATCCTTGTTACGGTTGCTAATTTCTTCAATATCAATAGTCTCCCTGTGAATATTAACGAAAAACGGGAAAATTATAATAAATTGACTGTGGATAAATACGGAACAAATTTCTAATTTTAATAATTAATACCATTTTTATTAAATAAGCACAAGACACAGTTGAGATATATACCTAAGGCACTGTATTTTGACACTGTATTTTGACAACTACAGTTAAAAAAGGAAAGTCGAAACAGAATAAAACTCATGAGCTTGAAGTCTAACATTAAGACAGGTTTTATTTTGAGAATGAAGTACCGTATGTCCTTATGCTTCATTAAAAGCATATTTACACATAGTATTTTCTAATGACACGACTATGGTAATTAGCCTAATTTATAATTTTGTTTGTTACTGAAAAGTTCATGTTATAAAGACATTTTTCTAGCTTTCAATTTGACAAAATATTTTATTATTTCATCCATATCCAGTTCATTGTTTTTTTATTTTCAATGGCCATCAAAGCTAGTCCATTTAATCTTTTTTTGAGATACATTGATCTCAAATAAATCTTTATTAATTTTAGCTAAACTTGCATAATGCACAACAAATTACAAAAGTGTCTGCCTTAATCGATATTTAATTTGTATTCGATCCAGTGGCTGAACTTCAAAATCAGGTTCCATCCCCCAGCAAAAATTCTTTTCAGGGTCCTTTAGGTCTATAAAACTTCAGTCCTTTCATTTCTCTTTCCAGCATAGATGTTCAGCCAATGAGTAACACAATGTAAACACAAGCAGTGGTGCACGCAAAATTTCTCTTTTGGGTCCGAAATGTTTTGGGAGTAGCCTACAAAATGCAAATAATTTTGTGTATTTGCCTGCTGGAATTGTGCTAATTTTCTTAAAAATTAAAAGTTCTGGGGAATCCAGACTGTCGGACCACCTCCGTCGATGCACTCCTGAACACAACTAACTGAAATATCTCCTTTGCATTAGAACTATTATCAAATGTTTAAAAATATCGCTTTATCTAAATTTAATACGGGAGAATGGATTGATAATGACTATTACACTGTTATAATACAATCAGTATATGTACGCTGATGTGATTGACAGTGAGAGTTCTGAAGAAAAAAGTTATTTATAATCCTAAGGACCTTTCGACTATAGTTACCCCTTCAAGTCACATCCGCGTGTACTGCGTGAAAACTAAATGTTTTCAAACAAATTTTGAAATACTTTAAATTTAACTCATACACGTAACTGAAGAGACTGTATTCATTTTATTTTAATTTAACAATTAACAATTAGATTACTAGAATTAAGGCAAATAAACTTTCAGTTTCAAAAGTTTGTCGACTTTCAAATGCTTCGTTAACAGTGATATTGACAACACCCCCACTTCATCATTTGTATGATTATCTCTTTCGAAGTTTTGTCCAGAAGTCAAAAGAAACTTTTTAGATCCTTCGCTTTCCTCTCATCATAGTTTCGTAGCTTTCTTTTCCGATAAAGTGCTCGCTTGGTTTTCTACCATTTGGCCATTATTATTACATGAAAAACTAAGTGCTATTGAAAAGTGAAAACACAAATCATTATAAAAAAAAACAAAAAAACAAATGACTCAGGATAGAAACGAAAATGTTGACAAATGACAAATGGATTAATAGACATTAATAAAGTTAGCATTAGGCAGTTGGCAGCGATTGAGAGTCACAGATATTAGAAACTTAAGTTAAAATTTCATTCAGAAATGATCAAAAATTCCATATATACCGCCTTTTTCTTAGTATTCGCCCCTCCCTCCCTGCACTATTGGACAATACTCTAGTCGCTGGCTTGAACTTCGATAATGTGCATTTCATTTACGCTGGCAAGGCGAAATACAAATTAAGACATTTCATTCTAGTATGATAATGCCACCAATACATAAGCAACACGTGCAGTTACTTCCTTTTGTTCGTTGATCCATTCCCATTTCAAAGTCATATTTGGCAAACAAGGTCGCAAAAGGGTTTCTAAGAAATGCATGAAGAGTCTGTTATATTTATGTATATGGTGAGATTGTGGAAACCATGCCACTGTCTTTAATCGTACTGCAGTAGTGCTTAATATATATAGCATCTATTGAAAAGATAAATTTCCCTACATTTTATCTCATATTCGTAAAATCTCCGTTCTTCCCTGTTTAAAAATCTGTATTATAGCTCCCTGCAGGAAATTTTCTTCAAACTAGCATCATTTGTGAGTGTGACATTGGCGCCAATTGATGTACACTCATGTCCAAAATTATTGTCTATCAATATTTTGTTGTAGGAATATAATTTGATAACGAATTCGCCCGGTATTTCTTATAATGTTAGTATGTTTATAATCGGGTGGCATGTATGTGGCAAATTTCATGTCAAAAGACCAGCAAGTAATGTTAACTACCATAAGGTTGAGTTCTATATTTTAATGTGAAGGCGAAGGAGGTAAACATAAATATATTTTTAGAATAACAAGAGAGGAGAGAGAAATATAACAAAAACTGCTCCCTCAATATGTATAGGCTACGCCCTTGGAGACTATACATGAATATTATCAAAATAATAACTCTTGCTAATTTCACCTTCCTCCTCTTCTTCACTTCTGTATCGGTGGGTATTTATTTATTCTCCCCTACCCCTTGAGAAGTCCCAACACACAATAACACTCAGGCATGTGAAAATAAGACATCTAAGCCTACAAAATATAGCAAAATTTGTCTACTCATCATCTGCCATTCAGAAAGCTTTAGTTAAATATCAATTTCCGTTTCATAAAAACACTTTATTGTCTATATATGCTGACCACGAAAAAAAGAAAAAATAACTTTTGCAACATTGTGGGATCTCCACTTCACTAAATTTTGCTTTGGTTTTGTCACTTTTTTTCTTTTTGTATAATATTCACAATTTATTACACACTACGATTATGTGATAGAGTTCCTACTAGTCAAAAATCACAAGAAGGAAGTCTTTCCACCTAAAATTGTTCCTAGTCGTTTCCACTATCCTAGAATTCCCTCTCTTCCCATGAGAGAATGAAACAGATGCCTTTGACATCTGATACTCCTCTGTAATATCCCCGTACTGTTACTTGATGATGGCTTTAATTTGCATTGTCCATCAGTTCATTTGATTTTAACTGCAGTGCTGCAAGGTGAGTAAGCACGTACTAACAATTTTCTAAAAGCAAAAACAATGTCCACGGTAGAATGTTATACTGAGAGTTCTTGAAACGGCTGCTTCATGATGTTCGCACAATCCCAGCGAACACACATCGAAAGAACCAAGTAATTTCTACTCCACTTGTTAGTCCATTTCCGTAAAGTTTATAGATTTTCTTAAAAATAAACTTGTAATAGTTCGTATCTGTTACAGAACGTATTTGAAAAAGAAATTTAAAAGAACTGTTCACTATCCTTGCTACAACTTTACGTAATTATGGACAATTTGTAATGTCTGTAAGAACTTCTTATGCACTTCAGTTTTCCAGCCAGTAAATATTTCTGACTGAAGCATCGGTAGTACTGATAGTACCCAATAAAGGATCTTAACTCTGACATTTTTAGGAATTGTGATTTCCATTACTTTTTTCACCTTGTCTACATCTTTCCCGAATTCATTTTGAGACAGTTCATATCCTACGATATTTACTTTTGGTCTAGCAAATTTACATTTTTTTAGTCAGTGTTAGACCACCAGCCGCGAATAATTTTAGCACTTTGTCAATGTGTTCTAAATGTTCTTCAAACCTTTTACTTCCTAAAATTGTCATCCACATAGCATCCACATAATTCACGCACTTCCGGTTCCAGTATGGAGTCAAGTGCACGGACGCATGAGGCGAGACTTTGTTTCGTACCAAATGGGAGTTTAACAAAAACATAGGATATGCCTTCGTGCAAAAATCCGAAGTACTTTTGATCACTTTCCTTTGTTTTCTTTTGCAAAAAAGATTCTACACAGTCCATAGACGTGAAATAAGCATTGTCACTCAGATCTTCCAACACTGATAAAGGTGGAATTGGTCGGTCTGTTTCTGACACTGAAACTTGATTTACTTCTCTTCCATCCATCCATACTTATTTTTCCTCCACTCTTTGATACGCAGACCAAAGGGTGGGAATACAAGCTTGGGCTCTTTTTATTATTCCCCATGCCAGCCATCTGTTAATTTCGTTTGCTACCTGATTCTTATACTTGATAGGAAATTAGTACATTTTTGCATGAATCGTGCTTGAGTCATTGACAACTATCAAATGTTCATAATTCTTAATGCATCCTGGTTTGATATCAAAAATTGATTTATGCTTTATCAGTAAATTCTTTATCTCTATATATAGAAAATAGGTCACTGTAGCTTTCAACGAATTCATTGATTTCTTGGGTAGTTGCTTGGGTATTAACTTTTGCCCATTCATTTGGCGATTATACTTAATTGGCCAGCTCCAATAGAGAGGGATACGCACCATCGTCCAAATTAGTCCTTACCCGGGTTGCCGTACTACTTGCGGTCTTACTATCTTTGGTGTAGGTTAGAAATATGGGAGCGGCATAACGTTTTTGCTGCGACATAACTTCATAATCAAACACCCTGACATCCCATTATTTACCCATAGTTCTGAGCAATCTTCGTCCCAGTCAGTTTCGGAGGACTAGGTCTCTGTCTTCTAAAGTCACGTCTCCGAATGAAATTTCTACCTCGTGGGGATGCTTTAAATGTAATACACCCTTACCATAATTTAGAGTTGCACGACTTTCCGCGAAAAAATTTGAGCCAATCAACAATGCACAATTTAGACCATCTACTATTATACCAACTGTATAAAAAGCTTTTCCATTAATAAAAATTTCTAACATTGTCCAAAAATACTGGCTGATTTCTTACCAAAAGCTGACGTCACTCGGATATGGTTGACTTTCAAGAGTGGGGGAGGTGGGAAATAACCTCGAACTTTATTCCAAAGCTCTGATGATATAGCTGAAATACTTGCACCAGAACCGAGAAGGGAACAGACTGACTGCGCGTATAAACTTACTTCTACTTCCGGAAGGGTAATAATATTATTTTTGGAAATAGAATCATCACTGGTATCCAAAAGTTTATCAAAAATTCCGTTTGCCTGTGAAAATATTTCCTTATTTATCTTTACTTCCTTCCCATTTCTGAAAAGTAATTTAACCGAATCCAAATTTTCACTAAAATGTTGTTTAGAAATAATTTTCATACATTTTACACAATTTCCTATCTTTTCAATTTCATTCAATGCTAATGTTTTCACGGCGGTTTCACTATCACATTCGCTTATTTAGATTTTCAATTTCCATATTAAGACTTTGCAAACACTTAGGATATTTATTCGTCGACTCAGTCAAAAGTAGCAAACAAGGTTCCAACTTACCGTCGTCCTTTGTGTGTGCGAGGCGACCTCATTGGGGTGGTGATTGACCACCTCTACCACTGGGTTCCTGCACATGATATTGAGACGAATGGGGTGGGTTATTACCATCGTAGGCCTCTAACAACTGAACTTGTTATTCCCCCTGAAGTCAGTCCTGTTATAATTTCTTAAGCCTCTCCGCTGTCCTCGTGTACCTCGAGGTGCTTCGTTCCGTGAGTAGCTTCCTGTCCCACGTTACCTAGTGTGGTTTTCTGGCTGGCTGCCATGACGAAGTGGAGGGCTACTCCGGTGGATACGCTCACTTCCTCTCTCTCATATGGATTCTTATGGTTCCGATTACGCTTGTTAAATGTCCATGGGTTTAATGGTTTATGGTCAGATCTTTCAGAGTGTTCACAGTCTACTTGCATCATGTTCACTCACTTCCTCATGATGACATAAGAATCTTTCTCTCTCATGGTGTACTCCAGCTCTAAAACGACATTTAACAATTGTGGGACAGTCTCGCTGAGACAATTGACCTAAAAAGCCAGTTTTGGGTAGGACTTTTAACAGCGTATCTTCGTCTACCGGGGATTCAAAAGAATTTTGCGGTTTAGTAACTCTAATAAGTATTATAGGGAGCTAGCTTTAATGCGAGGCTGAGGAATTCAGAGTTGATTGGCAGGTTCCCCACCCCGTCGCCAAGAAACGGTCACTCGACGGCCCTGGACAGGGTTGCCAGTGCGTTGTCAAAAAATTCAGCTAATATTCACTTAATTCAAATAGTTTATACAATTATGCAATTCCTATCGAAGATCCCTGTATACGTGGACACACGCAAAATAGGCTGTGATAACAAATGCTTCACTTTTTTCTCCCTCGCTTCTTCGTCGCACTGCACTATGGCCTTCCTTATTACTTCTCTAGCTTCGCTGTGTATAGTTTGCCCTCTCTTACGCTGTGAAACCATTGTCAAATGAATAATAAGCCCCAAAACCGCACCCACAACAGCACCCAACAAATAACCAACTCACACTAACTCTTCAGCATGACATTCATGTGACAAATTATTAATCCTGGCAACGCTGACATATAGAAGGAGGGTAAGGGAGTATTGCAAGAGTCAGGCAGAAAAATTGTTGAAAATTTTCCCCCTTTGCCTCAGCCCCCGCTGGTAAACAAGCTAGCTCCCTATAATACTGCGACGGCACTTTGTTGCTCTTATAGTCACAGTGAGCAATTAGAATAATTGCTTTCAAGTTAGCCAGGCGTTCTTGACTTAGATAAGTGTCACGGAAGTGACTCACAAAACTCTCATATGAGGTTATTTTGTT
Source organism: Thermobia domestica (assembly GCF_964235325.1). NCBI lineage: Eukaryota > Metazoa > Arthropoda > Insecta > Zygentoma > Lepismatidae > Thermobia > Thermobia domestica. The sequence continues at coordinate 148,215,037 of NC_137454.1, read as the reverse complement.
GGTCACTCGAAACCACTGAAGGACACTGTTTCTCAAACATTTTTCCACGAGGTTAAGCCTCAATTCCTCGGGTACCCCTATCATCTCAAAATATCGTTCCAAGTCTATGAGAAAATTGTGAGTCAGTACCTCACTCTCATTTCTCTAATAGGTAGCTAAAGAAAGGTCCCTGTGTATGAACTCCATAGCAGCTGCAAGTTGCATGGTATTCGCGTGTCCAGTCGCACACCCAGACGATGTGGAAGGCTGCTGATTTACAGTAGGAATCACTGTCTTACGATTATCTCTTGCGTTTGCTTGAGGAGGAACCTACGAGTAGCATTCTGGAGACTGAGATGGCCCAGACGATCTTTCGCTACGCTGTGAGTCGGTGGAAATGTTGGCCAATTTTTCAGCTACAATTTCAGCTGTCTCATGCTGACGTGCCTCCTTCCACTGCGCCCAACTATTCTAAATCTTTTCGCAAGTGCATTCCATCGTCTCAGTGCACTCTGAACGTGCCTCTTCAAGATGCGTTTCTTGCAGGTTCTTCTCTAGCTCGCGTAATCTCTCTCAGATTCACCTTGACTCGCTCGACCTCCATTGCGATCCTCTCGACCGTAGTTCCTAATGTATTTACTCGACTACCGACATTCTGTAGCCCTTCACACAGCTATTGCACTTCAGTGTTAATTTCCGAGCACTGACTCTACATTGTTTTCTAGCTGCTCAAACCTCTGGAATGCCTCACGAATTCGGTGAGTCAACTCCTTGTGTTCGCGACATATTGTCCCCTACTGTCTCCCTTATACGAGCCATTTCCTCCACTTTCTAGTATATTCCTCTCTCAACGCACCTATCTGATGTGAGACATCCTGTCTCACCTGAGACATGCTCCTTTCTACATTCTCATTCGACTCCTTTTTCACCTGTTCTAATATTTGTTCTAATTTCAGAGTCCCTCCGGTGAGATGTTCCCTAGTCTCTTTTAGACCCAGTTCTTGACTTTCGTTAGTAGCCTGCATTTTGTTTTCTAAAATTTTTTCTAACTCAAGCTTGTCTCACGTGCTTCCTGTTTCGCCTGATCTAACTTCGTCTCCAAATTCTGATTCGTTTGTTCTAATTTCGCCTCCAAATTCTGGTTAGCTTGTCCTAATTTTTCTATCTTTTGAAAAAGAAGATCCACCCTCGCTGGTCTACTATGTTCACTCTGACATTCTTTTCCTGCGGTAAGATTTCCCTCAGTCTTACCGGTGTCCACCTCCAGTAGCGTGTTGCTTCGACCTGGGGGGTATTATTCCCAGCGCTCCGAACTTCCGCGAGTGTGACATCTATTTCTCCGTCACCTTCTAAAAGGTTTCCGCTTCGTTGCGCATGCTCTTCTAATGTTAAATCCATTTCGATATTCTTGTCTGTGATCGTGTTCTCACCATACGACAATCCTAACAAACGAACAAACTCGTTCTAAAATTTTTATACAACAAAAATATCTCCCCCCCCCCAAAACACTAAATTTCACATTAAATTATTTTCAAAACATCTATTATACATTTAACTGCACTATTCTTGGAAACTTGCCATGGAACACACACACATACCACGAAGGTTACACGTCAAAATTCTGTGTTGTTGCGTGCTGGTATGGGCTCTATATTGCATGTAAGGCAAATGCAAAAGGAACCTGCCACTCTAGGTGCTATGCCAAAGAAAAATGCACATTAGAGTGTAAGCTACAAAAGCCATTTCACACTGGCGTCATGTTTTGTTAACTGTCGTAAGGTTGGGTTCTATATTTTAATGTGAAGGCGAAGGAAGTAAACATAAATATATTTTTTTTAGAATAACAAGAGAGGAGAGAGAGAGAAATATAACAAAAAACTGCTCCCTCAATATGTATCAGCTACGCCCTTGGAGACTATTAACATATTCTCTATTGCTAATTTCACCTTCCTTCTCTTCTTCACTTCTGTACCAGTGGGTATTTATTTATTCTCCTCTACCCCTTGAGGAGTCCCAACACACAATAACACTGTGTAATCTCAAATCAGGCATCTGAAAATAAAACATCTAAGCCTACAAAATATAGCAAAATTTGTCTACTCATCATCTGCCATTCAGAAAGCTTTAGTTAAATATCAACTTCCGTTTCATAAAACACTTTATTGCTTATATATGTTGGCCAAGGGAAAAAGAAAAAAATAACTTTTACAACATTGTGGGATCTCCACTTCACTAAATTTTGCATTTGACTTTGTCCCTTTTTCTTTTTGTATAATATTTACAGTTTATTACACACTACGATTATGTGGTAGAGTTCCTACTAGTTAAAAAATCACATGAAGGAAGTTTTTCCACCTAAATTGTTCCTAGTCGTTTCCACTATCCTAGAATTCCCTCTCTTCCAATGAGTGAATGAAACAGATGCCTTTTGATATCTGATACTTCTCTGTAATATCCCCGTACTGTTACTTGATGATGGCTTGAATTTGCATTGTCCACATTTCATTTGATTTTAACTGCAGTGCTGCAAGGTGAGTAAGCACGTACTAACAATTTTCTACAAACAAAAACTATGCCCACGGTAGAATGTTATATTGAGAAATCATGAAAAGGCTGCTTCATGATGTTCGCACAATCCCTGCGAACACACATCGAAAGGACCAAGTAATTTCTACTCCACTTGTTAGTCCATTTCCGTAAAATTTATAGATACTCTTAAAAATTAACTTGTAATAGTTGGTATGTGTCACAGAACGTATTTGAAAAAGAAATTTAAAAGAAATGTTCACTATCTTTGCTAGCACTTTACGTAATTATGGGCAATTTGTAATATATCTGTATGCACTTCTTATGCACTTTAGTTTTCAACTTCAAAACTAGATATTTATTCAAAAGTAGAACACTCACTTTTACTAAAAATACACTGAAAAGCAATACGCAGTTGGTCACTCCATTAACACCATTTCTTGAAGACCAGAAACCAACTTCCCCTCTGTATTGAAACTCAAAAACGAACTAACTTTGTCACTTTTCAAATTCTTTTCACAGAGTTATAAATACCGGGTAAAACTACCACCCACTTGTTCTGTAGGAATTCAGAGGGCTTCATCTCACCCCTAGTTCTTCTTGTGTGTCCTCTTGACCTGTCCACTGTGGGGACCATAAAACAGCCTTCGAAACGGAGTGACTGCCAACTAACGAATTCTGTTAGCTTCAAACAAGCAGACTCCTCTGCTTTTATTATTTCATTCAGATGTTTCACCCTCTAGAAATCGTTTTTGAGATTTTTCTTTCTATTTTTATTTTAAAAAATAAAGTATAAAATTTACTCTCTTGGAAGGTACTCGTTGAAACATGAAATACTATTCATATCGAGCGTTTCCAAGAATGTGCTGGTGTAATGCATACAGGTAATATATAATTAAATAATAAAATTGTCAAAAATACGATATGAAATAGAGTTAATTTAAATATTAATATGCAAATCAACCCAAGTCAATCTTGCCGTTTACAATAACAACAATAAAACGAAAATAAAACTTTTTGTCCATTTAGCAACGTTTTGCTTCACTCATTCTAATTTTTGTATTTATAATTCTTTTCCTATGAAATTTACCACAAATATACTTTTTCCGATTATACACATAGTATCAGTATTAAAAACACCCTGCAAAATTATCAAATTATATTCTTACAAGAAGACAGTTATAGATATGCGACAATCGTTTTGGACATGAGTGTATAAGTCTATTTCAATTGTAAAGGGGTGTTTTACAGCCAAGTACGGAAAGATTCGATTTTATTGTCCTTTTGATGTATTTTAGCTGTATCTCAGTCTGTATAATATTTATTTGAAGCTATTTGGAAAATTTTTCATCATAACATTTCCTCTAATAAATGTTCAAATTGAAAACACAAAATTCATTATCCAATTTGGCGCCCTCTTCACGTGCCGCCTCCTGCGAACGCGTAGTTCCAGGATCCAAGAACCGGCTCTGAAGAGAGGATGGGAGATTTATGCAATCCTGATTTAAGTTACTGATTTAAATTCATCTGGGCTAATATCGGTTACGCCTCAAGAAAAACAGCAAATTTTCGCCACTGTATTGCGGTGCGTGTGAAGATTGAGTTTTCTCCCTTAGATGGCAACCTTGCAAGATTAATAAGAAACAGGAAACTGGGTCGTTGTATTGGGAATTGTACTGCATAGTTCTGTGTTATTGTGTGAGTATGATCAGGACATAGTGAGAATAGTGAACCCTTTGGAGCAACATGAGTTTATCGTTAAAAGTTTTTGGAAAACGGAATCTGTTTTTGCTACACAAAGGGCATTTAGAAACAAATTTGCCTCACGTTCTGCCCCAGACAGGAGCATAATGTGGTCTCTAGTGAATAAATTGGAAGAAGCAGGATCGCTTCTGAGTGAGTCAGGAAAGCATCGGGCCCCGTAGGTGGGTGTTGCGGGAGATCAGTTATCGACTTCTTAGGTCGCTTAAGAAATCTCTCTGTCGTTTGTCGTAAGAAACCGGCTATTCAACATGTGATTTATGGGTGTTACCCCTAACACTTAATTTGTATTCTCACTAACACTTAACTTGTATTCTGCAATTTCGCTTCAAAAATCCAAAACCTCATTCCAATTGTAAGGTACACTGGCGAATATTTGCTGTTTTCCTTGAGGCGTGGACCATAGTACCCGGGATGAATTTAAACCAGTGAGCATAGTCTCATAAATCTGCCATCCTTCCTTGATCATTTGCCACAAACCGCATGAAAATAGGACTTCAGTTAGAAATTCTAGACCCAAATGTAATCTGTGAGTTTTTAAAAAATCACCGTGTACGACGTAAATCTCTTATTATGTTAGTTTATGATACATATGGCACAGTCCTACTATGCATATGTATTAATCATTTTGCACGTAAACATGCGACTAAATAGAAATAAACCACAAGATATGCGAAACGATCAGGTATTTTGCGTTAATGATTTGTATATATACTTTTATCAAGTACCAAAATTTTAACTCACTTTTGTAGAGTAGTTTGTTAACACGTAAACGTTGGGTTATTTCAGTTTTTCAATGATCATCAGTTCAAGTCACATAATCTACAGTAAAACCGGTTTTAAGATCTTGTTTCTGTCGTTTTGTTAACCAATTATAATTTGTTTCAATATGATTGTTAATATTGCTCGTTCTATTCTAGTTTATTTGAATAATTGCAAATAGTTCAGAATTATATATTTAAAAATGTTAAATTATCAAGAAAGTTATATATAAAAAACAGGAAACTTTATTTCTAGTAATTGTCATAACCTGAAAGGGAAACTTTTAAACACTTGAAGCTTTATAATTAACATATGAGTAAACTTCAATGAAAAATTAGGTACTAAAATATGAACATAATGAAAATATAATAAAACAATAAAATATTATCCCAGAATAGTCTTTTCAAGTAATATGTAGAAAATGGATAGAATTAATGAATGTAAAATATTAGTTATTGATTAAAAGTATAGTAGGGATAGTTCTCAACACAAGTAGAAAATTCATCCTTTCCTTCATGAAGATAATAAATGTTTTACAAAGATAATTGCAGAAAAATAATGTAATAACATTTACTTAGCGAATATTGGTTAGTGGTTAGCGTTGGCGGCTCCTAATCGGGAGTCCCCAGATTCGAATTTCGATATCGAGCATCCTGATTGCTAATTTTTTAGTTTTACCAGGAGAATGCCGAGACACCTTTAATACAGAATCTTGCCAAGGCCAAAAATGTTAAGGCTCGAGCCAAGTATTAACTATATTCATTTGAAACGGTTTAGTAATTTTCCTGTGATGATGAGACCGACAATTTTAGATTTCATATTTATAGTTTTCTTTGAGTTTAACGTCCGACGATTACAGTTTACGGCTAAGAGAGATGCTGACAATAAGATGGATGATAATGATGGAATGAAGAAAATGGAAAAAATCTCAAGAAACCCGTACACACAGTGTTTGTCCATTACAAAATCCACTTGCCAAAAAGCAATTACAATCATAAAATTCTCGGTCCCGCAAAAAATGATTAATAAATTTAGGGATATATAAATTTCCCTCACAACTTTTAGAAGCTAAATTTCAGAAAACGCTGGGACACACTACTACTTATTTTTAATAACGAGTTTTATACTAAATTTCGTTTTCCTGGTAAAAGAGGCTTCTGAAATATTCGTTATTGTCGTATATTTTAAAACAATTTTCCCTTTCCTTAGGATACACATTTAGATAAAGGTAACATGATACAAATCCAACTCGGGGACAGCGTTAGTCGTGTTCAAAAATTAATTTCAAATGGTTCATCCTTTTCTCTGTTATCATGTAACAGACGTTAATTACATGTTTGTAATATAGATATAGATGTTACATTATATTTGGTTTTCTTTAAATTTGAATTTTGTCGACGGTATTTGACTGCTTAATGATCTGATAGAACAAATACCTTGAATATGGAATCCGAAATTACAAGCTATTAGTCACCTATTAGTCACCACTAAACAAATTCACCAAATTATCCATCTTAGGGAACTAAACCCACAATGTATAGACGGGTGTATAAAATTGAATATATCCTTCCAATATTTAACACTTTTGCTTAAGAGTTGTTGTTGTATATTATTTGTGTTACTACATCTTACATATCATCATCATCACTATTATTGAAGCTCTTTGTAGAAAAGTTGTTGTATATGTATAAACTTTGTCTTACTACATTTTGCTTATTATATTATCATTATTATTACTATCTTTAAAGCGCACAAAAGGGAACTTGTACTATTCGATGAGACCTGAATGTGTGTGTGTTGTTTCTAAGAAAACTCGTAAAAAAATACAGAACGTTGACTACACATTTTTCATGCTTCTGTATCACACCAGTTCTTAGAATTGACATAATGAAACCGTCACAAATTAAGATGATTGCATATGATCGTAGATATACAGTTGGACTACCATAACTTTATGACTGAGATTATGAAATCAAAAGTTAGTTTATCAGAAGATTCAATATTGCGTCACATTTATTTGCAAGAGTTTATTTACAACAAATGATTTCTAGCTATTCTTTTCATTTAACTGTACAGCTTGTAATGACATTTTTGAACTTCAGTTTAGTACGTACTCAATCAGCTATCAGACCACGGTGATCATACTATACGTAATGTGTATTTTACTTACTTAGTTATTAAAAGGATTTTAGGAGCACCGAAAAGGTCATTTTACAATGAAACATTAACAATAAAAGAACAAACTTTTAAAGAAAGTTTGCCAAGATTTCTGTATTAAAGGTATCCTAGCATTCTTCCAGTTAAACTGAAAAATTAGCAGTCAGGATGCTTGATATCGAAATTCGAACCTGGGGACTCCCGATTAGGAAGCGCCAGCACTAACTCTAAACTACGATCGCTAAGTAAATGCGATTGAATTACTTTTCTGCAATTATTTTATTATTATTGTAATTTGTAAAATGTTTATTATTTTCGTGATGCACAGGGCGAATTTTCTACCTGGGTTAAGAACTGTCTCTATTATACTTTTAATCGACAAATAATAGTTTACATTCATTAGTTCTATCCATTTTCTAGAAATTACTTGCGGACTATTATAGAAAAAGTTGTTTTCAGGGCCGTAACTTGTGGGGGTCATGGGGTAACTGCCCCAGGAAAACTCCCCGCCGTTCGAGGGGGGCCCATTTTAAGACAAAATTTTCTTACTCCATATACGATACGAATATGAAATTATAAATGAAGCATCAAACAGGTTCACTACATTACATAAACAAAACAGCACACAAAAGGTAAATAAAACAAAAATGAGTCGGGGGCCCATTTCAGTAAAAAATGTCTACTATTAGGAGCCCTAGTAATAATATTCATTCGTATGGCTTTGAGATTTGTCAATAATTCTCGTTAATTATTTGTCATGTATGTAACGGGCCTTTAATTAATTTGTCATGCATGGAACGTAACTAATTGCCCCGCAGACCTTGCCGTGCGAGAGGGCCCACAAACTCCGAGGGGCCCATAGAGAGTAAGAGAAAAATGGAAAGAGGGGGTCCAAGAATCAGAAAAACAACTTTTTCTAGGGGGCCCAAATACGCATATTAATGTTTGTCCCCCCAGAAAAAATCTGTTACGGCGCTAAATATTTTATTGTTTTATTTCAGTAATGTTTCATTGAAGTTTGGTCATATGCTAATTAAAGTTTCAAATATTTAAGTTTCGCTTCCAGGTTATGACAATGACTAGAAATGAAGATTCCTGTTTTATATACGAGGGTTGGGGCAAAAGTCATGGCAACTATTTTTTTCTTGCAGATATGTGAGCGAATCACAAACTTCTATATGTCGTGTGAAAGTTCTGCAGGCATAGTGTGTATGCAGAATAACAGATGGCTCTGTGATAGCTGGTAGTAGCACAGCGAGCCCTGTGAAATCAGTCAGTTGGTGAGTGTCGTGCGAGATGGAAGTAACCCGTGTTGAGCATCGCGCTTACATCAAAATAGCCGTTCTCCGAGGCTGAAATGCGATGGAATGTCACAGTGAATTAGTGGAAGTTCTTGGGAATAATGCCCTACCATAACGGACAGTAGCATGGTGGGTAGGAAAGTTTCAGCAAGGACGTGTGTCAAACAGTGATGAGCAGCGTTCGGTACGACCTGTCAGTGTGCGGACCGACGTGGCACGTGCCGTCATCGAGCAGCTCCTGGATGAAGACAGACGATGGACGCTACTGGAGTTAGCGGAGGCAAGTGGCATAGAGAAACGGACCGTCCACAGGATATTGCGTAATGAGCTGCAACTACGCAAAATCGCATCGCTGTGGGTACCGCATGCACTGACGGAAGTTCAAAGGTGGATTTGCTATGCAATATGCTCCGACCACTTTTCACGCTAGCAACAGGACGGCGATCAATTTTTTTCACGAATAATCGCCATCGATGAATTTTGGACCATGGCATACGAACTAGAACTGAAACGTCAGTCCGCAGAGTGGTGACATGGTGGATCACCAAGGAGGCAGAAGTTCCGTCAGAATCCTTCCCCAGTCAAATTGATGGTGATCATCGCGTTTGACGTCAGGGGTGTCGTTGTTTGTCACTTTGTTCCACATGGCAGAACAGTGACCGCACAGTACTACAGGGACTTCCTGGTGCGACAGGTACGACGTGGCATTCGGGAGAAACGCCCAGATCTTGTGGACAGTGCAATAATCCTGCACGACAATGTAAAACCACATAAAACAGAGTGTGTATGCAGCTACTGCGACATTGGGGATGGGAAGAATTGGAGCACTCACCGTACTCTCCTGACATATCGCGCTGTGATTTTGATCTCATTCGAAAGGTTAAGGAACCACTATGTGGTAGGCGGTTTGCAACACGCGAGGACATTGCTAATGCTGTGCGCGAACAGGTGACCCGATTCACACATGGTGCGGCAAATGCTGAAGCGGATGGTATTCAACGTCTCCCACATCGTTGGCAGCGTGTGGTGTAAGTAGCAAGGGACTACTTTGAGCATCTTTAGGCCCAGATTTGTCATGTCAACTGTATGCGTACTGTGTTGTCATTCTTTTGCACCGTGAAGGTCATATTGCCCTGTATACTACCGTAATAATTTAGTGTGTTACGATATGTCAGTGGTATTCATTGTCCACACATGTAGTTAACACCTTGTCCTTTCGTCTGTATATGTCAGATTTTCCAACCGGACTGGTATCTTCAAGAAAAAAAAATAGTTGCCATGACTTTTGCCCCAACCCTCGTATAATTATAAAAAATATATATAATTCTTGATAATTTTAACTTATGAAGCGGTTAGAGGATAAAGGTGGTATGTAACAAACTGTTCATTTCGGGAAAACTGACTTGCACAATTTTATCCGTTAACATAGCTCCATCATTTCTAAATATCTGCACTCAGACGAGGACTCACTAAATGATGTGTACAGCAACCCACATTATGCTTGATTTTTTTGTTTAATTATGCTTTATTTTTTTCCAAATTATGCTTTATTGTTAATTTCAATCACTGTTTTACATTAATCGCGTATAATGTATAATATTTACTATACATTAAATATTCTAAATATCTTGATCTATTTCTTAATATTTTATGAAACCAGTTTCTTTCATATTTAATGAACTTTCTACTTAATGCACTGTAAAGAGATATGCATTACAGAGGTATTACATTCGACAAAAGATTATGCAGCTGAAAAGAGTAATTTTTCTGATTATCACAGGTCATAAGCCCATTCTTAATAATGGAACTCATGACAATTGAGATTAACAAAATTGATGAGTGTTCTTAAGCACACAACAGAGGGTAGTTCCCCCATTTAGATCTCTTTTCGAAGTTTATTTGATTAGAGTATCTTCGGCCAACCTCATCTCACATCTCTTCCTTAAAAGAGAGCGTCACCCTCTCAGAGGGTGTTAGCCTTCAGGCTAGCCAAAAAGCCCACCTCACGGTAGATTTGAAGTTATGGAGGCACTGGATAGTATGAAGTTAGGTTGAGTGAAGTTAAGGGAAAAATACCTATCTATGGATATATATCCGTTAATCGTGAAGGAGAAAATACCCCTCCTTCACAATTAACGGATATAATTTCTATGTGTGTGGTCCCGGGTTCAATTACCGATAGAAGTGCTTGGCTAGAACGTAAACACGATTGCGGATCCAGCTTTAAATAGTAGGTCCTGTCTCATAGCTTCAATGATGAAAAGGAGTGTTATTTTTATTTATTTATATTTTTTACACAAATACCCAGTAAAATGAAACAATCGTTGAAACTAGATTACTGCGTGCTCTCGGTACTGACAGGTTATTTCCATTGTATAATTATTTTTGTTTCCACAGAACTCAGTTAGTTTTGTACGTGTTAATATATTTTTTTTTACCTTGAATTCGTTTAAATTTAAACTTGAAGTAGTCACGCAGAATTTTCTAGTTCCGCTCACTCACTTCTCTCCTAACAAAAATAAATTAGAAGCCAATTAAACTCGCGTGCACTGAGCGTGCTTATAATCTGGCTATAAGTTCTAAAAGCAATGCAATATCTCAGAATGTAGCTTCAATGGTGTAAAGAAGGGCAACATTAAGAGCAAGTTCCTAAGAACCGAAAGTTGCACCTAATTAGAAATACTCCGTTAAGTCATTATTATCAGAAATGCAAGAAAAACAAAATGCTACATTCTTCCTTTTCTAGAATAAAATTATCTGACTATGCCACTATGTTGTTTCCACAACATTACTTGAAAACTATTATTAATACCTTTTCTTTGTTTCTATTTCAGATATCTAGGACCACAGTCCCCAATTACTCCTTTAACAAAAATGGCGTAGTATTCCAGTTCAAGGTTCTCTGAAATCCTTTCCATATAAAAACGTATGCAACATTTGGAATATTTTTCGAGTTTGTGATGCACGTAATTTAATTTTAAAAGTACCACTTTAACAAAAATTGCGTAGTATTCCAGTTTGTTTCCTGAAATCCTTTTCATATAAAAACGTACGCAACATTTGGAAGATTTTCAAGTTTTGTGATGCACGTAATTTAATTTTAAAGACACTTTTAACAAAAATGGCATGGTATTCCAGTCTGAGGATCTCTGAAATCCTTTCCATATAAAAACGTATGCAACATTTGGAAGATTTCTCGAGTTTTGTGATACACGTAATTTAATTTTAGAAATACTTCTTTAACAAAAATGGCGTAGTATTCCAGTTTGAGCTCTGAGATCCTTTTCATATAAAAACGTGTACAACATTTGGAAGATTTATCGAGTTTTGTGATGCACGTAATTTTATTCTAAAAATAAAGTCGAAATTATACTTGTATAATTTTGTTTGATTGCTTATTCAGTACCAACCGTAATTGTGATATTTTAAATAGTAAACAGAAAAGAAGTGATATCGTTCAGATAATAAAGCTGTATATTTGACACATTTTAGTTTCTATTTTTGAACCTATTTAAGAATACTACGATTTTGTAACATGGTTTTCAGAATCTTTTAATTAATATTGGAAAATATTTACTACACAGCAAGAAATGTGGTATTAAAGCTGCAGGTGTTAGAACAACTGTAAGAGATTACGATTGTTTTGTATTACATTTTTGTTGTTGTACCGCCCAAAACGTTTTAATATTGATCAAGTAAGTGTTGTAATATTGATCGACGAGGTCGATGGAAATGTAGGTGGTATAATTAGTGTCATTTGGATCCAATATATTTCAATCAAAAATGTTCTTGTACGCCTTATATCTGGAGAACTATATACAATGTAGCCAAATCCAAACCATCACTTAACTCAGTATGATGCGCTTAGAACACACGAAAACTCGATTTACGGGTCGTTAAAAAATTTTGTGGCCTCTGACCCAAAAACTAATTATTGGCCAAGATCGCAACCTTTTGATGAATTTTTTTTTGATCATTCCAGAAATTCTTGGCCAAGATCGCAATCTTTAGATCCATTTTTTTAGATCATTCCTAAAATTCTTGTTTATTATTTATTTATGAATTATATTAATATTAATCATACATTCATTGAGCTGGTTCAACAAAAAACAATCAGTAACAGTAAAATTGCTAGGGTCCTAGTGTTAACACCATAAATTGTGATCAGCAAAAGGGAGAGTGAACAAATATAAGTAATGAAGTGAATTAAATGAAATGCTCTGGAAGCCATAATTCAGACGAATGAAATTATCTTCTGTTCTTGGAGCGATTCAGGAATTGATGAAGATAGAGCAGGTCATTGTTAATAGGTAGTTACGGTGCACATGGTGGATAGATATGAGATGAAAGTTCATGCGGTCGGTAGATTGTAAAGATTTCGGGGTCAACTATATCGTGATCTAATGATTTAATGCCATGAAGTGCTGAAGGGAAGAACCGACGTAAGTGGCGGTACATCAGTATTACCGTTGCAGTGGAGGATCGAGTAACATGGGTTAGTGCTGAACGAAAAGTATGCAAATACTGCGTCTACGAAGTTGCTTGAGATGAATTAATAATGGTGGGAAGTCAATATGATCATAAAGTAATCGTGTTGGGTGCGGCAGGCTTATGTGATATGCTAGGTGTAGAGCCAGTTTTTGTAGAATCTCAGAGGTGCACATGTCCAGGCTGTATAACAATGTGTTAATGTACTCCTCATGAAGGTTTCATATGTGTTAAGTACTATGTGTTCTTAGCTCCACGTTATGTAAACTAACCACTTGAAATGATTGAGTCGGTTTTGTGCTTGACCTATGATCTTAGTGAGATGTGGAAAAAATGAAATGAAATCTTTAGTTTTACGTCCCACGTTTATGTCGGCTAGGCTAAAGAAGACCCGTATAACGTGGGTTCCTATCACCACGGCATGGCGCGTCCTCAGGTTGCGGATCGAGGAGAAGGCCTATAGATATAGAAGTTAGCTGCGAATATACTGAATAAGCAGTCGCGGACAGACAAGAAGGAGTCGTCCTCAGCTAGAGTGTTTGGGTAAAGCTAAAAATCTCATCCTGTACAAAGAAAGTCACTTGTTCAGAAACATTCACAAAAGCCTTGGACAACCACTTATCACTTGGCACGACCTCAGCAAAAGAAAATGGAAATGAGGATTGGAACATGGAATATTAGAAGTCTTTATAGGGCAGGCGCGTTAAAATCCAAACTAATGTGGGTGGAGAAAAGAAGAACACACCGCAGAACCGTATATTCCAGAACCCAACCCAATAGAAGTAGAAACCGTTATAAAGAAATTAAAGAAAAACAAATCTCCGGGTGTAGATGAAATTCCGGCTGAGTTAATTTTAGCTGGAGGCGGAAAATTGTGGAACAAGACACACAAACTCTTCTCCTTGTCTGGAACAAGGAAGAATTGCCACAAGAGTGGAAAGAACCATTCAGTGTTCCAATTCACAAGAAAGGCCACAAAACTGACTGTAATAATTATCGAGGTATTTCTCTTGTCAACATCCTATGAAATCCTTTCAAACATTCTATTCGCAAGATTGATACCATACGCAGATGAAATTATTGGAGATCATCAGTGTGGATTTAGACGAAATCGATCAACTATCGACCAAATATTTACCATTAGACAAATACTCGAAAAGAAGTGGGAATACAATACCCCGATACATCCACTATTTATTGATTTTCGAAAGGCTTACGACTCGGTTAGGAGAAAAACTTTATACAACGTTTTTACAGAACTTGGAATACCGAAAAAGCTAATTAGATTAATTAAGGTATGTTTAAATCAATCTCAAAGTCCGGGTAGGAAAATTTTTGTCCACGAGCTTTCACGTCGAAAATGGTCTGAAACAAGGAGATACGTTGTCGCCATTATCATTCAACTTTGTTCTGGGATACGCTATAAAGAAAATCAAAGATAGCAACCAGGGCCTAGAGTTGAACGGTGTTCACCAGGTTATGGCAGATGCTGATGATGTAAATTTAATAGGGAATGATACGAGAACAATAGAAAGAAATGCAGAGGTCTTATTAAACGCTTGCAGGGACATGGGTTTAGAAGTAAATACAGAGAAAAAGTACATGGAAGTGCGTCGGGACCGTAATACGGCAAATTATGGAGGCGTTAAAATATTAAATTATACTTTTGATGAAGTGGATACTTTCATATATCTAGGATCAATATTAACAGACGAAAATAATTTTCACGAAGAAATTAAATGTCGACTAAAAGAAAGGAATTCGTGCTATTATTCAGTTCAAAATCTCTTGTCGTCGCGAATTGTCGAGGAATTTGAAGCTTAAAATATATAAAACGATAATCAAGCCTGTTGTTCTGTATGGTTGCGAAACATCGTCGCTTACTCGGAAGAACACAGACTGAAAGTATTTGAGAACAAGATCCTGAGACGAATATTCGGACCCAAGAGGAACGGGAATGGAGAATGGCGGGGTCTTCATAACGACGAACTACATAATTTATACGGTTTACCAAACGTTGTTAGATTCATCAAGTCTAGGAGGCTTAGGTGGGCAGGTCATGTAGCTAGGATGGAAGAGAGCAGAAACGCTTTCAAGGTCTTGACTGGAAGACCAATCGGAAAACGACCATTAGGAAGACCTAGGAGCACATGGGAGGACAATATTAAGATGGATCTCGCAGAAATAGGAATACATAGTAGAAATTGGATCTAGTTGGCTAAGGATAGAAGTCTGTGGAGAGCTTTTGTGAACACAGCATTGAACCTCCGAGTTCCATAGGCCATAGAGTTAGTTAGTTAGTTAGGCTAAAGAAGACGGTTAGTGAGATGTGGAGTCCAAGTGAGAGTCAAAAATGACATCAAGAAAGGTAATAGTAGTTGACACGGGAGTAAGTGTATGATGGCGAAGTACATTCGGGTTTCAGTACAATCGAGAGTGGCTCTACACATTGGCGCAAATCCCGGAGGATGAGGGGGACATGTCCCCTCCAATTTCGGAACTGGCGAGGACTGTCCCTCCAATAATTCGATTTGAAATATGTTTTTTGGGGAGAAATGTGATGATTTGTGTCCGATAGTCACAAAGAAAGGTGAGATGAAACTGATGTCCCCCAGAATAAACTTCAAAATCGCTTAAAAACAAACAAACAAAAAGGATTATGGGAACGGTTCTACCCGTCCCCCACCCCCAATGTTGAAGACAGATTTGCGCTGCTGGCTCTACGTGATACATGGACTGTGCCTTGGAAGAGTTATTCAACCTCCACACATGTCTCAGGACACAAATGCGTCAATAGCTACTTGCATAGTTTCATTGAGAGATTGTACACAGGATGTTGAAGATGTTGAGAAAGTGGCAGTAACATCAGCAAATTGGAATATGGTGGTGGTATTAAGAACAAAATGTGCACTAAATATAATAAGGGAGACAAAGATGAACCCTGCGGTACGAGACAGTGCAAAAGATTCGACGCGAGAGTGTTCCATTGATAGAGACATAAGCTAATCGCCCTATTAAGGATTGCATGACTTGTATTTTCAAGATGGTACAAGGTAGTTACGAAGTTTGTATAGTAAGCCGGGATATCAAATCTGGTTAAAAGCTTTTCCCAGATCAAATATTACCAGGCAAGAAGAAAAGCCTGTATTATATTGGTTATAAGTGGCGAGATGTGATAATTGATCTAGCGTACTAAAGTGTGATCCAAATCCAACTTTGCGAATTGGAAGAAAATTATGCAAGGGAAGATTATTATCGTGCATGCGGCGGACAAGTTCGTTCCAAGATTTTGCAGAGACGACTAGTGAAGTGAGTAGGACGATAACCTTCGAATGGAAGTTTCTTTGGTTTCGGAAAAACAACTTAAGAGTAGTTCCAGTTGAGTGGGAAAACATCAGTGTGCAGAATTAAGGTATATACGAGGGTGGTTCAATAATTATTGTCCCTGACCTATAGCAGTATTATTTTTCCAAAAAGTCTTCATTCATAATAATGCACTTCTTCCACCTATGCTGTAAAGCCACTATGCCAGCTTCAAAGAAAGTCTCTGGCTGAGCCGTGAGCCATTCCTCCACAGCTTCAATAACAGCTGCATTTGAGTGAAACTTCTTCCCCTTGAGGTACTCCTTCAACTTTGGGAACAAATGAAAGTCACTAGGGGCGAGGCCGGGTGAGTAGGGAGGATGTTCCAATACATCAAAACCAGCAGCATGGATTTCGGCACCAGTAAGATGGCTTTTGTGGGCCGGAGCATTATCTTGGTGGAACAGCACTGTTCGCAGCAACATCCCGCGCCGTTTTTCCTTGATTGTTTCGCGTAACTTAGGGATTAGAGCTCTATAATAGGTCACCGTGATAGTGTGTCCAACCTCCAGGTAGTCAACATTGAGCACACCCTTCGCATCCCAAAAAATTGTGACCATAACCTTGTGTGTAAGCACCTTGAACTTGCGTGGGGGAGGCGAACTGCTGTGCCGCCACTCCATGCTCTGTCGTTTGGACTCGGGCTCATAGCGGTGGAGTCACGTCTGTCACAAATCTATCACAGAACTATTTCAGGTCTGCCCCCATTACCTCAAAACCAGCCCTTGAACATCGAACTCTGTCTTTCTGATTTTCACGAGGTAACATTTTGGGTACCCATCGCGCTGACACTTTTCTGAATCTGATGTCTGCTAACTGTTGCACCGTGATTCGCCTGTTTGCTATAATCGTATCATGCACAGCATCAATGCTTTCTGGGGTGCATTCTGTTGTTGGAGGACCAGCACCAGGTGCCTGTTGACAGCTTTCCCTGCCGTAACGAAAGTCGCCGCACTAGTTCTTTACCACCTGGTAGGAAGGAGCCCCATCACCCAACACACTGATCATGTCCTTATGAATCACTTTTGGGCTTAACCTCTTTTTCTAGAGGTACTTGATGAAAGCTCGTTCTCCATTTTTCAAGCTAGGTGCCACCACCTCTCACACCTGAAACGACAAAAAAAGAATATTAATATAGCAACTATGGTTCTGAAATTCAGCATATAGGCATCTAAGACGTTAGGCTACAATGTCCTCCATCAGCCATCCCAGCTCAAGTATTTTAAATATGCCGGGGACAATAATTATTGAACCTCCCTCGTATGTTGCTACGAAAGATTAGAAAACAAAGCGAGGCCTGTCTGATGATAACATACGTAATAGAGCCAAAGCCTGGGGCAATGTTGTGTTTACTAATATCTTCTGGATGGATCATCAGAGTAAGAGTATTATTTGGTTCTAAATTATGATTAGCAGACGGTCGATTAGAAGCAGAAGCTGTATCAGTACGTCGGTTGATAGATAATTGTAAGCAATCCGATGTATGCCAACCGGGAAGAGGTGTAAAAATATATTGAAAACAGGAAGAAAAAAATAGTAGCTTTTTCTGCTTTAGTAAGGACTGCTTGACGATTGTGAACATTGGAGTACGGCGTGCGAAGAAACTCTACCAATAAGATAATGAAACTTGCTTCTGCGTGAATATTTTGTAGGATGTGCTTCATTGGCTAATGAGTTACAATTATGAATCCAGTGGCGTTTCTTAAACACAACAATATAGTTGTGCATTATCCTTAGATAGTGGTGATGAAGCCAGTGCTTCAAGGTTACCCATAGCTAGAAATTCATGGAAAGCTCTGCGTAAGGCAGATATACATGGTAAGTATTCGAAGGCAACTTAGGTTATGTAACTAAATTTGGATTGTTGGAATGGAATGTCCTGCTTCGTCATGAACAGACACAGTAAGAGCAGTGATTGTTCGATCGAGGTCGTGTTTGCTAGGCATGATGACTGCAGTTACTACAGTGTCTAAATCGGAGCGATATTGGGCCAAATTTGCCCTTTGGTAACAAGAATTTTAATGAGGGGACTTAGGTTGAGTGCTGGGAGAACAATGAATTTCGACTTTGATAGGTAAATGATCATTACCTATGGAGACAAGAACAGATATATGGATGGACTGAGAGAGTAATGATGAGGTTATGGCTACGCCAGAAGTAGTGTTACTAGTAGGACATATAGGCTTCAGTAAAACACGAAATTCAGCCGCTGTTTCATTCTGAAGAAAATCTAGAAAGTTGTTTTTGTCACGTAGTAATTGAGTATGAATATTGAGTTCGACAATGACAATGTAATACTGTAGATTACAATGACAATGTAATACTGTAAATTGGTATCAATGTAGCGGAAGAAGTCAGTTAAAAGCTTTCCCTGGACGAGAGTAAATAACAAAGTTGGCTGTGCGGTCTCTAAAATAGACATTCGTGATTATATGTTCTGGAGAGTGAAGTGCACGTGAGACAGTAGCAGCACGATAAGGAAGATTTTGCCGAATACTAATAGCTAGAGATATGGACCAGTTGGAACGTTGTGGCTGGTATATAATATGTTACATATAGTGCAAGGATTTTCAATGAAGGATCCATTCTCAGTTACAGATCACAAGGCTAAGGACACACATCAACGTCTCCCTCAACTGCTAACCGGCTCATTCGCGAGTTCCACGAAGGTTCGACCGCGAAAGGACCAAACGTAAGTCTCGCTCCAGTGGAACCAAGCTTCACCCACAGCAAGATTCTGCAGGGTCTATTGAACGAATCACATCGGTAGCTTCTAACGCTTTCTCCGCTCCAAATCACAAATGTTAGACAAGAGTACTAGTTACACCGATCGAATACAGCACTCTCTCTCAAACTCATCTACAACATCGGAATCTGACCGGATCGACAACGGAACATTTCACACTGACGATCCTTCAGTTCCAGTTCATTCCATGCTGCTTACCAACTTCGATATGAGGTTTAATAATGATAATATGATAGCGATTCAGCTCCATAAATATCTGCCACGTACTTTTATTTCGCAAAATTGTACATATCTTTTTGGTGTCGTCCTTTATTTACACCATGCACTATTCGCATTCACAGTTTGTGTTCCTCTTCGCTGTCTTATTAAGATTACGCTTTTCTTCTTACTCTTCCTATATTTTTGATTGATTTAATTCTTATATTCTCCACAGTTAGAGTGCAGGAATGCCAGATTCAAAAAAAGAGATGTACATTTATTTTCCTGACAAAGAGTGTTTCAGATAGCTCCTTTCCACACTCTTCTTGATTGTGCCCAGCAAAATGTTTCGACAGTTAAGTCTGAAAGCTAGTTTATCTGATGCTTTCAGTTCCTTCAGTAGTTTTTCTGTCTTAAAGCCGATGTCCACGAAGATGACAAGTCATACTTTGATTTCTGCTTTTACATAGTCAATTATCCTCCGTCTCTGTCTCATATATATATATATATATATATACAGTACCTCACTACCTCAGCATGAAATAGCTACAATGCATCACTGTCATTATTCGGAATGCTGTATCATCGTGGTTCTCTTCACATGTCAATCTATACAACTGATAGAAAGGAAACAATGCTAGATTGAAAACAGAATGTCACACTTGCACACTTACGTTCCCTGACTTTCCATGACATTTTACGCAAACTGCATGATTTCCCTGACATGTTTTCATTTCCCTGACATTCCCTGATTTTTCAGAATGTGAGAACCCTGTGAAATACTCACCATTTTGTTACAATATAGACGAGTTGTTATAGCTTATTTAAAATTTGCACATGTGGTTGAGGTCTTTTGTTTCGGCATTTATTGTTAATTTTAAAAAAATCAAATACTGATACGTATTACAACTGTAACTATGACAAGAAAATCTCTAAAACCGAGTAAAGTAGTCGTTGTAAACTAAGTTTCAGATAATTTCAGTGGCGTCATTTTAGCTTCTACCAAGGGGCAAGATTATCTACCGATGTACGAGTTTTACGCTTTTTATTATTGTACAACTTATTGAAAAGCATGTGCTTGTCAAACTCAGAGGGCTGTCCCCCTACATTCTTGAAATGGCATTTGGAAAGTTCGATCTTGTGTGGAAACAATGACTTGCTTTTAAACAATGGCCATAAGCAAAATATCGAAAATCCACATTCTAGATATCCTTACTGGCAACAGTAATAAAAAATTTAAAATTTTCTTCGAGAAAATGAGCGAGTTACGGTATTTCGTATAAATTGTTACTAAGTTATTCTGTCTTGTTTTGTCGAAAGTATTTTTTAGATAGTAACTACAAATAGTTTATAATGATTATAAACGATGTGGAAACTCTTGAATTGCTCTGAAAGAAAGGCTAACTTTGAGATAGTTCGAATCCGTTTGCCACCAATAATGGTCACAAAATGTCAAAATTCTATATATTAAATTCCCTAGATATCTATATTGAAAACAGTATTTTAAAAGTTAACCGGTTTCTACAAGAGAATGGACAAGATATCGTATCGCTTAAAATGTATAAAATTGTCTTTGTTTTGCTATTTATGTCGGTTTTTCGATAATAGCTACAGTGAACATATAATGATTAGAAACGTTTTGGAAATTCTTGAATTAGTTGCTTCGAAAAAGTTGGAAATTTTTAATAAGCTAAGTTTGACTTTGAGATGGTTCGACTATTTTGTAACAATGAGCAACCTTCAACAGTGGTCACAAAAAATATCAGAATTCCACATATCCGTTCCCTTACATATCTTTGCTAGAAATATTATTTAAAAATTCAAGGTTTTCTACGAAAAAGTGGGTGAGATATTGTATCGTTTAGAATGTAGTTCCGTTTATTTCATCGTTTACAACAATGAAATTCTGATATAGGTACGAGGAGTCGGGATAATGATCAGAAAGGCTTTCGGAACTCCGGAGTAGCTCGGAAAGTATTGGATTATTTATTTATTGTAAACTGAGATAATTCAACTAGTTTGGCAACAATGAACAGCTTAGAACAATGATCACAAGCAAACTATGAGAACTCTTACCTAGATGTTTACTGGGAATAGTAGTAATGATTTTCACAGCTTTCTACGATAAAATGAAAGTATATAGTACGGTACTCCAATTAACATTTGTGTACGTAGTTCCGTCTTGTGCTTTGTCGCTGTTTTTCGCAGCAGTGACTTTTCAATAATTGATATGAGAAGTACATTTTTTTCAAGGCTTTACAAAATCTTTAATTTGTTGTTCTGAAAGTATTGAAACGTTTTTAATATTGTACGTTAAGTCTGACTTTGAGAGAGATAGACCCTTTCGGCAACAATGAGCAGCTTCCAACAATGGTCACAAGCAAAATACTGAAATTCCATATATTCAGTTCAATAGATATCTATATTTGGAATAGTACTAAAAGCTTTCACCGGTTTCTACGAAAAGATCACATCCTATTATCCTATTTAGAATGTTTATACGTAGTTCCATCTTGTTTTTGTAGTAATGGTTTTTCAATGATAGCTGCGGGGAGTATATAATGAGTCGACATGCTTTGGAAACTTCAATTACTTGTTCTGAAAATATTCGTTTTTTTTTTTTTTTTTCTCCATTGAAAACTAAATCTGAATTTGAGTGTGTGTCATCCCGTTTCGAAACAATAACCTGGCTGTAACAATAGTCCCAAGCCAAATATCAACATTTCACCTATTCAGTTCTCTAGATATGTTTGCAGTAAGTACTACTACGAAGCTTACTTAACTTCTGAAAGAGAATAGTCGAATTATAATTGATTGTTTCATGCTGCTGACCAATAAAAGTAGGATCAACAATATGAAAAAATTTATGAATACTCTTTCCTAGGTATTGTTACGTTCATTTTGCATATTTCGTTTTGGCTGAATTATTTACTCGTCCCCTATTTCTATGTTTTTGTGAAGACTTTCCGTTAACATTGGTGACAGTGGCGCCATCTATTCAGCTAGAAATTAACTATTTGAACGTCCAAAATAACTTATAGTGTTTCATGATGTAATTACAATCTCGCTATTTTCTGCGACGATTTATGATAACTATTTGTTAGCAAATGTACCTAGGTATATGTAATAACTAGACTTCGGATCGATATGCACTAAAAAAACGGCAAAATATGCACGCAAATATGCGCTAAAAATCACGAAAATATGCACCAATCAAAAGCTAAAGTTAAATAAGAAATTTTATTATCTTTAGAGAAAAAAGTCGTATTACTTGCACTACATATACTTAGTGTATAACTATGATGAATTCATGCTACAATGCACAACTATGTACTTTTCGGTGTTTTCTGACAGAAACCTGCATTCGTCAGTCAAACATTACTGTACATCGAAAATGTTCCTTCCGTGTCATGGGTCGCTAAGGGACAGCATTTCAAAGAAGCTAATGTTACTTGCCGATAAATCTGAAATTCTTGCGTCGTTGTTCCCAGGAACACTTTATTTACATTAAGCAAGAATTTTATGTCAGGATTTTTCGCGTCTATTGACTGTGCGTTCGAAGAAATTCTTGTCTGGCGTCTATTTTATTATTGAATCAAACAGCTTAAATGCACTACAAAGTCCAAATCATCGCTCTTCTAATCTCGTGATGATCTTTGAAATTGAACTGAAATGAGTATTGATAAACGCAAGATTATTTTTAATGTTTTTAGCTCCGCAAGCATCCAAGGTTTCTTGAATACATTTGGTTTCTTCGGGTTCAAACAACTCACAGTCAGTATGTGAAATCAAAATACATCTACTTATATATATATATATATATATATATATATATATATATATATATATATATATATTACAAACAAAAAAAGTATCTGTCAATAAATAATAAATATACTCATAGAAGTAAATAAACATTTCTGGAATAACCATATAATAAAACCTACCTAGCGAAATTGAACAGAACTCGCAAAAATTTCCGTTAAAGGTTTAATGGTTAACAAAGATCTTCGAAAAAAAAAATGAAAAAAGTAAAGGAAATACTTATAATGGACAAAGATAAAATAAAATGTTGTACATAGGCCTACCATATTCAATTACAGTTTTTATTTACGCTACGAATTAATAAACATACAAAAAAAAAAAAAAAAGCCTACATACGGTTTCAAAGGCCAAGGCAAAAATTAGATGCTATGTCCTTTTCAGCGCTCCTCCCTCTACTTTTGGCTCCCTTTTCATTTACTGTGTATATTATACTCCTTGTTCTATGTCTCTGGACCAGCTAGAGAACGAGTTATTGGTATTTGAAAATAACTATGTATAGGGTGGGGCACGTAAAACCGGCCCGTAAAGTGAACACATAAAATGAAATGTAATGTATTGAATATGATTAACTACAACACACAAATGAAATGTAATGTATTGAATATGACTACTCACCTTCACAGCAGGTGCTGAAAGTGTCCTCCGCCCACTTCAACACACATGTGAGCACGATTGAGGAGATTCATATATACCCTTGTCAGTTCTTGTGTTGTAATGCTATTGGTGACATCCTGGATCCTGGTCTTGAGTTCTTCAATTGCGTGTGGATTTGTTTCGTATACTCTTCCCTTTAACAGTCCCCATAAGTAAAAGTCACACGTTGACAAGTCTGGTGACCAAGGAGGCCACAAGCCTTTGCTGATTGTCCTCTCTGGTGTAAACATCTCATGCACAAGGGACAATGATGCAGCTGATGTGTGGCTTAACACAACGAGGCCTTTTTCTCAACTGGTTTCGACAAGTTTCACTGGCTGCGGCTGCACGTGACTGCTGCAGGTCACGTAAGTCGACCCGACCTCGACACGCCATCTCTTGGTAGGAAGGTAGATTATTTAAGTGTTGCCAAAAACACAATATACCAGAATATTACGACGGGCCGGTTTTACGTGCCGCACCCTGTATATTGCATTTCGTTCAAAAAGTCGCACTGTATCTAGAGCCTCATATAGCGGTGGACTAAAGGTTAAATGTGTAAGTAGGGTAACAAGTAAACGAAAACCTTTACAGACAACGTAGTTTATATACCTAACCTCTTACAAAATGTCGAAAAAATTTCTAAATGCTACATTCTAGAACTTGAAAATTTCCGTTACAAAATATATTTTAACATCCGTTCTTCGCAACACAGGTTCCCCCTAATAAAGAGAGTTTAACCATGTTCTTTTACCTTTAAATTCACGGGACCGTGAAATATTTCCGTTTTATAAGGGACCTGTTGAAGGCAGTTCTTACTGTATTAAAAGCTTACATTCAACAACCTTATGTTCTTGTTTAAAAGAAAATAAATCCACTTGAAATTACTTTTTGTATCCAATTATGTGTAAATCTTAGAATATTTTCTTCTAGCGTAAAATTGTCAGTTTCAAACAGTAATAATTTACAATGTATAATATTGATACTGTAAATGGAATAAAGTGATTTTAGCAAGACGTGGAGCATGAATGGGAAGAAGGTAAAGTTATCGAAAACATAACAGAAGACTTCGTAGGAGAGACCGAGGTGCGTATCAAAGCAACACAAGCTTATACTTACTCTCATAAATTCTTTCAAAGAAAACTTGGGAACTTATCTCAGAAAGTAACTGTTGTGACAAGTTTTAGATTTTGTAAAGCAAATAATTTTAATTAATTTAGAGCTCATTTTCAAAAGGGTTGTTCATTTCTTCCCGAAATAATTCTTTAACCGTTTGTTTTTGAGATAAACTCTGTCAAGCATGAATGAAAAAAAGATATCTGGGTTGTTTCATAGTTGTATAAACTCCTTACCAGACTTGAAACTGCTATGAAAATATGAGACGACCAAAAAATAGAGCGCTGCTGAAGTTTGAGCTTTCGCTATCGAACAAAATAGAAATGTCCTCTTCTGGAAACAAGCTTGCTTACTTTGAAAATATTACTTGTTTAACATACACTTTGCAAAATATCTTTTCTTCTTGAATTGTTAACGTCTCTCAACTTCAATCCATTGTTTCAGGAGATAACTTCTAGAAGATATTTCGGGCCATTTAGCTGTAGTGCGACATCTTTGCAATTTTTGTCCACCCAAGAAAAAAAATTTATAACATTCAAATTAACAAAGGAGAGCCATTTCAAAATTTCTGCCACTTCGATCACCTGTAGTGCGACATCGTCATATTCGAATTTTAACTAGCTTAGAATTTTGTCCATTTTTGTTTAACCAAGAAAAACTTTTATGGCATTCAAGTAAACGAGGGAAGGCCATTTCAAAATTTGGCCACATCGATCATCTGTAGTGCGACATCTTAAAATTCGAATTATAACAAGCTTAAAATTTTGTTGAATTTTTGTGCATTCATGTACCACCAACGAAGTTTTTTGTACAATCCGCGGCAAAAAACCTGCAACATGAGCATACAAGTTTATTGTGAAATGACAAAGTCTTTTGTTCCAAAATAAGTGTGCACGGGAGGAGGCCGTGTTTTATCCTGGCGTGATTCGTTCAACTTAGACGTTATGTTCATTCCCTGTGCTGTTAGACGTAGTTTCACAATAAACTTACATCTTCTTGTTGCATGTTTTTTGCCGCGGATTGTACCATTAAAATAAAAGAGGGAGGGTCATTTAAAAAATTGGCCACTTCGGTTACCTGTAGTGCGACATCTTCAAATTCGAATTTTAATTAGCTCAGAATTTTGTCCAATTTCCATACAATTTTGTAGCATCAAAACAATTTGTACCATTCAAATTAACAAAGGAGGGCCATTTCAAAATTTTGGCCACTTCGATTACCAGTAGTGTGACATCTTTAAATTCGATTTCTAACTAGCTTAGAATTTTCCACACTTTTTGTCGATTTTTGTACCACCAACATAGTTGAAATCCGAATTTGAAAATGTCTCACTACAGGTGATCCAAGTGGCCAAATTTTTAAATGACCGTCCCTGGTTTATTTCAGTGGTACAGAATTTATTCTTGGTGGTACAAAAATGTTCAAAACTTCGACACAATTCTGAGCTAATTAAGATTCGAATTTGAAGATGTCGCACTGCAGATGATTCAAGTGGCCAAAATTTTGAAATGGCCCTTCCTCGTTTATTTGAATGGTACAATTTTTTTTTCTTGGGTGGAGAAAAATGAGAAAAAATTGAACAAGATTCTGAGCTAGTTAAAATTCAAGTTTGAAGATGTAGCACTACAGGTCATCGATGTGGACAAATTTTGAAATAGCCCTCCTCCGTTTATTTGAATGGTACAAAAGTATTTCTTGAGTGGACAAAAATATACAAAATTCTGAGCTAGAGCCTATTTGAACTGTGTCCCTTCTGGCGCTACTGTCGATGTACTGTATGTTTTCCTGTACCTCCCTCGAAAGAGAGACAAGTTGCTGCGGCCGAGATCTTTTAATTGTTTCATGCGGCAGCGTTGCCACAATGAATTATTTCATGGACTTGGCTGTGCTGTCTTGTTAATCATTCTAAGTAGTCTATGATCTTCACTCGTCAAGACCAAACGACTGAATGACAAATTGGCAACACAGCTGAGGTCATTCACTTCTTTTCCCTACGCAGAGGGAGGGTTTCTTCCGTAAGAGGGTGGCAGGGGTGGGGCCGAATTATAGTTGGCATATTTTCCGAGGGCACACCTGAGATAGACAGGCTGTAGTTAAAATTCAAGTTTGAAGATGTCGCACTACAGGTGATCGATGTGGACAAATTTTGAAATAGCCCTCCCTCGTTTATTTGAATGGTGCAAATTTCTTTCTTGTATGGACAAAAATTGGGCAAAATTCTGAGCTAGTTAAAATTCAAATTTGAAGATGTAGCACAACTAAATTGACGCAGATTTTTATTTTGGTATTTTAATTCTGCCACAGGACCACACAATTTCAAATCCACACACACACACACAACAGAAGCAACTTTAACTTCCGAGATGAGTGTCGTGGAAATTTTGTTGTAGGTGATTTGACACCGTAATTTATATCTTCTTCCAAAAAGGTGACAGTCATGCATCATTGCCGGGAGGATGAATCACTCACCCCTATTTTATTCTCCCTTCACATGATCTTGGAAGATATTCTAAACCGACAACAATGAACCATTTAAAGATCTTGAGTTCATTTATATTAGAAATTTGAAATTCCATTTATGAGGAAAGTTGGTGGACGTTAAAAATAATAAAATTTGGACGTTCCTTTAAATATGCATTTATATGCAGTAACGACATAAACATGCACTCTAACCTCCGAAATATGCAAATATATGCACTATAAAATTCTGCTCTTTTACCCCAAAACACCTGAAACGAATTTCTGTTTTAAGAGCATATCAATATCACATCAGGAAAAAACACAAATATGCAAAAATCCGAAGTCTAGTAAAAACGCAAGTTACATATGACAATGAAGCAAAGCTTATTGAGAGAAGCTATTCTATGGCGGTGAATGAGTTTATGAAATGTAATTACGTATTCCTGAGGATGACTGCAATACGAGATATTACTGAAACTATTGCTAATCGAAATAACTGGGATTAGCGATATTAAGTCTGTCAAGAAGCTGATCTGTTATCTTGTTACATGATCCTGTGCTAATAACAGTTGTATACTTACCGTATAGCTTGCAGTGAATAAAATTAAACATAAAATATCTGATAGCTAATTTGAGAAAATTGATTTTACAGAAAGGATAATTATTGTTAAGTATGTTGATTATCGAAGAAGCCTCCTCTCAATCGCTTATCTGCAATCTTTGATAAGAAGTATTAACTCGAATCCATTCAGAAGTACCGTGACGACGGTGTCGGCTGTGAAATACCGTTCCCGAAGGTCACAAACATAAATTTAAAGCCTGTTACAAACATCTTGGCATATCAGCTAAACGAATAAAACGCAAGTTTTGACGCAATGTTGCCGAGCGCTAAGGGGAGTGGCTATGGCTAAGCAAACTACAGCACGATCAGGTGCCAGAGGATAGACGTGGGTGTGTATAAAATAAACGTGGCAATACCGCTGGCCTCTCATTTGCTAGGAGCATTTAAAGGGAACTTGGAGCGCCGCCTTCAAATGCCAAGATGTTTGTCACGCCGTTTAATACAACGTACAAAGTACGCGTTGGAGTATAACAATGGTCACTGACGTTTATGTCTTACTTTTCAAGTAACACAGAAGTATTAACTGAGAAATACTCGCAGAGAGAGAGAGAGAGAAACAAATAATGTATTTATTTAAACGTTTCTTTTACTTATCAAATCAAGTGTTAATCTTCACAAAACTGATATTTCCAATTATAGTGTCTCTTTTAAAAAGTAATTATTTCAATTCCGTTAACACAAAAGATCACATTATATCGACAGGAATAATACTGTCGATACATCTTATTTACAGACTATCAGTTTTGACTAAACGCTGAGTATTCCTATACACTAATGATGCCTGTAATGTAACAAAAACTATGTAGCCAAGATTTGAAAAATTGGCATGCGATATAATAATAATAAAAAAAAAGTGCAAAAAAGTAAAGTATATGTATATACACATTTTTTTCAAATTACAGAACAGAAATAATGATCATAGTAGTGGTAAACTACATTTTCTTTATTTTGTTTTTAATACTGAATAGATAAAATATTATGCTATTGTTTTAAATCTCAATATAAAAACAGAAGGAAATGTTCTGATAAGAACTTTCTCTACATCATCATCTAACTTAGATATGATTCAGTTTTATTATTATTATTATTACTGCCGATTGACACATTCTGAAACCAGAAATGCGATAATAATTACTACAATTACAGCTTTCAACCATTTTGTTCAATCTCGATATTCTCTTTCCAACCATACATGAGAAACAAATTATCTTTATAATTCTACGTTAACTTTTTTATACACATTATTTATATCATTACGCGTCTGACACTACAACTTACTTCGTTTTACAGATGAAAAATCAAAATAAAGACGCGAATATAAGAAAATGAAAAACAATTCTAATGTTATAGTTACAAAAAAAAAAAAAAAAAGTAAGAAAGAGAAAGAACTTAATACTTCTCCGTACATGAAAATAAAAACAACATTTACTGTACTTTCTTGAAGGTAAAAGTACCTTTCTACAATATACCAAACGAAAAACAAAATGGTGATTTATTATGCTACAGAAATAAAAACAAAGTCAATATTTTCTTTTAGATACAGCCTATGGAAAAACAAAAATACAAAATTCACTACACTGCTACATAATACGCAAATTATTGGCAATAAACATGAAAAAATACATGCATTTCTGCATAACAATAATTCAAAAACAAAATTAAATTTTTATAACAAAAATATATATACATGTATTTTTATATTTACGAAAGCGTTACTAGTAGTTCATTCTTGTAAGGCACTTGTACTTAAACAGGTAATTGCTTAAGAGCTTAGGAACTTAGTTATCACAGGCTGAAGGCTCTTCGAACAATCACGATACGAAGTAGTAGCTTAACTTTATCACAGCAAATTTCAAAGCGTAATTTACTTTGTCTTACGTTGACTGCGAACTGTGAGATCTATGACTGTTTTCCGGAGTAGTCGACATGCTGCTATTTGTGTGGTATCCATGGTCAGGTGAGCTCTCAACAGACGATTTAATCTCCTTTGAGTGATTTGTAAATACCCTGCCGTAAAAAAAGAAAAAAAATACATATTACAAGAAAGATAATTTGGCAGGCTCAGATCAATTTACGACAGGGTTTAAGCCAGCATTTTTGAAGCACAGGGGACAGATCCACGGGTTACTTGAGGGATTATTATTATTATTATTTTCTGCGCTCTCGGCATCGAAGGCCATTTAGCCCATCACGTACATGAAGGATGACGTCCCTCGGCGAGCACATTATCCAGGGAAAGGGAAGGAAGAAAGGATTGCGGAAGGAAGGAAGTGGCCTGGGACCTATAAGTTAGGTACCACCCCCTGCATTAGACTGGTGTGAATGAGGAAAACTCAGGGTGGCTGGCCTGAAAAAGAGTTCTACAATTTTTCGACCGAGCATCCCCACCGGGTATCGAACCCGGAATCGTTTGCACAGAAGTCGAAAGCGTTAACGACTACACTACGCGGGGATGGTTACTTGAGGGGAAATAACATTTTACTTCAGAGTATATTATTTACTCTTTTAATAAATAAATACATTATTATTGAGGATATCTTCGTAAAAGAAAGAAAAAAAAACAGATGAAAGGCGTGAGGCGCTACTAAGTGTAATACTGTGGACAACATTTTCATATTATATTTTGGTTATTTATCTGTGTAATTCATAGCCACTTTTAGAATTTCATATCAAAAAAGTTTGCAAAAACAATTACTACTTTTCTAAACATAATTTACCTAGTTTATCAGAGAACCAGAGACTTCATAATTTCAATACATTTAATTTTATTAGAATGTAATTTGAGAAAATGAAAAGTTTATTATTAGTAGCATACAAATATTGCAGTGAAAGCCAATCAGATTGAAATCACAAAAAAACTGCATAAGAAACAACACAAATATACTCATTACGTTATTGTAAAAGAGAACAGAGCTCTAAATTAAATTTGGATAAAAGAAGCCTAGACAAGCAAAGAGACCATCGCAAATACTACAAACAACAAAAATCTTATACCTACTGTTATTGCACTGAAATTTTCATAGCATTCGAGTCAGTACCCTTTATAAAACATCTAACAAGTACAACAGTGATGGATATGGATACACTGTTTCAAATAGAAAAATGGCGGATACCTTATGCTCATCACAGATTGTTCATGGTACAGTTATCAATTGTAAGGAGAGGGGAGAAAAAAGGTATGCAGCTACTAACTTTCGATCATAAGTGCTGAAGTTATCCGTTTTCTCGAACACAAGAAAGAGTGAGAAGAAAACAAATTAAGTGGTTAAAGCAGTAATTCGGAGAATAGGACTACATACATGAATAAGCAAAATAATTAAGGTTTGTGAAATATTGTAGAATACCCCAAAGACGCACTGGGCGTTGTAGGCCTGCTCAATTGTGAACAATTTTCGTTAGTGAACAGAATCTTTCTGTGCAGATTGTTGGCGTAACGCCGCAACGGTCTCTTTGATTTAAGGATCCTCTGCGGCATTAATGTTTGGGTCAGAAAGTGACCAGTCCGCCTTTTATACGCCCATAGATGTAGGTCACTCTAGAGCATACGAGACATGGAATTTCTGCTGATGTTTATCTCAGCAGCCATCGCACTTTGTGTTCGAACAGGATCTCTTCGAATTCTTGCTGCGACTGCTTTCTGTACCTGCGGGGTTCGTACCGTTTGTGGTCTGCCACTTCTTGCGCGGTCAGCTGCCGTTCCAGTCTCGGTGTATCGCTGTATGGCGCGATACACGAATCTCTTGCTGATTTGTAGAGGTTTCAGGAGGTTGAAAATCTCACCTGCTGTCTTCCCGACCTTGTGTAGTGCAATTACTGCTACACGATTTTCATTATCGCCCCACTCCATCATAACTCAGTACAATATCAACGTATGTCATGAACAGCGAAACACACACTACATGCATCTTCTGCTTTATACATAGATGGCAGCACTGTGCCACTCCGGATGTCTACAGCGCCACTCCAAACGTTGTGGCAGTATTTATGATATAACTAGGTATATATATATAAAAGTTATATGGGAAAATCATTTGAGAACAAGAAAATAATAATAATAATAATGTGTTATAATGAAATAATAATCATTTTGAAAGGCCATTCAAGTGATCCGAAAAGAGAAAATTTTGAACATTAAAAACTATTGAAATAAGCCGTCAATATTGTAATTATTTTCATGAGTTTGTTTTCTTTTAGTGCTTGCTGAATGTAACGTTGAAATAATAATGTATCATGTTTGTAGTAGCTAGCAAATTTTCCAAAAATCAATAATCAATATATCAAAATTCAATGTTTTGTTTCTCGCCACTCTTTATTTAAAGTGCGGTATGTGTTGTCCATGAACGACGATAGTGGTTTAAACTTTTCAGCCACTTGGAATGGTAACGTTGTAATTTTCAATTGGCCTGGACGCACTGGATCATTAACGGTATGTGATGAGAAGCGGGTGTATTTTTGTCCCAACGTATGTTCGTTCTTTCATCATGTGCAGAAGTTGCGGAAGAATTGGGGTCAGTTGAGAATTTAATTATTAATCGTTTGGGATGTAAACAGAAAAGTAGGTGAGATTTTCATTGTGTTCAAGGCGAGATTTGAGATTTACCTCCAAGGACTCTGTAACAAGCTGAAGTAGATTCTGTCATAAAGGCAGATCGAGGTGTACGTAAATAAGTAGCAAATAGTGACTGGGCAAGAAAAGAAAGCTCGCATCGCAACTGCTTGAAAATGAAAAGTGAGGTTAATGTACGCTGCAAGGGAAAGCGTTACAGATGACTACGCCCTCAGAGGCTCGACCATCTGTGTACTCATCATTTCTGCAGAGCGTGCAAGACGGTAAAAGGAAGAACTGAATTGCCTGAAAATGAGTTTTCTGTAAATAAGGTAACTTGTAAATGATCAGAGACCAGTTGCTTCAAAGTGATTACTGAGATCGTTCACTGAAGAAGCGACACACTGAAAATGATTACCTCGTGTGCCGATAATCGTCTACTCGCTATTCTTCAGTTCAACTTCCATAATATATGATTTCAGCTCAATAAAAGGTAGCTTGCGAACTGATGGATTTTTTGTTTCTTTAGAGAGAACAGTCTTTGCGACGACGACGTATAAGCTGGGTAAATTTAATGTCAGTGATGTACCGCGAGTAAACGATCTATTTAATAGCAGTGTGTGTTTATCAACACAAACAAAACATTCTCATGAACACTACATGTGCAGATAAACGTAACAGTTTTTAAAAGAAATACATAATAAACTACGTTTTCTGACATTACCTTACATTGGCCTTTGATTGGCCGGACGCCTCTTGGCAGGGACATACATGAGATCAATACATTAACTTTTACTGTTGTTTCTGACTTTCGGAACTTTCTAGTTCACGTTACTCGCTGACTCATAATATTAGAGCAATTAAGAATTGAAACCACATCGAACGCAGGCGCACTGTTAGTTGCATAGTTACATGATCTCAATGATAAGAGATCTTTCCATTACCGAAATGAGTACTTTTTTATAGTTTTGCATTATGTTTATGTATTAGTTTACTACTGAAATATTGTTACTCTGCTCTGGTACATTCTTTCCTGATTACAACAACAAGCTTCTCTTTAGTAAAAATGGGATTGAATTCAACATTAGAAGAAAGAAAAAAAAAAAGGAAACCTAATCAAGCTACTTACCGCATAAAATGTTCTATACAGGGCTTTAAATCTTCCATGTTGTATCCGGTTATCTCTCTAAGTTTTACAGGCCATGGTGGGGATAAAAGAAGGCACAAGCGTGCTGATGCTATGCTGCTTGCAGCAATCATAGATGGCAAAAATTGCCAAAAACAGTAGTCTGAAAATGAATTATGTTCATGTTAACTTATTTCACTATTACTTGGGTACGAGATAACCACCAATTATGTCTTAACAAAATAAACACTAACAGTATTGTGAAGACTTGAACAGAAAATTGATTTTTAGCTCTTTCTACTTACGAGGGCGGGTTCTCGGCCTGACCCAAAGATGGCACTCCAATCAGCAAAATTTTATTGTTCTTGCCTGGGGGTTCTTTTCAGTTGTTCGTATAACAAGTGTTAACTTGTTCTCTCAAGTAGTTTGTGTGCAGGCTCCGCAGTTAGACGTCTTGCGTGTTACTTGCGAAAACGGATAAACTTGAATATCGTGCGGTAATCAAATTTTCGTTTTGGATGGATTAACCACTAAGGAAATTCATCCGAAGTTGACAAAAGTTTATGGGGACTCTGCTCCTTCTATGTCAACCGTTAAAAAGTGGGCAGCTGAATTTAAACGTGGTCGCACATCCCTCGAAGATGATCCACACCGGAAACAATCGAAAAAGTGCATGATATCGTGTTGGATGACAGGCGAGTGAAGGTGAGTGAGATAGCTGAAAGAGTGGGGATATCGCAGGAACGGGTGCGAAACATCATGCACAAACAACTAGGGGTGAGAAAGCTCTGCGCAAGATGGGTGCCGCATTTGCTGACTGCCGACCAAAAGCAAATGCGAAAACGATTTTCGGAGCAATCTTTGGACCGATTCAAAAGGGATCCGACTGATCTTGTGCGGCGATTTGTGACAATGGATGAGACATGGGTTCACCACTACACACCAGAAATGAAACAGCAGTCTAAGCAGTGGATGGAAGCCGGTAGTGCAGCGCCGTAGAAAGCGAAGACAATCGTATCGGCCGGAAAGGTCATGGCCAGCATGTTTTGGGATGCGAAAGGGATCCTGTTAATAGATTACCTTCCAAAGGGGAGAACAATTACAGGCGAATATTACTCCAACTTTCTTGACCTGCTTGGATGCCAAAATACGCGAGAAGAGGCCTGGCTTGACCAGGACAACGCACCTGTGCACAAGGGTGCGTTGTCGATGGGATTTGGGGTACAATTTGCTCGGCCATCCCCCATATTCTCCTGATTTGGTACCATCGGACTTCTATCTGTTCTAGAGATGCAAAAAAGCCGGCTTTTTTGAATCGATGTTTTTTTTTTCACATAAAAAGCCGGCTTTTTTGAGAAAAAAAACAGAATTTTGGAAATTTTGGCTTTTTTCATTTTCATGATTTTTCTATCTAAATAGCTTTCTTATAGTATATTCTATAGTTAGATAAGAATTCCATGACCTAAATGCGATATTTCGCTCTCAAATTCACCATCAAGATGGATGGAGCACATGTTTTACGAATTAAAGCTAACATGAAGAATGTAGTATTTGAGGGCAATTTTAGAGGCTATTTAACTTTATTTTAACATTTGAGCTTTCGACATTTTTTTCTTCTCTAGATCATTTCAATTTGTCATCCGTGTTTCATTTCTAAGAACTTAGTACTCTAGCTTCTAGCGCAAAAGTTAAACTTACGTTTTTCTATATTTCGTCAAAGCGTACGTTTTCAATATATCCGTCAAACCGTACTTCCACATTTCTGTTATAATGTAGCTGTGCAGTGATTTAGCAATAATTTTCCAGACACAACCTTTAATACCAATTTATACAAATATTCAGTAGCGGATTTAGAAAAGTACTTTAGGAGGGGTTTTTCTGATTGTTTCGTTTTCTAAAAAGTCCTAATTTTATTTGGGAGGTGCTTGAAGTTTATGAGTACAGGCATAACTAATATTTCGTTTCATTTATCTGTTTAGCAATAATCTTCCGGATCATTTTATACTGAGAATCAGTGGCGGATTTAGAAAAGTATTTTGGGAGGGGTTTTTCTTACTAATTTTTAGTTTTTCTAAACATTCGTAATTTTTATTTGACGGGAGCTTAAAGTTTATAACTAAAGGCATAACTAATAAATATTTCGTTTGTTGCAGACATTCCGTAACTTTGGGTAACAGACTTCAGTCCAAAAGACCGCCCCCCCTAACCTTCGCAAAACCGTCACTGCTGGTAATTAGTAATAATAACGATTTAAAAACAATAAGAAAGAAAGTCGGCCAACTCACCGCACACGCACCATTTCTACATTCACAGATGGAATGAAGAAAAGCTTTGTCAGAATGGTCGAATGCTGGGTTGAATCCCGAACTTCCCGATAGAAGCGCAAAAGCTAACCACTCAGTAATGTTTGTTGTGCAGTTGTATTTAGCTTAACTTAAATATATTCCGTGGTCCTTTTTTTTTTGGGGGGGGGGGAGTTCCGTAATGATGTGTTGAATCCCTCTTGTTAAAAATTAAGAAAACTTGAGGATTGGGTAAACCGTGATGGTGTTTATATAAAACTTAACTGTAGAATTTCAAGAATATACAGAACCAAACGCTCTAGATGGGCAGCCTAATATTTTTCTTATGTTTTATTTTAATTTTATTTTGTTTCAAGAAGAGGGTATGAAATATTTTGAAGTAAAAATACTACATACAATTTTGCTAGTTATATATGTATTTTTTTAAAAGAAGTGTTAACTTTTAGGGTTGGCTGGTTACACCAACTTTTTCTTTAATAACTGGTTTAAACCAAAAAAATAAAAAGAACGAAAAATGCGAATCGTGTGAACTTCATGGTGACGTTTCCACATATCAAACTACCTGCATTAGTTTTATTTCCCTTTCACCTTTTAATCAAGGTGTCCCATGTTCAATTCTCGGTCGAACCACAACCCTTCTTTCATGCGTAAACCAAGTAGCGGTTCGGCTGTCACTTTAAGCGAAAGTCTTCTCCTTGATAACCTCGGTATTACGTAAGGATGTTAAGCCTAAACATACGAAACGAAACCAAATTGTATATTTCTGCATGCCTAAATGCCTGTTGTTTTATAAAGAAGCCAAGATTGCTTAAATATATTGATAGAAATTGGCAAAATTTATCGATTGTCTACGTAGCTTCCAACATTAGCTTGGATTGGTCTTTCAATGATATCTACGTACTAAATTTGTAATTTAATACCTCAGTTTTAGCGTACTGATTATGATACGTTGACCTTTAAATTTTACATGCAAAGCAATAACATGATTTTCCCGTTATTGTTTTACATTTCAAGAAATGACGGGATTTTCTCGATGGCTAGGGCGGGAGCTTCTCAATTTAAGACATTTACTGGCCGGACTTCTTTAAGCTTATGGGCAGGGTGCGAATTACCAGGGGGGATGAGGGAAATTTCCCCCTCAATCACATTTTGTTCCCCCCCCCAAAGAAGTCAGCTGAAGTATCCCCACCGGGGATGCTCGCTTTCCCCTTCAAACTATGCTTAGTATAACTCCAAATTTCACTGATTTTTGTTATTTCTTGTAAATTTAATCTTCTAGCTGTATTTCGAAATGATCGATGTAAACTGTTCAGTTTTGGTCATTTCTACTTACCACCTAATTACCCACTATTTTTAACGTTGTTTGGTAGAACTATATTATTATGACTACGGTTGTTACTTGAAACTGTACCTTCGTACCCTTCAGTTCGCCATCGTTTGTGAATTTGAATGTACTAATTGCGTATAACAAAGCCACATATAGATTTATAAATGTTCTTAGCAGTTGGCCAAGAAGTAAACAAATAGCTTCTTCTACCATACTTGGCGAAGTTCGGATATGTCATATTCATCCTCTATATTTGTATCGATTATCATCTTATTTTAATTTTTGTTATAACATGTTATTTCATTTTCCAGTGTACTCTTTGTTAGCACATGATCTTCGTTCCCTAGTAGATTGTGTGTATGCAATTCAAAAGTTGTATTTAATTTGTGATAATGAGCATAGTAATCACTGCTTTTACAGTTTACGGAAATGAACTTTTAAAACTGTACTCAAAATCTGAGATATAGGTATTCTCTCGTAAGTATATGTTAACGTACACTAGGGGATACGCTCCTAGTGAGCAGACATGTTAATGAAGGTGATTTTTAGGTGAATAAGCGAATTATTCAAGATTTGTTTCAGCATTTGTTAATACGACTGGTTCTCCGTGTCATTGTCCGTGTCCGTATAAGCATTTCAACTGGAGCGGTTTTTTTTAAAGCTAACCCTTCATTTTTCCATCTTTTCGCTGTACAGTTTGCTTGTCCACGCAATTAATGTTGTCTGAAAAACTTCAGTGTAATGTTTTACTTTATTTGAATAACGTAGCCCATAGTGAATCAACTCATCTTCAACCTAACAGTAAAGTAATTTTTAAGTGTTGACTTTCCGTGCCCATCACGGAATCGATATTTGGAGAAAAAAAAGTCGTGATGAGCACAGCTTTAGCGGGAAGTAGAAGCACAAGCTCGAAATTTGAATTGAGATATTTTAAATATTTGGCCTTCGATTTGACTTTGATGTGAGAAATCGGGACCAGCAACAATCCATTTCTTATTTGATAGGCTAATATCTAGATTTTCTTTATATATATATATATAAAAAAAAAAAAAAAAGTCCGGTTGAACTGATAATTTTAGTGGTTTTCACAAGACTGAAGTAGGTTTCTTTTCGCAACCTGTATGTATTAATACAAAGTGGAAGCTTTCAATATGAGTGGAAAAATTAACATATGCTTGTGATCATGGCTATCGCTCGAGCCAAATTATTAACTAAATAAACCTTAGAGAGCTACGGGGACAAGAGTGAGTACAACATTAAAACACGTTCAGAAAGGTTTAGTGGGGTGTGTGTATGTCAGACAATATATATGTGCATAGTTATTGTCGGTAGATTTATTAAATTAATAAATCTCTTATTTATTACAGATGTTTGCATAACAACACCAAGGTGAAACAAACTTATTTCTGAGAATATGTAATATAAACACTTAAAGCAAAATATCTAAATCAAAAAACCTGGTTTAAACCAAAAAAACCTGCTTTAAACCAAAAAAGCCTAATTTAAACATCCCCCCAAAACGGGTTTTTGGCATTTTCAAAAACAACCATGGTTCTTGCAAACTCTGCTTATTTTTGTATATAGGAAGTTAAAAACTTATTATATACATTGGTTAATCCTTTGGAATGCATAATGTAAATACGTTGAAGTAAAATTGTTTGAAATATATTTTCGAAATTCATGGTTTATTTTCGAGGTTTTATATTATCAGCATCAGCCACTAATTAAATGACTTTTTGTGTTATAGAGAAGCGAAACAAAGTCTGTTTTATCAATTTAAAGCAGAATTTTGAAAAAAGCCCAAAATTTCCCAAGCAAAAAAGCGAAGCAGAAAAAACAGAGTTTTTTTCCAAAGGAGCCGGTGTTTTTCTGAGCCCTTGTATCTCTAATCTGTTCCCAAACTTGACATTTTTTTCTGAGAAGCACTTCACATCGAATGAAGAAGTTGAGAGGGTCGTGGATGCATCTTTTCACAACCTTCCAGATCCACACTTCCGGGAAGGAATACTGATGTTGGAGAAACGCTGGACCAAGTGTATTGAAGTTAAAGAAGATTATGTCGAAAAATAAAATCATTTTTGAACTGAAATTCGCAGTCTTTCATTGTCAGGCCGAGAACTTTTCACCCCGCCCTTATAATACATTGTTTATGAGTTTGTGCAATCAAAACCAAAACGATTGTTCTTCGCATTGTATTATGTTTACATACTAGAATTAAAGAGAGTAGAAACACTTGAAACATTAATTCATAAATCATGAAAACAAGTGAGAGAATTCTCAGAAAACCTTTTACTACAGATGAAGTATACTAATTTCGCAGTTTGCAAGTTGCGTTTGAATCACTCCACAAAATATAAGCAAGCTCGCCTGGTAAATTCTTACGTTAGGGGTAATACACTCAATGTTGTGAAAAGTCTGAAGGGCTAAAAGGGTGTCTAATTTAGTAGCAACCAGACAAAAGAAAAAGAATTTGATTGATTGATTGAATTTTAATGGGGACGTCAGCAACGAGGTTATATATCCCCGTCACGATCAACACGACTGTTCAAAAAATACAAACTATCGTAAATGAAATTTAAAAACTAATATACGAAAATATAAGAAAAAATGCTGCAAAAATATATAAAAAACAAAAAAGAGAAAATAAATGTATGAGAAAAATATATAACATGAACAATAAATAGTAATAATAGTAACAAGAGGGAAAATAATATAACAACAAATAGTTGAGTTGAGTTGATTTTGAGTTTAACGTCCCGTTCAGCAACGAGGCTATATGAGACGTGGACCTACTGATTAACGTGGAATCCGAACCACATGAGCTCCCGCCGGGAATCGAAACAACAAATAGTAATAATACCAACATTAAAGAAAATATATAATAATAATAAGAAATAGTAAAATACAAAAAAAACGTCATAAATTATTCACTGTAGCTTTGGAAAATTCAAGATTACTAATAAAACTCAAACTGACCAAAGCAGTATATATATATATATATATATATATATTTGGTCTAGGAATTAATTCGTGCGGGTGGACAAGAGATGGCGCAACGAACGGAGCGTCCCACAGTTCCGTGTATCCACACGTGTGTTGCAAACCCCTGTCATCGCGTATCGTTCGAAGTGTAGGGCAGTGGATTAAAGCGTCAACAACACCAATTTGTAGTTAAGTGAACATGGCGCAATTTGTGCCTGATAAAGTGTTTTTGCGGGGTGTCCTGCTGCATTACTTTAACATGCAGAAAAGTGCGACTGAAAGTCATCGTATTTTGGTGGAAGTGTATGGTGACCATGCTCTAGCTGAGCGAACGTGTCAGAAGTGGTTTGCACGGTTTAGAAGTGGTGATTTCAGCTTGGCAGACCAAGAGCGAGCTGGACAGCCAAAAAAATTTCAAGACGAAGAATTGACAGCATTGCTCGAGCAGGATTCGTGTCAAACGCAGGAACAACTTGCAGCAGCATTAGGCGTTGATCAAACAACAGTCTCCAAACGCTTGAAAGCCATGGGAATGATTCAAAAGATGTCACATTGGGTTCCACATGAATTGAAAGACAGAGACGTTGAAAGACGAAAAACCATTTGCGAATTGCTGCTTCAACGACAGAGCAGAAAGGGGTTTCTGCATCGAATTATTACGGGTGATGAGAAGTGGATCCATTACGAGAACCCTAAACGAAAAAAGGCCTGGGTGAAACCAGGTGAACCAGGTCCATCACAACCAAAACGAGATATTCACTGTGCATATGGTGGGATATGAAAGGTGTGGTGTACTATGAGCTGCTGCAACCGGGTGAAACTATGAATGGAGAACGTTACCGACGACAATTAATGCGTTTGAAGCAAGCTCTGGCCAGAACACGACCAGAATAGGAGAACAGACATGATAAACTTATTGTTCAACATGATAACGCTCGCCCACATGTCGCAAAACCGGTCAAAACCTATTTAGAAAATGTCGGATGGGAAGTTTTACCCCACCCGCCGTATTCACCAGACGTTGCTCCTTCGGACTACTACTTGTTCGATTGCATGAACAACGATTTGATTGGACAGCGGTTTACTTCTTCAGAAGATATCGAAACATGGGTCTCTGACTGGATCGCTTCCAAGGATGAGGACTTCTTTCGCCACGGAATCCGTACATTGCCTGACAGATGGGCGAAAGTGGTGGCTAGCGATGGACAATATTTTTCTTAAGGTATTTATGTATTTTGTGTTTGTACTACAGCTTCAATGTGTGCGTACCAACCGCACGAATTAATTCCTAGACCAAATATATATATATATATATATATATATATATATATATATATATATATATATATATATATATACTACTTTCTTTGGTCGGTTGGAGTTTTATTAGTAAAAAAAAAGTCAAAATAAAAGATAAAAATGCAGCAATAAAAAGCAAACGACTAAAAAACTCAGAGAACGCGAACAATGTTACAAGTGTGCACAAAAGTAAGTACACGCTCAACAATATCAATATCACTGCCCAATACACGGTCAAGTGTAAACAGCAGTCCCTGACGCTCTCTAAAATCTGAGTATTTAGGACATTCGACAAGAATATGCCGAAAATCAGTGTGGCAATACATTACTCACAATATCGACGATTCAAATCACGCAGCAAATAATAATGCGTCAGAAGAGAGTGTCCGATACGCAAATGCGTCAGGAGCACTTCATTTCGACGACGAGAGCGAGCTGATGTATGCCATTCTCCAATACGTGGCTTAACTGCGTGAAGTTTATGCCTGGTCCCACTCTGGTTGCAAATGAGAACGCATCAACGTATGGAATAAGCTGTAGAGATCGGAGCGAGGAAGACTATGTTCCGATGCAACCCCGTCCAAGGTGGCGAGCTTGGCAACTGTGTCAGCACGTTTGTTTCCCCCAATGCCGTCATGACCCGGCATCCAGCAGAAACGACGACACAATCCTCTTGCTGCAGTTGATGGCATCTCACAAGAATGTCTTGAACAAGGGCGTGCTTACTGAAGACATTCCGGAGGCTCATAAATGCGCTCTGAGGGTTAGTGTGAACCAGCACACGACGTAACGAAAGCGTAAGCACAAGGTCGAGAACAAGTTTAATTGCAGTTAATTCTGCAGTATATACTGAACACATGCAATGCACACTGAATTCTGAGCTGCTCTCATCGCTGATAAAGCCAGAGCCAAAGAACAGTCCTATAAAACATATAAAAATCGGGGTATTGCTCTAATAATGCTGCAAACTCCTGCTGGTAGACCTGGGAGGAAAAAGGATTTGTACGCTATTGTTGACTGTTGCTAGTTTTAGAAAAAAAGTTAGTTACAAATCCCAAATTACAAACAACAATTAACTACGGGTAAGCACTTTGATGAAGATCCTGGTTATGGAAAATGAAGTAAAGAATTGACTATGACTGTATTGTCAGTTATTGTGCATGTGCTTTCTGGTATTTCATAGTTTGCACAAGTCAACACGAGTCAAAGTTAGGGGACAAGGTACTAACGGAGACGTTGAAGACTTAAGACGAGGGGAAACAAATTATTGGATTTAGTCAATCAATAGGTTTACTACATTCAACACGAAAAATTCAATCGCCTTTAAAACAGAAATAAAAAAGTTAGATAAAACATCAATGACCTCAGTCTTCCACGACAAGAAAAATAAAACCTTTAAAACATCTAACCACTTTAATCAATACTACCTAATATATGCATAATAGAAGTTTCAAGAAAAAAGGTAAAAGATCAAATAGGCAATGTGTTTATTATTATTATTATTATTAAGTATGATGTAAGCACTTACCTCTTAAAGACAATTCTAAGAAGTCTTTGATATATTGCTGCACAAAGCTTTTTAATTGACTTAAGTTTCTAAAGCGACTATTGCCACCAACATCATCCGGGGAAACAGCATAGAATACATAGTATTCAACAAAATGAGCTGCTGTCACCAATCCTACATTCCAGTCCATAAACTTCAGCATGATGAATTCCAAAGAGATGAAATCACTTAATGGATATACACTGTTCACGTACTTATTGAGATCTGGGATTTTAGGAGTTTTCGAATCTTTTTCTTCGAATTTTGCTGTGGAATAACAAAAATAGATAAATATATAAAATAAATTATGTAAGAGTGAATGTATTATAACGACAGTCTTAAAAAGTACATCTGGCATTTAAAAGTACAGGAATATCTTCCCTAAAGCGATTAAATGGTTCCGGGCTTTGCAAAACCGTGTTGTTCGAGATCGAGGTCTACTTACAATGAGCTTAAATTGAATTTGTTCATCACAAATTTTAGGTTAA
Source organism: Thermobia domestica (assembly GCF_964235325.1). Taxonomy (NCBI): domain Eukaryota; kingdom Metazoa; phylum Arthropoda; class Insecta; order Zygentoma; family Lepismatidae; genus Thermobia; species Thermobia domestica. Next base: position 148,171,483 of record NC_137454.1, on the reverse strand, counting down.
TAACGAATAATAAAAACTTGGTTAGTTAAAAAATGGGAAACCTATTGCGAATTCATAAATATGAGTAATAAAAATAAAATATGAATAATAAAAATAAAATATGAATAATAAAAACGGTATTTGGGCAAAACCCGCGTTTTCCAAAACCGTGTTTGATAAAAGCCACTGATCAATCGTAAAGAAATAACTGCCAAACTTACAGAGTTACAAATTATTGTCGTAATTATTTGTTTCACATTACTTTAACTAGAACACATTGATTTTTTGATGGAACACTGACGTTTCTACTCTTATCGAAAGGTACTTGGAGTGTAAGATTACTATAGAACAATAGTATAAAACTAAGACACTATAATGAGAGCAAATCGATGTGACGCAAAAATATTGCAACCAAAGTAATTCAATAAAATAATAGAAATATTGCGTGTCAGCAAGCATACTGATAAACTTTCTTGTGGTGCCACTGTAGTGTGTATTTTGCATTAAGTTACGAAAATGGCTGATTTCTGATTCTACGGTTGTTGTGGTAAAAGAGAAACAATGAAAAACTTACTGTACCAATAAAAAAGGGCTTAGATTATGTGTTATTTCCTATAATCAATTACTGCTCAAGAATTGTTAAGAAAAAAGGAAAATTAACGTTTTACAAGATACTACCAGTCTTTTGCTGCATCCTTTCTACACTGGCCCAAACACGTCCCAAAGCAAGAGTACACTTTGCCCATTCCTATCTAAGCGTAGCTATATCCAATCATGTTTTTGAACAGAGGAAGGATACAAATACGAGAAATTTCCTGACCTTGACCCCCTTCCACCCACATAAAGCCTTGAGTATAAGATCATATAAAGGCTTAATATCTTAATACGTAATGGTGCAAATATACGTTTCTTGTGATTTTTCTTTTCCTTTGAGGCTTGAATCAATGATGGTAGAGGCTTACGCAAGTTCCATGGCTTTGGAATGCCGAACCGTCCAAGTTCGTATTTCTCCAGGGAAAGTCTTCTGAGCGCTTCACACTGAGATGTCACAAACATTGAGGAAGCAATGCCCTTCCCACAGCACCATCAAAACTTTGATTGCTCGTTTCAAGATTGGTCATTTCACAGTTGAAAATGAAATGAAATCTTTCAGTTTTACATCCCACGATTATACTACGTAGACTAAAGGAGACGGTGATGATGAGAATGAATGGAATGGTGAATTGAAGAAAACGGAAGAACAGCAAGAATACCCACGCATACTGTGTTTGTCCACCACAAAGCCCACTTGGTGCGACGTAAGATCGAAACAGAGGTAAGCGCTCTACCACTGGAGCCACCGTAGCCCTTCACCGTTGAAGATTAATACTGCACGGTGTCCTCCAATCTCAACTGATATCAAACGTGTCAAGAGACATAATTTTGAAGGCATTTTGTCCGACATGCTGCGGACAAACAGCTTCAGATCCAACCAAAGGAATTTTATTCGCAAGGGATACAGAAGATGCGACATCGCTGTATTAAGTGCATTAGTCTCAGGGGAAAATATGTTGAGTATTTAATTTCATCCCCCTATATCTATTCTTTCTGAGTAGAGCCAGAACTTCTCAGTATTCCCTCGTAGTTTTGTTTATCGAAGTTTAGAAGAAAGATCAAAATAGATAATGGTTCACAGAAATAATTTTCACAGTTTCAAGAACCGACGATAAAGTAACAAGACAAGTTGTCTTTAGAATGCTTGACAGTGATCTCTGTAGAGTTTATATATTAAGTACATTCCTAGTTTACTCACTTCACAGCACCATTTCTTGCCGACAAACTATTTTTCTTAGCCACGTAAAAGTATCCCTTTAAAAATTTAAAAACGAAAACAAATTTTTAAAAACCGCAATCAGTTATTTCTAGAATGTTTGACACTGGTTTCAGTAGAATTTATATTAAGTACGCCCCTAGTTTACTTACTTAACAACGCCATATTCTTGCCCACAAGCTAGTTTTCTCAGCCACATAAATGCATGCCTTAAAAATTTACAAACAAAAACAATTTTTAAAAAATATTTAGTCAGCATTGACAAAATTAATAATTTCAAGGGCACAGTTCATTGAATCGTACAGAGCGTACAGTTCAAGATGCATGGAGAGGTGAATGTACAAGGACTGAAATGAAGGCATACAAATGTTAATTTTATACGGAAATTGTGCTTTGAGAGTTCTTTACATGAATCTCTTGACAGTTTACTAATGCAAAGTCTACATATAATGTGTGAAGAGAGACAAATACCTTAGTATTTTAAAGCTTGAACCTCATCTCCACTTTCTTCCTGTATAAGCGACTAAGAGAAACAGTCTCTTAGAAAACACCGGGAACCGACAAGGATTTATTTCCCAACACAACGCAATCTTTCATACGTTTATATGTTTTACATTCTTCAGTTCACCCTCCTCCTGATTATCTTACTCAGTAAATTACATTTCGTAAGTCCTGAGATGTACAATTAAGGATAGAATCTCTACTTCCAAATATGAATACAATAAACGATACGAATATGTTGTAGAAAACTCATGAACAAGCTACTAGCTTACGGAAAACCCCATATGAAGACGGGAACAATGGATTCAAGAGCCAGCTAAATCCGATTGTTAGTACGCGCGCCTTTGGTAGATGGGGCCCAGTTCGATTTATGATCAACAAAACTACCAATGACCAACAAATCAACCAATATCTTCCTGTTCCGTTTAGAAGTAGTTTATCAGTTCATGTTCTTGCCTTAGGTGAGGTAAAGCCAAGTTAAATTTTCAGTACGTGTGTTTGAGATACAACAATGAAGTGGACAACTATTCATGTAACTCAGTAGTAGAAGACTTTAAATTCGGACGAACAAACGTTTTTTTTTCATTTAAGCTCTACTATGTAAAAATACTTAAGAATATACTTTTACCAAAATTAATAGTTTACAAGTCATCCAATTTTGAATAAAGGAATCCGTGACAACATTTAAATCTCCTTACTTGAATTTTATAAACTAAATAAATACATACCTGCTATTAGAAGACTGACAAGAGCAACAAGATGAAGCTTGTTGACTGATATGGAATGACTATCCATAAACACATCCAACAAATGAATTGATAAATGGACTGTCGTATCGCTCAGTTTAAATTCCTCTGCAATGTTACATATGAAATCAACAAGATGAGGGCGGAACTGTAACTAGAAGATAAAGATTTGATTAGGAAAAAATAATAATGTAATATGAAAACACATTAATTTATTCGAAAACTAACACAATAGAAACTCATGACCCTTTATGAAACCTCAAACGTACTAATATCAACATTGAAGTTATGCACTTATGATTTTTGTGACTTAAATGAGATATTAAGTTAAGATGCAACTTAGTACTGTCGACTGAATCATCATTGTAAATTTTACACTTGTAAGTAGCATTTCTTTTTAACACTAAACAGATTCATCGAGGCCTTTCTACACGGTACACATTGAAATTATGTGATTTTCCTGAATTTCTATGACTGAGTGCGTAAATTTTCCCTGATTCAAGACAGCACCAACACTATCATTTATGGATAGTTTAGAGAAAAAATAATTTCTTAATGGTCTATACCATCCGTATCGTTGTCCAACGCTATCGTATTTATTTTTGTAAAATACACGATAAGCTTACTTTCTTAATATAAATACTTAAATTTCGTGTCAAACTTTCCATATTTGGAACACGGTAAAACTAGTACTAAACAATATTTACGCTCTAACGACATTCTTAATATTTTAGCGTTCTGAATACACTCGTAAACATAAACAAGTAAATATATATCATAATATGGCCCATCTGATACATTTTTTCCGTCTGAATTTTCCTTTTTTCAAAGCTTAAGTTTTACACCTCCTGAGGGTCCTCAAATTTCTTTACTTCTAAAGATGATTTTATTTCTTCAGTCCTTTTCTTATCATCATCTTTTTGAAACTGCCCTAATTCTTTAAGGTGTATTTCGTATGTCCTGTGGGAAGCTCTAATGTTTGTTAACATTGCTTAAATAATAGGGACTTTCTGAATATTTTCGTGAAATCAGACTGCATTTTCCACTGTCCTCTGAGCAACTACACTATGTTCATGTACATTTTCTACAAATACGCTTTTACTTTCTGGAAGAAAGAAAAAAAAAACGTTCTGCACTGTAGCGTTTCTACGTAATAATCTGCCACAATCCCAATTAACATTGCCATGTCTTGAAAGAACACGTATTTTCAAAAATGCTTTGAAGCTCAATTCTACGATGAAATGAACTCCATTAAAAACCTACTTATCGTTGCACGTTCAATTTCCATTATAAAGACTAATTATTGCAAAATCAAAGTAACCAAAAAACAAATAAATAAATAAAATAAAAATACCTGACTCTTCTATAAAATATAGTAATTCCCCTGAATTTCAGCATATTTTGAAGCATTTTCCTGTCTTTACAGGTCAGTGCGGACCCTGTGCTTGAATATATAGTCAAAAACATCAGCTCTTATCCATGTTTTATTTGGCTTTCCAAACGGGTATTCACTACCTCTGAGAAGTAGCTCCCTAATTGACCAATGATATCGACAATCAAACGCGCTAGCCATTTATTTTGTTACTTTTGTCTCCACTTCAATACTTCCTTAAGCGGTACACGGTCATCGAAAAATATGAAACCTTTAACTTACACAAAGATGTTACGAGGTGTCAATCCTAGCTGATTAAAAAATTAAATAAAACTTTAAATTAATTGAACTGATCAAATAAGCAGTTACATTAATCATAACAGAACGACAAATAATAAGCCATGACATTGTTTAGTCCACTGGATGGTGGACGTTCAACTAGATGATAAAGCAAAACATACTACTCACTGTAGTTGAATTTGAGTGTGGGGGCTACTTTCATTCATTCAATACGCATCTCGGGGCTGAAAACATCCATCACTGAATGTCCACCACCCATCACTTTTTCAAAATTATTTCATATGCACGAATTGCCAGTAGGAACAGGAATAAAATTAAAAAGGCTCCTGGAATGGCTGGGTTGTCATTTCGCTGTACCAGAAAAGCGAGGGAAATCAAAGTTATGCCTTCACTAGTCTCTCAAAAAGATTTTTCTTTCTTCATCTCTCATCGCATCGTGTGGATACTTTCTTTTAAGGATGTTTCACGTGCTTCTTACTTTGGCGTATCAACCAAACCAACTCCTTTCTGAACCCTGAGATTATATCATTACGTTACCATAACATTTAATCTTCAGGGCTAGAGTTTACAAAGAGGCTGTGGACGGTCGCATGACGCACGTTCAACTTGCTGATATGCGTGGCCGCACACTGGCTTCCAGTGTCATTACCACTTCTATACGCACTCGCTTTATTACTATACCAACTCAAATTGACCTTACTGATCCAAATACACAGAATGTGATTCTTCAAAATATCGATCTGACAGACATTACCTAGATGTATGATACAACAATTTGTAATCAAACATTAACGAGATGAGCTTTCCTTATGACTTCACGCAATTATTTGTATACACTTTCATGGATAAATGACTGAACATCGAATTACATTACACGAGTACCTGAAAACAAACCATTTACACCAGAATTTAAAGATTTTCGTTCCTTACGGTTACATAATATTATGTATGTACAGAAGGCTGAGTCACGAACATGTATCTAACTTTGAACTCGAAATTACCTTAAGAAAAACCACGGCGCCAGCACCTGTTAGTCCCAATGTGACTCTCCATGTATGTTTACACTAGCCCTACGCAACTTCCATTGTAGTAAGAGAGAGAACTGTCAACCGAATCCTGCGCAAAAAATTAACTCTCTGGAAAGTATTTAAGTACCGGAGACATTATCTAAGTAAGGTTCATTATTAGGAGAGAGACCAACTGCAGATGTCTCTATAAGTACCATCATTCGGTGCACAGGTGGAATTTCGCCGTTATGCTGGATGAAGCTCTGATTCATCTACCTCATTGTGGCAAAATTCGCGTTATTACTTACACATCGGCAAACTACAACTTCCTATTCAGAATTCAACCGTATTGTAAGGCAACTTTCTCGAAAGGATTTATGTTCGTCGTGGGATATTGTTATAATGAAAGATTCATTATTCGTAAGATACCCAAAAGCAGTAACATCAACTCTACACCTGATGGCAGCACTTTCTTTGTCTTTCTGGGATGAGCTTTTGTAAGTCAAAAATTTTCTGCAGCAATTCCAAAATAAAAAATCACGATGATACTATCATATTTTTATTACAGCGATACATGGCAATTATTCTGCACAGGCGCGGCAGATTTTCTGCGATCACATCGCAGATCGCGGCATGTTCTGCTATGGGGACTCTACATACTATCAACAACACACACTGATACTTAATTATACAGAGGACCTGACTCGTCTGTATGGAAATACCATAAATCGAGTCAGTTTGCACTAACACAAGACCTCATCACATACATCTTATTCTACGCATAGATTTCTGAAGAAATGGAGACAACCACCGATATCAAGCTACTCCATAGGCACCACAGTAGTATATGATGAGTTTACCGGTGTTTTTAAATCATCCGGTGAGATCTCTATATTTCTGCGAGTTTGGTAAGAGGGCACTTTCTTCGCGTCATATCACCATCTCCGGGAATTGGACCTACAACGGACGTTCTGTAAAATGTGGGACACATGTAACCGTTCATCACACATGGAGGATGGGGGAGTCATGGAGGGTAATTAGACACACGGAGTCACTATACTGTACAACAGCATTCGACATCTCCTAATAGATGACGAAATGGAGCCTAAGGTGCATTCATTTTCTTGGCACTATTTTTGAATTTGAAATAGAAAAATTCGTATTGAAAAGTGCCACGACATATCCTTCCCAAACCCTAATCACTTAGGAAGCCTGATTACATACTACGCATTTACGAAAGCGAAACAGTAATGCAAGATCGTAACTAAATCAACTAAATGCTGGCCTTTAAACAACCAGACGCGATGATTGTGTACGAATTGGTGGAGTTTGAAAGTTGAGAACACATATACGCGACTAAACGTTTTGTAGTTAGTTATCTTACTTAGTGTTAGGGAACAAATTTGGTTGAAGCTGTCACGTCGTCGAACCCAGGATCTCTAGTATCGAAGACTAGATAATTAGACTCTAAAAAACTCGGCAAAAAGTCTTTATTAATGAGCAGCTGACGGATGCTGGTACCTTGTTCTCGGTCACAAATTTTTACTTTTTCGAATTTGTCATATGGAAAGAAAATTAGCAAAAACCGAAAGAATAGTATTCCAAACAAGTTTAATCCCTTGGACAACTGATCAGGGCTGAGTGTCTGTTTAAGCCTATGGGCTTAATACGCTTGCAAGTTCGTGTGATTGTGTTCTTATTAAGCCTCTAGCTCACAGTGATTCTATGCTAAATCTAATAGGGAAAGAGTATATGCAAATCAAGGAGAGATCTCCAGTACAGGCGTAAAGATTGACAAGTTTCTCCCCGGTTTCCCTGCTTTAAAAAGATTACCTGAATAAAACAACAATCGGGGTTCTGTTCTGAGTTCTAAATTGAGACAGTAAGAGTAAATAAGGCAACTACAGAGCTGGTATCAATGAAAACCCTATGACAGAATCAGGAAACAAATTTCGTAATTAATCAATCAATTGATTACAAGGAAGTTGGGTCGGGATACGAACTCTGAACCAAATTATTCGAATCTGTGATGTCTGTACTACAATCCGACTAAATTTCAGGCATCTCGGGTTAGTGGTTTGTCCAGGACAAAGTGATAAGTATCGCTCTGTTTGTAATATTTAGATGCTTCTGTTTGTTGTATAATGTTACATCAAAGTCTTTTCAAGAGACAGAATCTGTACGATAGTTTGCGCATCTCCACTCATCTTCAACTATTGGTTCTTGAATAGACATAAGGATCTTAACAAGGGGACTACTCTTGCGGTTAGAACCCGGAAACCGAGGTTATAAAGCCTGGTGCTTCTGCCTCGCGAAGTGTCTTCTGGAATAGGACGGCTTCGACTTCCCTCCCTCCGACAGGTACGAAGCAACCATGTAAACCTTAGTTAACTTCGTGTTTCGGTTATACGCATCTTCGGAGTTCAGAGATAGATTTAGTTTTCATGTCATCAGTTAGACTTGGTCTCCCGCGTGAGCAAGGAAAATTCCGACTTAGAAAGTTTGCCAGCCATTCTCAATGGAATTAATTCAATTTTTCTCTTTTTTTCGCGAAATGATAGTTTCTGGCGATCATCAACATAGTTTAACAGGGTTCTCTACAATTGGTCTTCTCGGTCTAAGTCACCTCGCTTTCCGATTTAGGTCAGCTGACTCTTGGTGTTAGATATTTTTCTTCCATTTTACTGAAAATTCGCTGGACTTCAGATTTATTCAAAAACTACTTTCTCACACTTAGTCAATTTCACATACCATTTGTGATTTTCCTCCAGTTTCAAGAAATTAATCGGACTTTGTCAGATTTTTAACAAAATAACACTTAGGAAATTCCGATGTCTCCTTCAAGGAATTATTCTCATTTAACTATGTTTTAAGAAATTACAGAAATTTTCTCGTCGCTTCGCTATATCTAGCAGGAACGTAATGACTTTTCTACTTATGAATTTTCAATGGTTTTGATGAACTGTACGTGACTAAAAGCTGACATAATTGAGAAATATTATTAACACCAGTGGATAGTGGAGATATTTACTCTTATTATCATTTTTATTATTTTCTATCATTTGCTGTTCACTTTCCCTATCTCTCCACGTGAGTTCTGACACTTTAATAAGCATCTTTGCACTTTTATACCAGACTGAACACCTCTAGACCTTGCATGTTAGGCATTGAGTTTTAATGACTATTAAGTAACTCCAATGAGTATCAGTTGATAAATGAGCGCCATGTTTTTTATAATATTAATATAAATTCCGAACATGTAATTCGCTCCATATAACCAGACCTTGTACTAAAAATTTATTTTTCTTTTAATTTTCTTAACTAATAGACTGTTACTGAAGAATGAGTGATCATGCATAATTGAAGACACGATATTCCGATCTGGCTACTTGTTGCATCTTACCTCTACCACTTAATACAGGACGGCCTGCAGTTAGTAGATATGTCGAGTTCCATTTTCTCTGACGTGGGATTTCCCACACTTACATTAACAATTCAACGGCTGGTACCTCACGGCCTGTTAGGGTAGAGTGACAGGTTCTGGACGATCTTTTTTCTCATCCTCTTGTCCATTCTTCACTGGGACGTTAGTGGAGCTATGTGTTACAGAGATATTTCTCATCCATTCAACTTAGACATGGACATTTTCATCTGGTTAGAAGATTAGAGGGAAAATGTCGGTAACTCTTGTCTGGTTAGAGGACTCAGATTAAAAAATTGCTACGCTCATTTTTATCTACCTTGATAAGGACAACTTGGTCATCTCTGCTCTCAATGGCCGCCTGCCCTAACATTACATATAACCACCCTTAATACATTCGCAACCATATCGATTTTAGTCGTTTAGTATAGTTCCGTTATACGACTGACGACTGTCTTTTTGTCTTTCGTCCAATGCATAATCTTAGTAGTTAATAACACTTCCGTTTTTAACTCAACAATACGGTTTAAATACACAAAACTTTATTATGATCATTGGTCGTATCTTTGCAAAGAATAACGTATCTTTCGTCTTCTTGTAGCAAAAACTACTCTTAAAAAAAAAAAAAAAATAAAAATAAAAAAAAAATAAAAAAAAAAAATAAAATAAAAAGTTTAAAAGTTACGAGAAGTCAATCCCACGCTATACTTAAAGGCGCGCATTGTCGGTGTTCCTTTTGTTTTGCCAAGTGTTTTTTAATGTGATTATTTTCCTTGTTACACAAGATGGTAAAAGTCGATTTACTATTGAGGAACATCTAGTTCTTTGTGTATGGGTACAGTAAGGACACTTCTGGGTAGTACACCCATATGGAAATTTACGCCAAAAGTGTATCATCCAGAAGTGTCCTTACTGCACATGAGAAGAGGCCAACACGTAAAGCATGAACAAATTAGTGATTTTTTTTCCAATCGTTTAAATAAACCAAATACAACTTATTGAAATGTATAGAAACTGAAGAGTACGACCGTTGCAGTGATTCAATGATAGATACACAACGCAGTGGTAGCACCAAAAATATGACAACCATGTCAGTGACAACTTATATATCTTCCTTCATTCGCCAGTGAAACTGACAAACAAGTAATCAGCGGAAATGCACATTAAAAGAACCTCCAACAACCAGCACACACCTGGATGGGTAAGGAAAATTAATGTGCACTAGGAAAGGCAGACTTCTCGACTAGCTTCAGTAGTCCAGAGTTAACAACATGCGACGACTTGCTGCAATTCGTCACAAATGAAAATAAATGGAATTCGTACGAACTTCATTGACGATCTTGCCAGTCTCGTGTTTAATCACTCCGGAAATTCTGAGGAGGACACGTGCACATGTAGGCGAATTTGACTGTGAAAAATTATCAAAATATTGTAAAAATACCTTGCTAAAGCAGTAGTAGATAGAGCAATTAGCACACACGATTTCGGAGTTTCTTCCGCAATCTTTTATTACAAAAATTCCGTCATATACAAATATAACAAAAGCACCATAAATGAAGTACGAAGACCAATACAATGTTCTTTATGTAAATTCTCGTTTGAAATACGGGTGCTTCCAAGGGAAGGACACTCCAGAGCTACAGGCAAGCTACGCGAAGTTAGGATCTCCCATTACTCCAAGCACGCATAGAGAATGGTTAAGGTCCCACAGAGCTTCAAGCAAACTGAGAGGAAAATTCACCAGTCGAAACTGATGCCGCTGGAGATCGATCATACAGTGACTTTTATACCCTCTTCTTAGGAGGTGGCAGCACTAGTGTTTCTCTTGTCACGTCTCCTATCGGTGACGATGTCGTCTGCTTGCTCTTAGTAGAAGTGGCTTCATTTACAAACATGAGGCACGTGTAGGATATAGCAATATTGATAAACTTGACTACTGAGAGTGGCAATCTTCTTTGTGTCACAGGTATTTTTATAATATGTCTCCCTTTAATATATTTCAATACAATTTATGCACTGATTCCAATACTTTCTGTATCACAACGATATCTATATATCTGATTGTGCTTTCCATCTAGTCCGAACTTCAACTTTCAAAACAAAATGAACTAAAAAATGATACGTAGTTCTCTTTATAATATTTTAAGTAACAAGAGCACGAAAATATTTACTATACTCAATTAGTTCAACTATAAACTGCTTAAAAAATATATCTGATGTTGAGTAGTAAGCAGTAAAAACTGTTATTACAGAATGAAGAACAGAAGTACAGAAACACTATTCACAAAAATTGCGTATATGGATGAGCTGGCAATAAAGCTTCATTTCAATTTAATTGCCATAGCATGTGTTCAGATCAGTTTAGTTCGGGTTAATCGTATTGCATTCTTAGCCACCTTTACGAGTTGCATTCTTAGCCACCTTACACAAATAACAATTGATATCTGGCACTGTAGCTTAATTAATGAAGTAGCATAAGCGATTAAAAATAAAAAAAAAAAATTAAAAAACTATATCACATCAAATTTAATTACTTTAAGACAAGTCATTAAGAAGCGATAACAAGATAGCAGCAACGTATCATATTGTTAGAAAATCTTACCTGAGGAGACTGACGCAGCAACGTTGGTCTTGAATTTTCCTTTCGCCGCAGTCCATCTGTAATATCCCCTGCATATTCGGTAAGCCACCACTTGGTAACAAGTGACATCTGTCAGTAGAGAAAAATTAAATAATATATGGCTGGCTGTCAACAGAATTATCGTAACTGAACATATGCAAAACTCAAGCAGACGAATAGGTCGCTTATTCAATCCCCAGAGGAGGGAGCACTCAATAATAATAATATGGAACATTAAAAAACTTACCTTATACGATATTTTATTTTCACACTGCTTAAATGATTTAAATTAAAATAATTTTGCATTTCATTCTCCAGAAGAAATTAAAACCAGGAAATCAAACAAGAGGCAAGTACAATGTTGATATTACGTTTGCTTTTTGTAACAAATTTTAACAAACATATACGTATATATGTATTTTTAAAATTTACTGCGTCTTTCTTTTTGGTCTAGAGTCATGGTTCAATCACCATTTTCTTCAGCATAACGAGCGATACCACAGTGCCACTTACATGTCCGTATCATACATCTGAACTGGGAAAAACCGAATTTTTTTCTAAAAAATCATCACCCGGAACATTTTGCTGCTCTGGCCCGAGCCTGGGTTCACGCAGGTACCTGAAAATCTCTACAAAAATACGTAGTCAAGTGCACAATGCGAGTGCAAAATTTCAATCTTCCATCTTGAAAACAAGGGGTGGAAAATTTTTTTGAAAATCTGAATGTGAGACATACAGACCTCTTCCCTAGTTAAGCAAACGTAAGCTCCTTCCTCCACCTCATAAGCTTCTATTTTTTAGAAAATCCTCCAACATTTTCCCATTGTTGTCTGTTCAGTTCTATTAATTAAAACAATATACTTTTCTTCCTGAATGGTCAGCGGAAAATTACCAAAAATATCAAACATGTATTGAATAAAATATTTCAGAAACAAGATGCAGATTGAAACAGAGTACTAAAGATAACGATAAGATTGAGCAGTAAAACCTTTTGTTCCCGATCCAATGAAACGAATGCTTCGGTCAATGTCAAAGTAGTTAAATCGAAAAAAATGAAATGAAATTTTGAGTTTTACGTCCCACGGTTATGCCGGTTAGGCTAAAGGAGACGGTAATAATGAGTAATGAATGAAATGGTGGAATGAAGAAAGTGGAAGGAAACGGGAGAACCCCGAGAAAACCCACGCACACGGTGTTTGTCCACCACAAAGTTCACTTGGCGGGAGCAGGGTTTGAACCCGAGACCCCTAGCACCAGAGGTGAACGCTCTACCACTGAGCCACCGCGGCCCACAGTAGTTAAATCGAGAAGTTAATTAAATCCATGTTTCATGGATTCAAGGTTTTTTTTTTTTTTTTCCAACTTTTGAATTGCCATACTCAGAAGTGGAAGAGAATAATGATATACCTAATCCTGTGAAATCCAAATCCATCATACAATAACATTCCTTTTCTTTCTTCTTCGCTGCAATCCGGGGCATTTAAGCGTCCCGAGAAATATTTTCGGGACGCATATCTCGATTCCGTGACGGTCTTGGATTTTCCGGGACGAATGGCAACACTAGCCTAGCCTAGAATCATGGTTCAAATGGCACTTTTCTCAGTATAGCGCGCCCTTTCCAACGGTACCACTCTCATCTCCGCATCATACACCTGAACTGAAAAATTCGGGAAAAACCGGAAATTTTTCTGAAAAAATTACCCCCAAGGAATAGTTGCGCCCTTGGGCCTCGGACCCGGGTTCACGTAGGAATCTCAAAACAAAACTGAGAAACCGTCAAAGGTGCACACAATCCGTATGCAAAATTTCAATTTGATATCTTAAAAACTAAGGGCGTGAAAAATTCTTGAAATTAGCCTTAAGAAAAAGTTACGCCCCTCCGCCCCCACTTGGCACCGCCAAATTCACCATCCGGTTCCAAAACGCGTCTGGGGTGTTCTTTGCTCCAATTCACTTGACCAATAAAAAAGAACTGGCTTAAATGCCTGTTACAGAACCTTTGCGGTCAAAGACAACACTACGCCATGTCAACAACAGTTACCATAAATTCTAAAAGAGATAATTGCGGAAACCATCAAATATTTTATGGAGCCGGTGTGAGAGTAAAAATAGGCATTACTTAGTTTCTATTCATTATTACGCACTACGGACGAACCCACAGTTCCACACATTAATTTACCATTATGCTCCGCTCCTTGCCGCAATCAGATTGAGATTATGCAAACTAGAGAAACGCAAAACTTATTTGAATATATACCAAAGTTTAACTGCCATCGTCTGACCAAAGAGGAAAATAGTAGAAAAATGAAAACACGCCCTTCACAAAGTCATCTGTTTATCCACTTCCCTTACCCATTTTGGTAAGACGGAAACGAGTTAGCTACAGAATACACACATAATGGGTGCTGGTGTAATTTTGGCGCACATTTTGGAAGGTTTACAGGTAAAATTGATTATTTTGTATGAAAGGAAATATTTATAAGAAACGCATTTCTGCACGCGACAGAATTTTATACAAAGTATTTTAGTTTTACAAGTGTAAGATCATATCAAGTCCTTTACGATGGATCAAATAAGTGAGAGCATATGGAATATGTTATTTTCCACCGGCGGTGTATTTCTGCACAGTGTATAGAAGTTGTATTTTATATTTGCAAATGAAGCGTTACTAGTACGAAACCATGACAAGTGCGATTGAAACTCGTATCCGTGCAGGTATAGTTTTGGCGCACCAATAGAAATAATTGTTGAAAAATTGTAATTCTTTCACTAACTTACTTCCTTTTGTTACCCAAAAGATTTGCGCTAGGCGATATGAAAATATCTCACTTGGCATAGATAAAATTATAGGGGGCCATCAGAGATAATTGCTGAAAAATTACAACTCTCTTTCGATTTGCGTATAAAGACGGTTTTTGGACTTACGGCATAAGAACTAGTGCAAAAGCACAAACCAACCTGTGCTAGGTGGCCACTAAAAACATGAATGCTAATTAATCGAGTCGAAGTAGGGCGAAGCTGGTGGTCCCACGCGGCACGGCAGGGGTACGTCCGAATGGAACAAGAGCATCAGCGATGGTGGGTATACAAGTAAGTGAGGACAGTGAAAAAGTAGATTTTGCAAATATGCGAGTTCAAATAGCACTTGTTATGGCTTTACACTAGTAACGTTTCACTTGCAAACATAAAATACAGCTTCTGTACACTATCCAGAAGTACAACGCCGGCGGAAAATAACATCTAATAGAGTCATCTTTCATATGCACTCACTTCTTTTACCCACCGTAAAGCACTTGTAATAATTTTGCACTTGCAAACCTCAAATACAGGTGTATTACATTTTATAAAATTTTGTCGCCTGCAGAAGTATGTGCCTTATGAATATATCCTTTCATACAAAATATTCAATTTCACCTGCAAATCTTCCAAAATGTGGTGCGCCAAAACTACACCAGCACCGTCGTATCCATGCCAAAACCCACTTATTTTCACTATTATATCCACCATCGCTGACGTGTCTTCACTGGACGTGCCTGCTTCGCGCTGCCCTGACTCGGTTAGATAGGATCCATGCTTTTAAAGGCCACCTTGCACAGGTTGGTTTGGGATTCTGCACCGTAGTTTCCATGCTATTTATTCGGAAGTCGTATTTATAAGTAAATCGAAAAAGAATTGTAATTTTTCAACAATTACTTCTGGTGGCTCCTTTGAATTTTATCTATGCCAAGTGAGATATTTTCATATTACCCAGCACAAATATTTTAATAGACAAGACGACAGGAATTAGTGAAAGAATATATTAATTTTTCATCAGTTATTTCGAGCGGTGTGCCAGTAGTAAACCTGCATGGCGCAATGTACATTTTATGCAGGGAATTTGGCTTAAGTGACCTTTTCTTATACAGATTTGGTATGCGCTTAAGTTTTACTTCGCTCGTAGCTCTCTGAGAAAATCGAATTTATCAAGTATAAAAAACTGCGTTAACCAACAATAAAGTAACTTTTTGTTAATGGTTAGACGAAAACTGTGTGTGTACGCGATCATCATATTTTTCACTTAATGAGGCCGTAATTCAGAGAATGTCATATATAGACCTATGTGACTGCCGTTTAATATTGTCACAATAGGCTATACCGGTAACCGGAACATACGTTTTGCTTTTTTTAAGCGCGTCGTAAATAGCTTTACAAGTACAAAAAAGCAAATTTATGTTAAACTGTATGACAATAAAGGAAACTGAAAAATACAAAGTTAATCAGAATACCATTCGATAATTCTTAGTATGTCAATTGTATAAAAATCTTGAGTGAACACTTCCACGAAGTGAGAAACATAATTTACGTATCCTAACAACTAATTTAAAAAATGATTTATTGTTACCTACACTTTAATCAAAACAAAGAAATTCTACTTAGTAAAAATAATTTCTGCGTCGGTAAACTTCACTAAACACAATGGCTTTTAAAACACACGTGCACGAACCTTTTCATTATCTTCTTTGAGAAAGAAATTAAGACATGTAGAATGTCGTTCAGAAAAAAATACTTCAGCAGCCGTTATGATAACTCTTCTACTTCAACTTTCTGTACTTTCCTGTACATATCGATAAAGATTACAACCTAACACATAAAATTGCATTTAAAAATTTACATTTCTTCTACTAAATTCATACCACCTGCGCTTCACCAAAGTGCAGCTGCAGACCATAAACAAAACTGTTGCCAGGTCCTATCATCCGAAAATGACAATCAACAGTCGCCACTCAAATGATACCAGCTGGACTGTACTTCAACCAACATTCCCTGTCAACATAAATAGTTGTAATAAATGCTGTACATTATGCATTATATTGTTATACATTGATAATTTAATACAAGTTTAAGTATCTGTTAGACTAATTTTTTTATTATAATGGTTAATGCTAATAAACCCTGCTGAACAGAGAATTTGTTTAAGCGAGACAATAAATAAGATGTAACGATATGTTGATTCTATCATTAAAGTCATGACTATCAAGTTAGCATCGCCACTTTATTTCAATCATTATTTATTCCAGTTGACAGCACAATAAAAAATTTGAACGGCGCAATTCAGCACAAACGATAGGCTATATTCGATAATTCTTACTGTGGCTATTTTGCCTTGACATATATCAGATAGGTTGAGTTTAAGACGAGAAAACCGGTGTGTGACTTGACGACTCAAGTCAGGTATTTTCCCTCTAATAATAATGTAAACCCTTTGGAGAAGAAAATGTTCATTCCTGGTGGGGATAACTTTACGAAATGGTTATGAACGTGGAAACAGAGTAACTTCCATTTTGTGTAAGCAAACTGAAAATGTACTTTTATTTGAGTTGAAACATTTTATGGGAACATATGGGGCCATATGCAGAGTCCTTCTGAAAAATGATTAGTGCTATACTAAAGCCTTCGATTTACATATGCTTCCTGCAGAAGTCGGGCGTTTAGCATGACGCTAATCAATTGTAAAAACGACTCTGCATAAGGCGAATCGCTTCTAAACTGTTTAAAGCAAGAATTGATCTTATTAGGACCACATTCCGTGCCAATCTTAAAGCAGAGTGTAACACTACGCACTAACTGCTATGCCTATTATCACAAACCAAAAATCAAAATCTTTCGTTGCGTTGATGCAAACCAATATGGAATAAGTCTTCTTGAGTTTTACATATAGTTGTGTTTAAAAAAAAAAAATAGCACCCAGGTATTACAGAACATTAGTCTACAGGTCAAATTAGAGCAAAAATATATATATATATATAATTGTATACATTTCGGGTCATCATCTGAAGACACGAATTGCGTTATGTGACAACGTCAAAAATAAAGAACAATATTGTAGAACTACCAATTTATCAAATAGTTACATCGATTCTTTCCATATTGCAGTTAATGTCGATAGATTTTAACATTAGCATCACGTATTAGCGTAACATTCGATGTAACTGCTTAGCAGATTCGTAGACCAATGCTAATCGTTACAAGTTAATCGGCGACGTTACCATATAGTGAAATTCCTGATTCCCCTAGCGGCTGAAGGATGCTTCGGAGTGGGTCACAGTGGGTCACGGTGGGTGGTGGGTCACAGTGAATCACATGCTGTTGACCCACGACCCACTGACCCACTCAGAAAAGCTGACCCACTTGACCCACTCCATCTCTGGCTCAAGCCTACTTCCGAAATAAATTTGTTAGTTTTTCGCATTCCACGTACAACAATAATGCTTCTTACCATTTCTAAGAGTTTCATTGACATTCCATTTTCTTATACTCTTAGAAGTAATACTGTATTTGTCAAATTGCATTCTTTTTCTTTATTTCGTCCAATCAACTTTTTTGGTTCTCTTTCTTAATTGTTACTTTTTTTTCGGTTTTCCTATCATACTTGCGACCATTGTTAGTGGTGATTCAATTCGGTTGTCGTCAGTAACACCAAAACTAAGAGGAACTGATAAGCGAAACTGGTGTTCCACCAACTTGCACGGATATCAACATAACGGGACTTTAGTTACTATAGCAAAGAAATATTTACATCGTTTAGTTATAAACAAAAGTAAACGTTTTAATTAAAGAAACTCAAGAGGGGGAATAAGTAGCCTGGGAAATTAGGTAGGCCAAGAGGTTGCTTCCTTTTTATTCTATGGATAGAATAAAAGGTTAAATTCACTGCTGATTTTTTTTTTTTTTATCATACGAGGGCCATTATTTATATTTTGAGCCTTGGCAACACTGATTGTAGTTAGGTGCTATTTTTGTTTGCATAGGAACGTTTGACATTGTTGACCATAATGTTTTGTCAATAGCTTTATTTGTGTTGTTTATGTTGACTTGAAGAATGCGTGACAACAGAAAATGGAATTAGCTCGTGAAAATTTCAAAATTACTTCGACATTTGGCGATGAAGCCCCATCCTTTGCCACTGTGAAACGCTGATATAACGATTTTACTCGTCGCCGCCATTCGCTCACTGACGAAATTCGCAAAGGTCGTCCAAAATCAGTTGATACTAAAGAAAGCATTGATGCTGTGCAAAACCTAATACTGCAAGATCGTCATGTGACATACTGAGAGATTGAGGCAACCCTAGGCATTAGTTCCACCAGCATATATAAAATATTACATGATCATTTATCTGTGAGAAAGATTTGTTCTCGTTGGATCCCACAAAATTTGACAAAAACTCAAAGAGAAGCTCGCGTCGATTGGCGCACACAAATTTTCAATAAATACAATAGCGGTACTCCAAAAGACGTATATAAGATTGTAACAGGTGACGAATCATGGATATATGCATATGAGCCGGAACGTAAATAGCAGTCGACTGTACGGGTGTTTCAAGATGAATCATAACCAACAGAAGTTGTTCGCGCTCGAAACACATCGAAACAAATGGTCGCCCGTTTTTTCGGGAAAATTTGTCATGTGGCAACTGTACCTTTAGAGGAACGTAGAACGATCAACTCTGAATGGGAACAACAATTTGTTTGCCGGAGGTCTTCGGTCAAGCGCCGTCGGATCATTCTTCATCAAGACAATGCGAGCTCTCACTCATCTCGCCTAACAACCGACTATTTGAACAGTCAAAAAATCGAATTGAAGGGTTATTCGCCGTACAGTGCTGATTTGGCACCCAATGATTTGTTTTTGTTCCCAAATGTCAAGAATAAATTGCGTGGACAACGATTTTCATCGGCGGAAGAAGCCGTTGATGCATTCAGAAACCATATTATGGAGATGTCTCAAGAAGATTGGAAAAAAGGGTTCGAACAAATCCAAAAGTGTATTGATCGTAAATGAGAATATTTCGAAAAACAATAAATCAATTTTCAATGACAAATTACTGTTTTTTCATTGTTAGGCTCAAAATATAAATAGTGGCTCTTGTATCACATAAGGTTCACCAGTCTGCAATTCTTGCCATTAAAACTTCAATTTATTCATACAATATACGGTATGTAATTCTCAATCTCAGATGGGAAATTGCCCCTCCCCCTGCTTCTCCGTGTTGTACATAGCCCCCCGAAACAAAATCCTAAATACACCACTGCTTACTTTTTCATTTCGGAATACAGCTAGCAGATTTTAAAAAAGCACACATGAAAACATAAACATCATTGGAATTTGACAATATACTCAAACTTTTTATCGGTGAACATGGTTTCACTGGAAAATCTGGCAAGGGTACTTCAGTTATTTTCTTTGGGAAATCTAAATGTGATTGAAGGGAAAACTTCCCTCATTTCTCCGGTAATTCTGACTCTCCCTAGGACTAGTTCGGGACAGTAATACTCCCTGAAGTAGGAACTAAATACACGGTTCTGATGGTTTGCGTTATCCGTTTCTTGTCACGTATCTTACATATAGCAGAAATCAAACGCTTGCGTCTGTCGGTTCTTGTGGCCGAGCGTGCTAGTGCTATGGGATAGTAACGAAAATCGATATTGGCGTGGGTTCATGGCCCAAGGGAAATTTTTAAAATTTTCATAACACTTTTTTCATTAAAATGAGATGAAAATATTATTCAAAAAGGTGATTTACTTACTTTTATGCAGATAAGAAGAAGAAGAAGAAGAAGAAGAAGAAGTAGTAGTAGTAGTAGTAGTAGTAGTAGTAGTAGTAGTAGTAGTAGTAACGGGTTAGAAGCCCCATAGGGATCGTTTTGTTCCACCTTAACCCCATGATATAAATTTTGTGACGAACTTAAAACAACTGGCTAGAGTAGCGCGCGAAGGAAACTTACTTCTGGGAGTATTACTCTCCCGAGCAGATCCTTTTTCCCTAGTAGGAACACGTGTAATTCAGATTCTGTGGTAGGCAGTATGTAAACGTTAAGATGTTGAAAACGAGTAGTCGAAATTACTCCTCTATTTTGGAAATGATCGAAATAGAATGCTTACTTGCATAAAGCCAAGGGCTCAAACAACCATTGGATTTTTGTTAGATTATTGAATACGCCTTCATGCTGTGCTGAAACGCCATTCGAGTTTTATCAATGTATACAATCTATTTAGTTACGGTACACGATACAAACTTAAAATTGTCATAATAACCAATCGAACAATCTTTTGCAGCTCTGTGTACAATTAGCATGTCTATTAGATGAGTTTTTAAAATAGACCTCTCTCTCTCTCTATATATATATATATATATATATATATATATATATAAACACTATGTGATCAAAATTATCCGGACACCCACAAAAACTTACGTTTTTCATACTAGATGCATTGTGCTGCCACCTACAACCAGGTACTCATTATCAGCGATCTCAGTAGTCATTAGACACTATGAGAAAGCAGAGTGGGGCGCTCCGCGGAACTCACGGACTTTGAACGTGGTCATGTGATTGGGTGTCACTTGTGTCAGAAGTCTGTACGCGAGATTTCCACACTCCTAAACATCCCTAGGTCCACTGTGTCTGATGTGATAGTGAAGTGGAAACATGAAGGGACACGTACAGCACAAACGCGTACAGACCGACCTCGTCTGTTGACTGACAGAAACCGTCGACACTTGAAGAGGGTCGTAAAGTGTAATAGGCAGACATCTATCCAGACCATCACACAGGAATTCCAAACTGCATCAGGATCCACTCAGAGTACTATGACAGTTAGGCGTGAGGTGAGAAAACGTGAATTTCATGGTCGAGCGGCTGCTCATAAGCCACACAACACACATGTAAATGCCAAACGACGCCGCGCTTGATGTAAGGAGCGTAAACATTGGACGATTGAACAGTGGAAAAACGTTGTGTGGAGTGACGAATTACGGTACACAATGTGGCGATCCGATGGCATGGTGTGGGTATGGCTAATGCCCGGTGAACGTCATCTGTCAGCGTGTGTAGTGCCAACAGTAAAATTCGGAGGTGGTGGTGTTATGGTGTTGTTGTGTTTTTCATGGAGGGGGCTTGCACCCCTTGTTGTTTTGCGTGGCACTCTCACAGCGCATGCCTACCTTAATGTTTTAAGCATCTTCTTGCTTCCCACTGTTGAAGAGCAATTCGGGAATGGCGATTGCATCTGTCAACACGATCGAGCACCTGTTCATACTACTGGGCCAACACCATATTGAATTCCAGCAGTACCAATGGAGAGCGCCACGAACTTGTAAGTCATTTTCAGCCTGGTGCCCGGATACTTTTGATCACATAGTATAAACCGTATAAATACCGAAACCTAATTACTCATTGAAAAAATAGAAGTCGGAACCTATGCATACTTGGATTTCAAACCGGGGCCGCGGTGGCTCTATGTTAGAGCGTTCACCTCTGGTGCTTGGGGTCCCGGGTTCGATCCCAGCCCCCGCCAAGTGAACTTTGTGGTGGACAAACACCGTGTGCCTGGGTTTTCTCGGGGTTCTCCCGTTTCCTCCCACTTTCTTCATTCCACCATTTCATTCATTTCTCTTAATCACCGTCTCCTTTAGCCTAACCGGCATCACCGTGGGACGTAAAACTCAAAGATTTCATTTCATTTTTTTTTTTTAATTTCAAACCATCACGAAAATACTACTATCGTGTTCTTATTTTACAAATTTAAGAAATATTGTAAATATGTGGGAAATGAAGCTAGTAGGGATGCGCTCGAGTCGAGACATGTCTCGAATGTCGACTCGACTCGACTCGAATTCGAGTCGAGATTCGAGTCGAGACACACTTTGAAAAATTCGAGACGAGTCGAGACAAACGTATTTCTCGACTCGAATTTTCGAGTCGAGACACGAGTCGAGTCGAGACGGCTCTTAAAAATCTCGACTCGACTCGAATGTCTCGAAAATCTTTCTATAATTTTTAATATTATTTTGAAGAAAGTATTCACTCAGAAACAGCCTTGAAACCAATTCCAGCTTTTATTCCTTCAGAAAGGTACAGAACGCATAAAATTAATAGTTAATCTTTAAAGATCAAGATTTAATTTTCACCTCAATTCAGTTAATTAGAACTAATAGTTAATGTCGTTGTATTTGGTTGTACTGCAAATATAATGATAATAATAATAATAATTGATTATCTAGTTTGTATAAAACTATTATCCGTAATCTAAATCTAGTTTGTATAAAACTATTGCGATAAAGTGAACTTCATAAATTCTCTGAATGAGCAGTTGGTAGTCTATAGTAATTTAGCATAGTTATAATTATTGTGTTTTCGTTCCCATGAACGCAATAGGGTTACGTAACTTCTGGATTATTCGCTTGCCCAACTATTCTGAGGCTTTAATATGTTGCAGCATATCACGAGCTACGGATAATATAATGTAACATTTGTTGTAAATCACATATTATGATACGAGACTATTTTACATAGTATATCTTATCTAATATAAATAAAATAAAGAGTTTGTTTGTGTGTTTGTCTGTCTGTCTGTGTGCGACCTGGGGACCAGACGAGTGGACCGAGAGTTCCCAAAATTTGGTCACGGGTACCTTAGTCCAAGCTCCAGATCAAGACGAAGCGTTTTTTTTTTTAATTTCGAACCAGGGGGGTCTCGGAGGGGGAGTTTACTGGGACCGACCTGGGGAGCAGACAAGTTGACCGAGAGTTACCAAATTTTGGTCACGGATACCTTGGTCCAGGTCCCAGTCTAAGGCGAAGCGTTTTTGTCAAAATTGGAACCAGGGGGTCTCAGGGGGGCGTTTAGCGAGACATGTAGTAAAAGTAATCCAAATTGATCGACATTAGTGTCAAATCCATAGTTTTCACGGTCGCTGAGATCAATGGTGACACTTCCATCAGCGATGACTTGCAAATTCAGCTACTACTGTATGGGGGTCGGGTGTCAGCGGGTGAGGAATACAGAGAGATGTATAAATAGCCCATATTGATTGATACTAGTGTCAAATCCATAGTTTTCGCGGTCACTGAAATGAATGGTGATACTTCCACAGGTGTTGACTTCCAAATACAGCCCCCATGCGAAGAATGGGTATATTAAGCTAGTATTACAATAAATGGTCTGCTTGGATGCCAAGAACTAGTACAGATAAGTACCATTCACTTCTATGAATAGGTATTTTTTAAAAGGATTTTTGTAAACACTAAGTTATAAAACAATGAACTACATACAGTAGTTATGGTTTTGGTTCCCAACATAAAAGAAATATGGATTGTTCATGAGATATTGAACTTCAACTTTCACTCCTGGAAAATTTGAATTTTGGAGTTAGGCCGCTTGGCATCAAAGCAGTTCACTGTAAGATAAATACATTCCGCACATTAGTAACATAGTTGTTCAGGGGCCTTTGATTTCCATCCTCTCAAATGAAAGCTGAACGATTGCTTGATACATGCTGACTATATAGGAGAAATAGTGTATTAAGTTTTCGAGCTTTGGTGCGTATCCGTATTTACACTCTGATATAACTTTAAGTTCACACTCAAATCGAGCTAATTGTTTAATGCATTTCGAAAGCTTTTGTTTTTATGCAGCTCATTAAGGAAAATCTATTTCATAATCGTAACATTTATGTACTTAGAAACTATGAACGTAAAGTGGACTCGACCTAGCCCCGTGGCCGCTGTGACTCAGTGGCACAGCTCTCACCCTTGATGTGTGAGGACTCTGATTCTGTATGTGTGTGTGAACTCCGCGGCTAGTGTACGCGTCTTTGCCGTGGAAGACTCGGGTTCAATTCCCGGCGCGAGCTCATGTAGTTAGGATTCCACGTTAATCAGTAGGTCTACATTTCATATATCCTCGCTGCTGAAAGAGACGGTAAAGTCAAAATCAACTCAACAATATATATGTGTGTGTGCTTATGTGAATTTCCTCGTGGCTGTATGGTTAACACATACGCCTTGATCGCGGGAGACTCTGGTTCGATTTACGGTGGAAGCTCATGAAGTTGTTACCGGTATCTCACTTTAAACTGTAGATCCATGCCTCATATAACCATAGATATAATATCTATGCCTTTGATACACTTATTTTCCGACTTGGAAGCCATCGAAAATTTCCGGACACAGAGTCCCGTAGACCGAAAATGAGAAACATGGGTACAGAGTAAAACAGCCATAGAAAATTAAGCTTTTTAGGCTAACTTAATCCTTACATATAATGCAACTAACTTGGCCAAGTTATAATGGAGGAAATGCTATCATTGCAACACTCTGAGAATAGAAAATGTTCGTCAGGTATTACTATCCCCCCTCTCCTGCAGAATGAAAACCCTGACTAAAACTCAATATATATATATATATATATAACTATTTTGTGTAATGTAACAAACAGTGGCGGATAGTATTCATGTTTCCTTGCAGAGGTCCTTACGAGGGTTCGCTGCCATCTTCCTCTCCCCAAGAACTAAAATAAATTAAAAAATTGCTATTACTTGTTAATCTTGTACAAAGGACGCAATTAAAGTCCCAGTGTAACACCCCTTCACATTTAGATTTTTCCCCTGGAAGAAAACCAGTTATTATTGTTTCTTGATTTCTCAGTCTCACCTACATAAACATACGAATAGAATTACAGGATAGGACATATTTAGATTGCTTGCACGTGACATCTAACCATATTTCTCATCAAATGTGTCACAGATGAAAACTTCCGTTTGTACTGCCTCTATTTTCTGGTACATATGTTTCATTTATGTTATGTTGCTAAAATTCGTTAGGAAACAAGTACAGACTGCGCCTGTGTGCCTGACAAAACGTAAATGTACTGTATAATTATTTCTTCACTTTCTTCCAGAAAAAAAGTAACCCATTTCATGTCGGCTAACAAAAGGAGGTAGCGGACCAAAGATAGCCGTTGTTTACCTAAGGTCGTTACACAGCAGGGGTTTCATTCAGTCAGAGGGAAAAGAAAAAATAATTTAAGGTTTCTACATTTGTTTTGAACTGCAATATACTTCTTCCTTTTATTTTAAGAACCATTTCCTTCTCATTTGTCTGTATCAGAAAAAAAATGCAAAAAAAGATCACTAGAATGTGCCTATTTACCCAAAGTACGTACTAGATCACTAGTTCAATAGTAAAATCACTAAATCTAATACGAAATCATAAATGTGGCATCCCTGGGTTATAGCAAAAGTAATGGTTGGAGTAAAAACTAGTCCGTATTTCTACTGCGTTCTGTTGTTGAATTCACAGAAATGTTCAAAAATAAATTCAAGAAGTAAAACACGATCCTACAAAAGACTGTTTACTTGCTCACTGGTTTTCGTATTGTGAACTGAAACTCAAGTGCGCAGTCATGTTGAATACTTCTGTCCCTTTCTACTTTACAACTTGAGGTGGGATGAGGGTCAGGATAGATCTAGTGATATACCGCTAAAGGAAGTGCTTCAGTACAGAGCGGTATGTATTGTTTATACTACTTACAACGTACCCCTCACATAAAATATAAATTCACCCTTTCTCCCTTCCCTTTTTCGAATACAATGAACCGACTCTTTTGCTGAAGAAAGATGCTAAAAGAAAATTGAAACATCTGTGTCTAAACTTTCTTTGAAGCGCAGTCTTTTGTATTTGTAAGGTTTTGCGAGTGTTTTCGAGATAGCCAAATCTTTTACCAAGGACTCCTGCTGCGAACTGACCGTGAGTAAACACCCGATCTCGCTGTGCTCAATTTCTCTCGCACACGTGAAATGGGTTTGTTGTTTCCAAAACAAATAGGAAGTTACCTTGTGCTTTTGCATTTCTGCACGCACAGAGGTACCATTGTTGTTTTAATGATCAGAAGAAATATCAAAACCATCCGATATATATGATACGAAACAGCTAACAGAGGGAGGCAAAGATAAAAGTAGGCCTATACCAAGTTTTCCGCGTGGTACCATTACGGAGAATAAATATTTGATAAAGTCACGTAGATGCGCTTAAACCTATTCCATCTGTCCTTATAACTTTTCTGGTCTCATCAATTTCTCAGGAGAATACGTACAACATATGTCCAAATTCCATATATACTCTTTCTAAACTAATGAGTAAACTCATTAAGAACACCAACTGATATCAATAAACAGGAAAGAAAACAATACTTTATACTTCTATCATTTGGTACACATCTCTATGAAGCACAGCTTGTTTCTTTTCGAAATAGCTCCTTCGTGTCACAGCTGTGGTTAGTTTTGTTTTGTGTTAGGATGAAAGAGAGAAACGCAGCATTTGCTTCGCGGTGAAGTTATATACAGGGGCGGACTGGCAACCATAGGGCCCACCCTGCTAAACTGAAATGAGGGCCCACTGTACAAAAATGTAAAAAATGTACTTGGCATTCTTCATATGTATTACATATAAAAGTCCATCTTCGAACCCATAAATAGTATCCCATATATTCATACAAAAGCAAAACATTAATTACAAAAAATCTGAAGTAGGAACATTTTAATAGTAACTCATACAGTGTGTAATTGGCATTATCATTTTTATTGTAAACACACACAATACCGGAATTGGTGCTTTCACTTATTTATATAGTGCTATTGTTTTTTATGTAATGAATTTAAACCATTTATTTAAACAAATGAGTGTCATTTTTTAGAAAACTCAAAATATATACATGTGCAATAAGTAAAAACTAATCTCAAGTGAACTTTGAAACACTAAATAATTAAAGCACTGACAAAAATAATGTAAGTTTATTTCCTCATAAATCAATTCTAATATCAAATTAGTTGAAAGTTTCTACTGAATTGCATACTGTAACCCAATATTATATAATATTAATATGAATGCCAGAAATGTATCCTAATATTAATATCTTCATTATGTCCCAGTTACACTCACAATTTCAAATATCTACCTAATTCTTTGGATCTAGATACAAGATCGTCAATCACTTTGTCGTAATCAAACGTATATGATCCTTCTATGTACAAAAGAATAAAGTCTTCCAACAAATCTTGTCCAAGCGATGAACTCAACCATTTTTGATCACTTTCATAATCGAGAAAATTCTTTCACATGATACTTGGGTACACGATAGAGTTCGAACATACTTATACGCTTTATACAACGATGGATAAAATGGACCATAAAGATTTAATTCGTGAAGCAGGTCCAGTGTACAAACTAGACACACTTTACACTGTCTTGCAGGTTTGCATTTCCATTCATCTTCCTCCTCACTCTCAGTTTCAGTATCTTCCTCTTCTTCACTACTATGAGCATGCTCATTTCTTAAAATATCCTGCTTTTTACATATTGGTGGATTATAGTCCCTATAATGACGAGCAAATTGGAGCAGTTCCTCTTTCCACTTTGCAATAATGTGGTAGAGTATTGAGAGCTGAATCAGGTAGTTCTTCTAAAGTACTTATCTCATGGAAACGGGTAGGATCCAGCCATGCAATGTCCTTCATGAGACTGTCATTGCAGATAAATCGAGAATGTAATTGCTCAATTGCAGTATCGAAAATAACATTGAAAACGTTTATCTGAAACACTTTTGATGGAGAATCTAAAATTCTTGCCTAACCATGGGAAAGCTCGTCTGCTTGAAGAGTTGCTACTGGTGTTCTCTTTGCAAGGAGAGAAGTTTCAACTGCAACATCGTATCCTGCATCCATCAATTGTCTTTTCAAGTCCTTTGCAAACTCCATAGCTTTAGTTTCAATAGAACAAAACACGTTCCGTTTTTGCTTTAAGTCTGATTGTAACGTACAAATCATTTTTGTAGCCGTTAGATAATCCAAACCAGATTTTTGCAAATACTGCGGATTTTTGCAGATAATTGTTTGAGGTTTGTGTAAAACAATCGTTGATAGTGGCGACTAATTTCTTTTCGCTTTACCGCACTGAAATAAAAAAACGAAGCCTGATCCGATTTCTTTCTTCGAAGTTTGGTCTGAGGACAATGCAGTTCAAAAGCGTTCCGGTTCCACCTCCACTTTCCGCAATAACAATATCTGCGAAACTATTGTTTCTTTAAAACATCGCCACTCGCAGGCTTGTAAAAGGACCGGAGTAGGCAATGGTATCCAAATCCAATAACAGCCTGAAATCTGCTGTGTTTCTTATATTAAAAAAATGTAGTAGTTAACGTGCTCGTTTTTAACAGCTGCTGTATCACAAACCCCGCAATGTTTTAGGGCCTGATTGTCCCATAGACGGAATCTTTTCAAGTCAATAAACGTGAAGAAGAATAAGGTCTATTCATGAAAGTTTAACTTTACGTCTTTTTTATGCAAAACACAAGTTTGCGGGAGTTACCCTGCCATATTTTTGATGCTGGTAGATTTAATTGAGCACATCTTTTTAAAATTGGTGGAGGGGGCCCACCTGTTTGGGGGGCCCACCCTGCATTTGCAGGGTAGCAGGGTGGGCCAGTCCGCCCCTGGTTATATATATTATTAAGATGAGCGGTGATAAGCGAGGTTTAACAAAGAGTGCCTTTCGGATGCACAATTTAACGGGTAGTTGCAGTCCGTGTTGAGAATCGAACCAAAGCTATGTAAGGCATGTTATGACAAATCCAAAAGGTGTGTTGTATCGGTGCAGTACCAGTTTTTCACGTTTTTCAAAATGTTCCAAAACCCAAAGAATAATCATTAATTTCTGATATTTTTAGTCGTCACAAATTACAATTTTATAATGTAGTCAATGTTTATAATTACTGGGCAGTTGGGCGTTTAAACTAATGACATCATAATAAAGTCAAAACCATAATTTTGAGTTGAATTGATTCTGAGTTTAACGTCCCGTTCAGCAGCGAGGCTATGTGAGACGTGGACCTACTGATTAACGTGGAATCCGAACCACATGAACTCCCACCGGGAATCAAGCCCAGGTTTCCCACGCCAAAGGCAAGTATGCTACCGTTAGCCACGAAGGAGCTCCACCATAATTTTAGTGGGCGTTAAGAAATATCTCGCCAGTGCTTTTACAATAAATAAAATTTTATAAGTATTAAAGAATAGTGGTAAGAGATTTTATAATAGCTCTTTTATTTATGAGATATGAGTATTTTGAAAAAAAAAACAACAAAAGAATAGGTTGGCGGAACCACAAAAGACTTTCTTATAAATACATACGCACCTTACTCACCTTTTATAATTGCCATGCTTACGTTCTCCATAAAAACAGAAATTCTCTTTTAGTGATACTTTACACAAGATCATGAAGTGGGTTCAAATTTAATTAAAGGCAAAATACAATACAATAATCCACAAATATTGCCTCAAGTGAGTTTAAAGATTTCTAAACGCTAATGCGAAACCGGGCTCTGCCGTTGCGATCGATTTACAGGTCTTGAGACGAAAGTAAGAAGGGACTTACGCACACAGTAAGTAAAAACAATTAATATGCCTGTAACTTTCCCCCAAATGGGTGTATCTTAAAACTAACCTCACCATTATTTTTCTAATTAAATTCTAGCCCGAAATTATGTATCATATTACCCTATTCCCATTTTGAAAACTTGACCTTAATTCAAAATGGTGGATTTCAAGATGGCTGCCATCAAGGTCATATCTACCATACGATTTCCCCCCAGGACTTATGTGTATCCACATGGTTTTTCTTCACTTTTCTTCATTAACGCTCCGTTTACAAAGGGTAGTAAGGGACTTCTGTAGTAATCTCTAATAACCACATCACAACTCTTAAAAGTTATTTAAAAAATAGAAAACATGCACCATGGCAAAAATTTGTCATCACAAGTAATGATGCATACATGCCTTCTATCAGCAAAAAAAGTTTCATTGAAATTGGAGCCGGACATTTGAGTGATATCCCTTGTGGGATGTGATTGAACATGACGTCAGAGCACATCGCCCCCCTTCCCGGAATTTACGGGAATTAGGTGACCTAAGTGAGCACATGTGGTGCCAGCTCTCTCCAGCGACCTATCAAGGATCATTGCGTGTATGCCAAGACGTGTCGCCGTTTTTATCCATGCCAAAAGTCGACATACTGACAATTAGGTAGGTAGTCATGATGGTCTGGCTGATGTGTGCGTATATTTTAACTCGTACATTTTGTCTCGACTCGAATTTCGAGACGTCTCGACTCGAATTCGAGTCGAGTCGAGACAGAGACTGTCGAGTCGAGTCACGAGTCGAGACAGAAACATATTTTCGAGTCGAGACACGAGTCGAGACAACATTTTCTCGAGACGAGTCGAGACAGGCTTAAATCTCGACTCGACTCGACTCGAATGCATCCCTAGAAGCTAGTTAGCTTTTCATCATTATTTATTTTATTTTATCCTTAACGTCTGTTTCAAATTGAACTGTTTATTATGATGAGCGCAAGAGTCTTGCATGCAAGACCAAGACCAAGACCAAAACTCTTGCACAAGTACCGGTTAGTGGTAGAGCGGTACCGGTGCTGGGGTCACTAGTTAGATCCCAGTTTGCACTATGTGAGCTTTTTTGGTGGATACACACCATGTGTGTAGGTTTTCTCGGGATTTTCCCGTTTCCTCCTACTTTCTTCATTCCACCATTTCATTCATTTCTCATCATCACAATTTCCCTTAGCCTCGGCGTATAATCGTGGCACGTAAAACTAGATATTACATTATTTCAAAACATTTTAGTGGTGTTCTTCCAAAACTAAAAAGAGAAATGTAGTATTGAACATCGGTAATTCCGTACATCATAGGTGCCGACTACATGGGTATGGCCTTGACTCCAAGGATCAAGCATCCGTCAGAAAATTTTAATGTGTGCTCAAAAAATTAATATCGAAATAACATTTTCATGACATTGACAAAAACTTGTATATGTGACCGCAAGTTTAGCTTCATGGGCGGGTGCTTATACGTTGAATAATTGTTTATCAATATAACTTTTAGCCTCCTAAGGTATGTGGCACAGGAGGATTGAGCGACATAACATTATACAACAATAAATAATCCATATTCACAAGTGAGGTTACAGTTATTTCAAATAACTTGGAGTTTGATGCTGTATTTTTGTATTTCTAATATGGATCAAAAGTATTTGTATAAATTGAGTTTACACAAAAGACATGGGCAGTTAAGTCGTTTTCAGTTTTCACTCGAATTATTCTGAAATATTAAGAAGTTTGATTATTATCGTTATTATTTTAATTTTTTTCTCTCTTTTTTGGCCAATATTACTAACATATCAAACATTCTGCCATTATTGGCAGATCACTTATTGCAACTCAGAAGCTTCGATGTACGGTGGTCCTCAGCTAGTCTCTTCGTCTTGACGTAGCAATTTTCTGTTTTAATACTTTCTTTCAACTACAGTCTCCCTTGCCTCCTCTCTCCCTCTTTCCTTCCACCGTACCCTCACGGATGTCCCTCATAATAAAGTTCCTCCTCAGCCAATGTCCCAACCAGTTCCTTTTCTTCCTCTCAATTACATCTAAAATTATTCTTTTCTCCTTTCCTGCTACTATTTCTAACACTTTCTCATTCGTTTTCCGTTCAACACAGCTAATTCTCTCCTTTTATCGAAAGCCTCCAATATATTTTTCATCCTTTTGCGTAGTGTTTATGTTTCTGTTCCATAGAGTACATATTGGAATCAGTAAAATAAAATGGGTCTTATGCAGAGTCGTTTTGACATATGATTAGCGTCATATTAAAGGCCTGACTACTGCAGGAAACATATGTTAGTCAAACTCTTTAGTATGGCACTAATCATACATCAGAACGACTCTTCATAAGGCCGAATCTCAATACTTAATTGGAATTTTGTTCAATACAAAGATTAGCTAATCTTGGTTGAAAATATAAAAAAATACACTGTTAAAAATAATTTCTTAAATTTAAGAAATAATTTCTTATCTGTGCACAGAGACAATATTTTCTTAGAAATGAGATTTGGTAACTCTCATTCATAAGGAAAGTAACAGTATATTTTCTCGTTAAAATGAGCAGCAACTCAAATATTACTACACAACATGGCTGAAAAAATAGAATAACCAAAGTGCAAGATGAAAAAAAAAATGTTAAAATGATAATCTCCAAAGTTGAAATGAAGTTCCAAACCGAAAAGTTTTAGTCCATAAGAAGATAAACAGTGTCACTGTACTGTGACTTAAAAAAAGACTACACCGATATTACATGAAACATGTTGGACAAATGAAAACATTTTTGTCTTCTGCGGTCAGTCCTGCACAAGCCCCGGCGTATTTCGTTCACCATGCTTGGTATTGATTTAGTAACCATGGAATCAGTGGCGGCGTAAGGGTGGGGCTAGGGGGGCCCTCGCCCCGGGCCCCACTTTCTGGGGGCCCCCAACGGTAGGTAAAAAAATAATTACTAAGGAACTTTGTTAGCATGAGCCGTACAAGAACTGTCAAGGTTTATAATTCACACCTTCCTTAAAAGGAAACGCAATTAATTGTCAATCAATATGACACCAAATGACGGATGAAACAACAGAAATATCTATCTAATAAAGCTAATCAGTGCCGGATTTCCGTATAAGCTATACAAGCTATAAGTTTCGGACCTCAGTCTCTTGGAGACCCGAAAGAAATTTAAAGAAAGAAAACTGAATGTAGATTAAAAATAAATAAAATAAAAGTTTCATTATCTTGGAGGCTCCCAAAGAAATTTAAAGGAAAAAGGTCTGAATATAGCTGAAAAATAAAGTAAACGTTTCACTTTCTTAGGACCCCCAAGAAAATCAAAGAAAAAAGTTGAATGTAGGTGAAAAATAAATAAAATAAAAGTTTAACTCTCTTGGGGCCCCAAAGAAATTTAAAGGAAAAATGTATGTGGATTAAAATATGAATAAAATAAAAGTTTCACTTTTTTCAATAGCCTCAGAGAAATTCAAAGGAAAAACCTGCGTAGATTAAAATATAATAAAAGAAAGTGAAAGTATTTTGTGTTGTTTACATTCTAAGGTCTTATGATGCAAGTAATGGGGCCCCATCTGCTAGCCTGCTTCCTAAAACATCACTGTTTATTTATTTATTCACATATCAGTTCAAGAGAAGGGTAGAAAGAAGGGATTAACGTAATGCTTTATTAGGGTACTAGCATTCTGTTCCTAACTGAAAGCTCTTAGATGCAGACGCTATAGTCGCAGTTTCACTTCTTTTTCTTTTGTCTGTTTCTTTTGTCCTTTACAAGTCGAATTTTCAGCGAGCGAAACCCTTTTGCTCAGCTGGTTTCCCCATTTCTGCTCTTGTGTTTTGGCGTATGAATTTACATTTCAGCCCACGAATTTAGAATGAAGGAAATGTTCAATAAGAAAGCAAGTGTTCAAATATTCAAAATACTTCAGCATTATATTTAATTCAACTCCTGATTGTTCTCATGTGGAACAGTTCTCACAAATCATTCGATTTGTTGACATACAACGTGATTCTGTTCAAGTTCGGGAAGCATTTATTGATTTTATCTCTGTCAAAGGAAATACTGCTAAGAGTATTTCTGTTGAAATACTTAAGTAACTACAACGTGATAGGCTTGATATTAAGATTGCAGAGGGCAATCTTGAGATAAAATCAGCCTACAATGACCGGGCAATATTCTGGGATTCAAACTTTGATACGGAATATAAGTCCTTTGGACATTTTCGTACCTTGTAACAATAATTCATTGAACCTTGTGGCTTACACGCTGCGCACGTTAACGTTCTGGCGGTTACTTTGTTGGAAGCAATGAAACGTTTTTGGTATTCTTCTCTAGATCTACTCGCCGATGGAATGTGCTGCAAAATCACGTAAAGATTGGTCTGAAACGTAAAACTGATACTAGATGGAGTTCAAAAGCAGAAGCTTTAAAGGCACTTTCTAGTCAATTGGATGAAGTAATTGATCTGTTGGAAGAACTGCGTAACACTTCGACTGAAACACTTGATACTAGAAGAGATGCTGGTCATCTTGCAAGCATCTAGTCATTCAACTTCATCGCTTTACTATATTCCTGGTCTGCAGATCTCTCATATATTTATCGGATCCAAAAATTCCTTCAATCTCAGGAAATGAGTTTCAATCAAACTCTTATTCAGTTACAGAGCCTGGTTGACACCATTGATACCTGGAGACTTGAGCTGGGCAAGGAAATCATATCTGCAGCTGAAGGAAGTTGCAGGGCATGGAACATAACTGTAGATACACACAGGAGAAAGAGATGCATGCCTGGAGAAGCAAAGAATGAACCCCCGACTGCACAAGCCAAAGTGAAACGCTCTATTAATGAAATTCTAGATGAAATGAGACAACAAATATATGATCATTTTACTCAGATGCACGACCTGAACGACAGATTTAGATTCCTGTGTTGCATTGCCACCTTTGTGCAGCAGCTAGATGAGAGCAAGGAAAGGCTAAGGTGCATGTTGCTCTGATTTGGCTTTGTTCTACCCGAATGACCTGGATGGCTTAGAATTATTTCAGGATTGTAAGGATATAATCCGTTCACTAAGGTGCGCTCAGAAACAGCTTGACTTTTCCCTACAAGGCATCCTGAAATATGTATCTTCAATGGGACTTGAAATTTACTAAAGTTTGCCAACCGCTCTTCAGATTTTGATAACACTGCTCGTATATGTCGCATCATGTGGAAGGTCTTTCAGCAAAATGAAATTGATAAAATCATACTTGCGTTCCACAATGAGTCAAGAAAGATTCACGAATCTGGACATTCTTTCTATCGAAAATGAAATAGCATCTACTTTGGATTTTTGATAATATAGTTGAGATTTTCGCTGCTGCCATTGCAAGGAAGGTATCATTCTGAATGTTGGTGGAACACAGGCTAATATGGTAGTGGAAGTATTGTCGAAAGTAGTTTCATGTTTCAAGTAAAGGCAATAAAAATACAAAAGTACCAAAAGAGTAATAAAAAGCCGTCAAGATCTGTCAATTGACTGGTGACAGCTGGTAATGAAAAGTAGGATGGTATAACCCGAAGTAGAATTCTGTGCTTACATATTTAATCTATATCCCCAATTATTCAATACATTCAGCACTTTTTGTTATAATATATTCTAATACTATGTCAGTAAGAGGTAATGGAAATAGATATAAGTGATAGAATATAACATGACTGAATTATTAAATACAAAATAATATAATCATAAAGCAAGTGTGAAATCTGGAAACAATAGTGAAATAGAGATGCAGGAGAGAAACATTCTAGTGCCGATATTTCGGCAAAAGCAGTGGGACTAAATAGATAGTATATTTCATTGGAGAGAAACCTAGTAAAAAACAAGTGAAGACACGCAGGAGAGAAATCTATTCTAGCTATTATTTACTGATAGTTCGAAAAAAAAATGTTTTAAGTATTGTGTATGATCACTGGAGAGGAACCTAATGTTAAAGTGAATGGGGCTAATTGTAGAAGAAAAATCTAATCAAATAAAACCCATGTAGCGCGAATTCAGACAGGGAAAAACTATGAATAAACTGACTCATATGAGAAATTGCACAGAAGAAACACCAAAGGCGAGAACCGAACAAAGAATTCTAGAAAACATAGAGCTTACATTTAGAAATCGCATTGGTTATATTATTATTTGCATTTTTTTTCAATATCAGCTCATTGTTACATTTGTAAGTAAATTTGTCTCTAAATGTATTATTAGAAGCATTACTTCCACTATTCCATCTAATTACAGTACGCGTTGACACTAGAATAGTATAGGTGTAGGATAAATTCTGGATTCTTGATAGTTAAGTTTTGTTTGTTCTTAAGATTATGTTATTTTTGTCCTGGGTTGTAGTTTCCGTTACACTTGTATCCCTAATCCTTTTTCTATCGTGTCCTTTGTTTAAAAATGAACAAAAAAGAAACCAATATGCAATGATAGTCTTGGTCCAGTTTTATTTTTAGATACCAGCCTGAAGGCGGTGCTAAGTATTAAAAAATAGACAGGGATGCTGAATGTCACCCCATTTGTTTAATATATATATACAGAACGTTCAAAAAGTCTCTATAAACCTATATATATATATATATATATATATATATATATAAGATTAAAATAATCTAAACACACACACCAACGGGAAAGGGGGGGAGTAAACAAAAAATGATTATGTAAATGAATGTCAAAAATAGAAGTGTATAAATCACGATTGTTCGAAAACGGGCCCCGATCTACTTCACTGGCCCCTGGCCCCAGTTCGCCTTACGCCGCCACTGCATCATGGAATCACAAATACTGAAATTACACTTACAAAACAAAGTGTTCCTAGACAGACAAGAAATAAGGCGTACATTGCTGTAAACAATCTGCAATGTTTTCGTTATCACGATACTAATAATGGATTCTTACCCCTATTGAAATAATAACTTCCTTCCACAGAACCTTCCCGAAGCAAACAACACTGCATGGCGTGGAGGTCTCAGCGCTGTCTCCCGGAGTATTTTTCAAGTCGAATTTGTCCAAGACAGTGACACATATTACAAGAGGATTCTAGCGACTTTCGTCCTAAACGTCCCAGTACTGAACACTTGTCGTATTTAGCTGCACTGGCGTATGTACCCGCAGTTGCCTTATATCATTATTCTGGGATCACACCATCCTTGGTTCACACACTCTTTTATTTAACACCCCACTAAGTAAAATTTCCTAGCGTTCTTACGAATATGTCATATGATACTACCGTGAATACCGAGATGGCATCAAATAAATCAACCTCAGTGCGACTTCTTTGCATATCCTTTCTCTTATATTTATATATTTAAAATACAAAGGCAGAGGACAAACTTTGCACTCTCCTGCGAAAAATCCCGTAGATGTATTTTTTTTTTTTTAATCATCAACAAAACCGAATGATACTAGTGCGTACCGAATAGGTGGCTGCTTATGAAGGTTTCTTCTAACTCGAAGAATCCAATGGAAAATATGTCATCCATCTTCCATCCGTTCCTTAAGGTTTGTGATCGTCTCATCACTATTTCATTTTGTCTGCAGTCGAGAACGATTTCAAGCTGATTATAACTTTCATAAGTAGTTATCTACGATGTTCTCACTAGCTTACATTAGGTTTCCTTGGAAATATATATATATATATATATATATATATATATATATATATATATATATATATATATATATATATATATATATATATATATATTTTTTTTTTTCAAAAAGATACATCTGTTAAGAAATCTTTGAGCCAATATCAAAGTGCATTTCATTATGTCTTACAAATATAAACTTATGGAAACATAGACTTCACTATTGTGTTTCTCGTAAAATTCTAGCCCAATTGGGTATATTACGTGACCCCCTTCCTATTTCAAACAGTCAAGCTTGATACAAGATGGCTGGCTTCAAGATAGCAGCCATGATAAGCATACCCTCAAATAGATGTCTACATCCTGCCGGTGTCGGTTAATGTGTTTTTGTTTTTCATCCCTTTACCCGTTTTACAAGTAAAATGAAATGTTCAAACTTGAAACACATTGTTATGGTTTATTCTGATCAATCGGGATTTTGGCCACTGCGGCCGTCTTTATGGACAGAAGCGCTTTAAATTTTGCTTACGCTCGTTTCTTGATATTCCACAGTTCTCTGCCAAGTTGGTCAAGAAACT
The DNA here is from genome assembly GCF_964235325.1 of Thermobia domestica. Classification (NCBI taxonomy): domain Eukaryota; kingdom Metazoa; phylum Arthropoda; class Insecta; order Zygentoma; family Lepismatidae; genus Thermobia; species Thermobia domestica. Next base: position 148,133,263 of record NC_137454.1, on the reverse strand, counting down.
AGACTTAGACATCGATAGGTTTGCTTGTAAGCAAGGTCCGTCGACCCTACTGTTCCTTCTGCGGAACAGTAGGGTCGACGGACCTTGGCTTGTAAGAGAAGGAAACTATATGAGGCGCCTAGTATCAAAATCCGCCACATCCATTTAGCTTAGTTTCGAGTAATTTTTCAAAACGTGCAGCGAATCTCCATATATACACGTACAAAGTCACATATTTAAATTTGGGGGGCGCGGTGGCTCAGTGATAGAGCGTTCTCCTCCGGTACTTGGGGTCCTAGGTTCGATCCCAGCTCGCCCCGTGTGGACTTTGTGGAAGACAAACACCATGCTCGTGGGTTATCTCGGGTTTCATCCGTTTCCTCCTCTCACTTTCTTCATTCCACCATCTCATTAATTTCTCATCATCACCGTCTCCTTTAGCCTACCCGACATAACCGTTGGACGTAAAACTTAAATATTTCCATATTTGAACTAGTATTTTTAGTATGATATACTAAGCTTTTAAACAAAATACTGTTTTCATGACGATATATAACTCAATTTCGGTAAAATAAATAAATAAATAAATAAATAAATTTGGCGGCTTTTAATACAGGCGCCTCAAATACTGGTACATAATCTTGAAAAATTGCGAGGCACAAGGGTGAAATACGTATTTTAGAAATCATTCAATGTCTGTATTCCCATTTGACTTATTTCTTTGAAAAATTAACTGCTATAAGCAACAAACAGGAGTTTTCACCAGGACATTTTGCAGATAGAAAAACGTTAGAAAGAGTAATAGTAGGCCAGCAGGCAGAGCGCAGTGTATATATATATATATATATATATATATATATATATATATATATATATATCTTGTTATACAGACTTTGGTGCAAGTTAATTAGTTATAAACCTGGGGCCCCGCAAAAAGTTCCCAATCGGACCCCGCACCAACTACGGCCGGCTCTGAATATACGTTCCAAGATGGCCCTGCACAAATGCACAAATGGCCCTGCCTGCTACCTTTCCACACCATTCCTTTTTAACGGCATCAACCATAGATGCAAGTTTGCCATTAATAAATATAATTCAATTGTATTTCCTACCTGGCCTCTTCCCCTTGGTGGAGACTGTCTCGTTATAAAAATCTACTGTCGTCTCGTTGTCAAGATGAGACGAGATGCGAGAAAAGTCTCTTCTCATGAGCAACACTAAAAGCATTCCACATTATTGCTTACATTTCTCATGGCTTTCGTTTTTCAGTTTATCAGGCCATAATTTCGAAACGAGTTAAAATGAGGTGAACGAGCGAGCTATTTATCAAACTCGATTTCGAAAACAGTGACTCGGCTCGGAACTCGACTCGTGCCCATCTCTAATCAAAAAGTAATTACTCGCTACGCCTCACTATTTTTTTCTATGATGATAAAGATTAAAATCAGAAATCGTTAATTTGAACCACTTCTGGATTTAATAATTGGTTAAGGGAGGAGATAGAACCTATTCATGAGAATTTGAATCGATTACAGAAAACTATATCTCGATAACACTTACCGTTTTTGCTCTATGGAAATCAGAAGTACGTACTAGGAAATTTCAACTACTTCCGGTTTTAGTAGCATGTTGAGGATTGCAATAGTACGTATTCTTGAGACTGAACCGTTGCAGGAAACTGCTTACTGCTACCTATTACTATTTTTGTTCTGTGGCGAGAAATGTTTAAACCGGAAATGGTTAATTTCATCACTTCCGAATTCTATAGACGGTTAATTGAGACGGTGGAAAGCTTAATCGTTTGCAGAAATACACAAACCCCGTCTCTTGCTATCTCTTACCATTTTCGTTCTACGGCGATTAATGCTGAAACCGGAGATGGCTAATTTGAACCTCTTCCGGTTTGAATAGAGATTCAAAACAGAAGATTTGATATATTATTGGACGCTGAATTGATTGCAGAAAACCACACTTCGATATCCCTTACCATTTTTGCTCTGAGAAAGTCAGTATTGAAACCGGAAATAGTAATAAATTTGAAGCATTTCCAGTTTTGATAAAGACTTCAAAATAATCAAGGAACGTTGCATTGAGACGCTGAATATTTCCACAAAAACACTTCTCGCTATCTATTACCATCTTCATTCTATGGCGATGAACGTCGAAACTGGAAATGACTGATTTGAATCACTTCCGGTTTGAATAGTTAATGCATGAGATGGATCCTATTCCTGGGACGCTCAATCGAATGCAATAAACTCCGTCTTGATATATCTTACCGTTTTTGCTCTAATACCTGTCAATGGATGGACAAAGTCCTTCTAGAAGACCTCCGAGTTCCGAAATTTATGCATAGCATAGTTTGCAAGTCTAACAAATGTCGTAATATATATAATATAGAAATAACTAATATGTTGCTTTTTCTTCGAGGTAAATAGATTCCTAGTCCTTACATCTAGAACAACTCATGGAATCATAAAACAATGCTAATATTTTAAGTTTTAAGAAACACACACACACACACACACACATTATATATATATATATATATATATATATATATATATATATATATATATATATATATATATATATATATATACTAGGGATGGCCAAAATTTTCCGGAATCCGGATTCCGGAAATTTTGTTTTCCGGAATCGGAAAATTTACTTTCCGGAATTCGGAAAAATTCCGGAATCCAGAAAAATTTTGGAATTCGGAAAAATTCCGGAATTCAGAAAAATTCCGGATTTCGGAAAAATTCCGGAATTCAGAAAAAATCCGGAATTTTTCCGATTTTACTTTCCGGATTCCGGAAAGTAAAAATTCTGGAATTGGCCATCCCTAGCTAGTAGCTGTTAAAAGAGAAACACAATAATGAATATATACCTATACTGTATTAGTTTCTTGTAGTTGGATATGTCTTTATCACTTACGTAGACAATTGCTACTGCAGTTATTTACTGCTTTATGAGGAAGGTCTTATTTTCACACACAAAAAAGTCGCCGGTATGTCTCAAACATTATCGCGTTCCCACCTGCAGCTGCTCCAAATCACTGCAAACTACTTTTTAACCAGGCGAAAGGCAGCGAAGGAAAAGAAATCTCAACAAATATTCTAATAACATTCGCTTATTGTCAACATACCTACAGTGAGCGCAGAAAGTGTTCGTACACCGTGCATACTTTATATTGAAAACAGCTAGCATGAGAACGGGAGGTGGAAAATATATATATAACCAGAATTAAGACTACACATTCATACATTTTATTTCTATATACAAGAGAAAGGCCAAACAAACACAATCACTGTTTTGTTCAGAAGAAAAGAGAAAATTCCTTTTTTGTAAACGCAAAAAGTCACCGTACACTTATGCTTGAATTAATGCTTATAAAGTATATTACGTTATTTAATATTTTGTGGGATTACCCTGTGCGTTAATGATTGTCTGTAGTCTTCGTGGCATTGATTTTACCTGTAGTAGTTCGTAGTTCTGTAGCTTCGGGACTGATTATGTCCCATTCTTCTTGAATAGCTTTTCCTAGGCCTTCTTTAGTAGAGACAGGGCCGGCGCGAGAGAAGGTCGAGCCGTGTCACCGCCCAGAGCGGCAAGTCTAATGGGCGGCAAAATTTGAAAAAGAAAAGAATACTATCAAAATATAATGCTTCGTAATAGGCTCACATGGAAAAATAAGATTGTGTTAACCTGAGAATGTAATTGAACTTACTTAACTCGCATTCAAGAAAATACTCTCTCAGGAAATTCAGAGCATTCCTCCTCGTTTTCAATTATCAAACTACTAGCCACAGGTATCTCGTTCAATATTTCCCTTGCAGCGGTGTAGATAGGATTTTGAGCTAGAGTGCATAAGATTATCATTGTGTCTTTTTATATTTTTTTTCTATTCAATAATGTTCTAATGCTCCGCTCCAAGTATGCAAAAGGTACACTCCCACTTGAGACAGGCCGTTCTAGCCTGTAGCATCTAGAGACATTTAGGTTCTAATAGCGAGTTTTTGACCAATTTACAAATTGTTCATTCCGAATATAGTAAATCGTACAGCGTATTATTTCTTGAGAAATGTTTCATTTTTTGTATAGCTAAAAAAAAGTTTATGACTTTTTTCTGCGTCAGTTCAACGTTAGGCCATACTAAAGGAACATATTAGTAGTCTCACTTTAAAATCATTATCCACCACAAGGTGGGAGAGCCGAATTGATGCTCTGACTCAGTTATCAAATATAGGAAGTTTATGATGCCTTACTTCAAATAAGTAATGACAATAGAACCGATAGAATGGTCGTCCACGATGCTCTGTGTATAGCAAACCAGCTGAGTTACTTTTATTTCCTTTACTCACTCGTTGTCTGATATGACTTTAAAGCATTGATTCTCATGTGTTGGATGCAGTAGGATTTCTTGAAAATATATCTGGGTACTTTGAGAGGAGCAGAAATTATGCAAAGTTTAAATCTTACTTAGTTGATACGATGGACTTGGCATCAGCATTAGATACGGGTGATCCACTGATAAGTAATACAGTGCAAGCTCGAAGTCGAAAGAAGAGACAGTTTCAGTACGAGGCAGAGGATGAAGCTACTGAAAACATCCACAAACAAGATACAAGATCGATTTTTATTACAAAGTTCTAGAAGTGATTGTGTTAGCTTTTAAGAGAAAGATTTGAGCAACTTAAACATCACAGCGAGTATTTCAATTTTCTTTGCGATATAAGTAATCGTAAAGATATAGCCTACCACCTGAACTTTTTGTCTGAAAAGTGTACTAAACTTACCACCATTTTAACACACGAAGAATTGAAAGATATTAACCCCAGTGATTTGAAAGACAAACTGAAAGTGCTATCCACTATAATTAAACCTGTTAAAGTGCACACACACACACACACACACAAATAAATAATAATAATAATAATAATTAAGGAACATGACTTTGCTCCCAATGTTAGTATTGCACGTAGAATTTTGTTAATCTTGCCTGTAACAGTGGCAAGTGGAGAAAGAAGTTTTTGGAAACTTAAGTTTATTAGAAACTATCTACACTCTTCTATGTCTGAAACACGCTTGAGTGGTCTAGCGACGATATCAACAGAACACAAATTGGCTAAAACATTGGACTACGCGATGTGATAAAGGAATTTGCTCATATCAAAGCAAGAAAAGTTTCTTTCAATTAAGGTATGTTAAATTTATGTATGTCTATTGTGTTTTAGTACATTATAAGGCTTAGGCTAATCACTTACATTTACCATAATATCTGATTTACTGTATTATCTTCTTGCTCCATACTCTGTTCAAAACGCCTTTTGATATAAAATAAGCCTAAAAATTAAAATTCTTAGTCATGATTAAAGTATATTTTTAAAATTTTATTACGTGAGCATTCCAGAAAGGTAGGGTATTTTTTTTTTTTTTTACTTTTCCATTTTATACATGTTTTTAAATGACACTTGAACGTTATCTGTCAAAATAAGGTTTGCGGATTAAAGGGGCGGCATGTGAAAGCACCGCCCAAGGCGGCAAAATTGCTAGCGCCGGCCCTGAGTAGAGAAGCTGTGCCTTCTGATTGTTGTCTCCAGAACAGACCATAGATGTTCTATGGGGTTCATGTCTGGGGATTGGGGAGGTGTGCGAAGCTGTTTCAAGGTATTATAGAGTAGCCACAATCGAGTATTTTCCGCTGTATGTTTGGAGTCGTTGTCTTGCTGAACAATAAATTGTTTTCAAGAACCATCTTCTGCGCACTAGTATGGAGATTTCCCTTTAATATGTTAATATACACTTTGTGGATCATCACTCCATCGATAAGGTGGAGACGACCCACTCCTGAGGCACTCATACAACCCCAGACGAGCACGGACACTCCTCCGTGTCTTACTTTAGGGACGGGATTTTGAGGATTCATCTCTGTATTCACCTTGCGCCATACCATACGCCTCCCATTGGACTCGATAAAGTTAAATTTACTTTCGTCCGAAAATATGACCCTATTCCAGAAAGAAGCCTGATCCCTTATCTTTATACTCTTTTTCAAACTTTAGTCTCTTTATACGATTTTTGTTCACCCAGAACATTTTCCTGGCTATCCGACCATGATACCCTGCAAATATTCCGCACTGTACTGGCTGATACTTTAGCACCGCGTGTTTCCAGATCCGTTGCCAATTGCACAGCACTATTTTTTGGAACCTTTTTTCTTTCCCTAATAATGTAACGTTTATCTTGTTCACTCAACACTCTTGGTCTTCCAGTTCTTTTTTTTTTTTTTTTTTTGTTGTTGTTGTTTTGTTTCGCACAGTGATAGAAACATTATACATCGCAATTATTGTTTGTACTGTTGAACGAGGCCTGTCTGCAAGGTTTGTTATCTTTCTCAAAGACTTACCCTTCTTATGCAATTTAATAATTACTTTTCTTGTCTCCTCATTTGTTTCTGTTCGGTTGCTTCCCACTTTTGACAGCCCACCGTGCAGTTTTTTCACTCCTATTCACAACGAAACTCATTCTGTTACTCGTCATGCTATACAGAGGTGTATACTCAGGTGAATACTAGTGAACCCCAGTTGTGGTATCTTTGTTTCGTATTCGTACGTCAGGTGTATGATCACTTTTTGCGTCTACTCTATACACTTTCTACGGAATTTATTTACTTTCTGACCATTAAACTTGTCTTTGTGGTTCTTTATTGATATATTCATAAAGCTTAGTTTTCATTATTCATATTGTGTGTTTTATTACACTTCTTAAATTTTGTTTCTTTTTCGCAGGCATTCTCGTTTCAATAGCATAGGTGTACGAACACTTTCTGCGCTCACTGTATGTACAGTAAATACAAATTTATAATTTTTGACTTTACGAAGTGTACAATGTAATTGTTCAATAATTAACATAAGCAGGCATTCATTAATTTATATTAATATAATAATTAATAAAACTAATAAGCGGGTGATTGATGACTCAGTGGTAGAGTTTTCATCTACGGTATTCTAACCCAGGACATGTGGGTTTTCGATGGCTAATTTTGTGTTCGAAAATTTTCCCGGTGGAAGGCCTACCTTTCTTATATTTGTTCCATCATCACTCATTAACGAATTTAGTTTATCAAAACTCTATAGAAATATATTCATTCTGTCCGTCAGTGAAACAAACAGTCTCAAAAACTATCTGATGGATTACCAATCAATTTTGGCCATGATGTACAGAGTCAATAGTTAAGAATCGAGTTCCCTGATGAATGTAATATTCAAACCGGAAGCGGTACAAATCAACCATTTCCGGTTTTAACGTTAATCATTATATAGTAAATATGGTAATAGATAGCGAGAAGCGGTTTCCAGTAATCGACATGTAGGACATTCATGTAGATAGAATGTTACCCAATTTGTGCATCTGCTGAAAATAATGAGCTTAGGTATTTAGAGAGCATTTTCCGCTTTAGAAAATGTGTGCTTGGTAAAGAATGTAGAGAATTAGCTGTCAGGCATGTAGCTAGAATATGGTAATAGGAAGGGGGGGGGGGAATACTGTGGTTATTTACCAGGGGCTCAATCATTCTAAACTATTTTATTGGCAACATATATTGGTTCGTTTAGCCAAGATTTCTAATGGGGGGATGATATGAAATACTGTGGTTACACACCAGAGGCTCGATCAATCTAAATATTTTACTGACAACATACCCATATTGATTGGTTAGGACAATAAAGTGAAGATATATTAGTAAGTATTTTAATAAGAAGCTATGAAGAAATCTCGAGTAAAAGAATATAAAAAAGTATTGAAAAAGATATAGTCTTCCGAGGTCATTCGAACGGTGTCGAGAATTTTGCGTCTGGGAAATTTGCGCCCTACCTCAAGAACAGGGAAAATTGTGCCTGCGATGTACCTCCACCGGGAAGTTTGAGCCCTGCGAAATAAAAGAACCTATTGGAGCTTCCGCATTTGCTCGGAGGGGCTGACATTACAGCATAAACAATCCTCCCCCACAACCATGCCATTTGTGATTTATTTTCATTGTGGCTATATAAGGGGAGAATAAACTTCAATATAAACCAAAAGAACACAACGGATCAACGCAATCACTGCTTCTTCCAGAGATGATTTTGGGGGAACACTGGCCTCCCCAGAGCTCTCAGAGTGCCCCCTCGGAGGAGACCAAAATAATACGTCTATAATATAATAATAAATAGAATAGTACCAGCAGTGACCCCCCTCCGGAATACTAAGTGTGCCCCCCGGAACATTTTTTTCTGAAAGAACGACTGAACGCAATTGTGTGTTTGAATTCCAGCAAGTAAACACACTGTACATAGTTTTCTTGATAATATTACTGAACTGATTTTACATTCACTTTACATTTTCTTTTCTATATTTTGTGTCCTGAAAAACCAAACAACTCGCAAGGATTCTGAACAGAGATATCTGGGTAGAGCCAAACAGCCTTTTGTAGATTAAATTATACTCTTTGATTATATTAATAAATAATTATATATCAGTCATTTATACTTTTATTGTAAATTTTGTAGTATAATGAAAAATTGTATTTGTATGGATTGCCCTTTAGTGAACTAAAATTGTATTTTTTTCATTTGTTCGGAATATTGTAACGGATGGAGTAACTCACTGAGACGATGAGAGGCAAGCCTAGTTCAAGTGTGAGTGGAAGTTACTTTACACAATACAAAAATAAGTTGAATTGTAGGGCGCTAACATCCCAGTGCAAATATATAGCCGGCGCATTTTCCCCTCTTTTTGGGGTAGGGCGCAAACATCCCAGTGCAAATATATTGCGAGCGCATTTTTTTCCTATTTTTGTGGTAGGGCGCAAAATTCTCTCATTCAAGGAAAATATAATGTCCATGAAGTTGACAAGCCACTTATGTCAGACTCCAATTTCGACTTTAAACGTCGCTAGTGCTACGTTAGTGTTCGATAGTGACGCAAATCGTTAGTACTCCACAGATAACGTGTGCTTTTTAAATAATGGATATAGGTCTTCTAACTGCATGCCAACACGCCCACTTCTAAGAATCATCTCAAAAATTAGGTTAACCGTTAGAGCAAGTAAGTGCTCATTAGTGCCATTAACATTAATGCCTCCATCGTACGGCCCTTTGAGTAATGATAATACCACGCTCTTTGCTAGTCTCAATGCGTCCCTATATTCTCGCGAACATTCTGACGTGCCCAAGTTAGTTACTTTTTTTTTTTTTTTTGCAACTATTGTTTATCTGTTATTGTTTATTGCTAGTCTGCAGAGTAGTCCTTACATTAATATGCCATTGTCCTTGATAATCATTGCGTATTTACAAGCAGTTTGTTATTACTGTTAGAAGATATCAAAAAACAACAGATAAAATCTACTACTTAACGGTTCACATTTTTCTTTTACAGTACATAAACGATTAATAATAATAATAATAAGACTATTCCAGCATAAAAGTTATCAACTGCATCACACTGGCAACAAGCGACGCATATTTTAACTTCATAAAAATTCGTTTCTCACGATTTTCTGGAAAACTACGTATGATAACATCTTCATTATGTCAAGTTGTTTATCTCAGTGTGATATATGTCTTACCTCTGGACAATATCCCAGTAAAACAAAAATTAAATATTAGAAGTACATCGTACTTTTGGACTACATCTCATTAACCATGGGAAGATTGAGTAGTGTATACTTTAGGATGTAAGTTTCAGCTTAACTTGCATCATACATTCTTAGGATTACAAAAAGGAAATTTGTTCGTTTGCGTTTGAACAAAATTCTTAGGATTACAAAAAGAAAAAATAATTTTTCCGAATTCCGGAATTTTTCTGAATTCCGGAATTTTTCTAAATTCCGGATTTTTTCCGAATTCCGGATTTTTTCTGAATTCCGGAATTTTCCGATTTTACTTTCCGGATTCCGGAAAGTAAAAATTCCGGAATTGGCCATCCCTAATTCGAATCCAGTTTTTTTTTTTTTTAATTCTACTAGACTTAAGCATTGTGGTTTCTTATGACAATGCATGAGAGTTGTTGATTCTTACTTTCTCCACGCATGACAGTACGCACAATGAATACGATGAATTAGATTTGTAGCTGGTAAAGGTGAACAATTACACAGGATGACTACTCGTAGGATTACAATTCTTTTCTGTCAGCATGCCAACATGACAAATGTTAACGTACTGCTTTGCAATTCATTACAAAACAAACAAAACAAAGTTAAAAAAACTGCAAATTCTTTTCGGTACAGTATTAAAAACAAAATTCAATGAATTGATCTCTATACACATAAGCATGGCTTCAACGGCGTAGCAAAATATGTTTGCACTGAAATCACTAAGCTATAATAATAATAATAATAATGTTATTGCTTTCTCACCTAAGCCAAATACTTTGGTAACATAATAAATAGTATTTCAAACCTACCCCTCTAACAAGTCACTAGTAGTACAGTCAGTTGCGTCGTGACGTTCAAACGCAGAGATATCTGGTTCGGAACTGGCACAAGATTGACTCTTCTTTAATACTTCTCGTGAATTCAAATAGTATGTTTCTTCCACTGTGTAAACAGACGAGACGAAAGAAGCGAACGGAGAGACAGACACATACACAGAGAGTGAGTGAGTGAGAGAGAGAGAGAGAGAGAGAGAGAGAAAGAGAATATATTAACGTTTTGGATATCTCAAATGTACACGAAGAAAACTCATAGAATGCATGTTTATTAGAATTATTGTCTTCCATTCTTGTGTTGTAATAATGCTTGTGAAAACAGACAATATTTGCGTAAGATCAAGATATTCGTTAAGAATGCACTGCATATTTATCATATAATAATAATAATAATAATAATATTGGTTGCTTCTGCAAAACGAGCACGAGCATTTAGTGCATAATGAATTCTGGATTTCCTTACAGATATTTTCTCAAAGTTATCTGAAACAGCTGTTTAGCACACAATAATGCATGCTGCTAAAGTTTGTACTTTTAAATTACCTGCTATACATTGCGCACGGATTGATCCTGTTTCTAGATTTGAATTTTCATAACAGAAATGAAGACTACTTTAACATCTCTTAAATTAATGCAGTATGAAGCAGGGGCGGATCCAGGACGGACTTCTGGGGATTGTAATACTGCTAGTTAGAGCTACTTTTAAGAGCTCCAAACCAGAGGCGTCATTTAGGGAGGGCAGGAGGGGGCAATTGCCCCCCCCAAGGGTTTGAAGAATACATATGCTTTAATCGATGTCTACTAATATACTAGTACAAAATGTGAAAGGCTAATGTCGATGGTGCTCTTGCCCCCCTCAAGCGAAGTCTGAAATGACGCCCCTGCTCCAAACTCTGGGATGGGTTTTATTTATATATAAAATACCGTCAAATGGGGTGAATAGAAACACATTTTTGGCTATATGAGAATATAAGTCTGGTAATGTTAAAGATTTCGCGTATCAGATTATTCCAAAAGAAAGGTCTTAATATGCTAATGAATTTCAGTAAACGTCATATTAATTTATCAACTACACTTTTCTTCACCTTGATTTTTCTTAATGTTTCTAATCACCTCTACCCATGGGGTGAATAGAAACAATTACTTTATTTTCATTGTTGTTTCTTTTATACTATTGGAAAGGTAAAAAAGAAACAGCGTATTTGTTGAAACGAACTATTTATTTGATACCTGCAAGATATTAGTTCAATAAGACCAGTATTACATAAGTTACAAACTTATAAAACAATACAATGCACAATATAGGTATAAACGATCATATAGTTTTGATGATATTTGAATAAGATTTCAACCACTGAAATCATCAGGGAAACTTATCATGAGTTGAGTTGATTTTGAGGTTTACGTCCCGTTCAGCAGCGAGACTATATGAGACGTGGACCTACTGATTAACGTAGAATCAGAACTACATGAGCTCCCACCGGGAATCGAACCCGGGTCTCCCACGCCAAAGGCGCGTACGCTAACCGCTTAGCCACGAAGGGGCCCGAAAGTTATCATATACTTAAAGCGTGCTGACGAACTCCTAATAAAACCCAACAGTTTCGTTCTGAAAATTTCATTGTTTATGTGCTCTCTTATAAAACACTCCCACATATGCATCATGTTCCCATTTTCGCACTTGGGTGCTGAATAGTCTCATCGAGTTTTAGCTTCTCATTTTACCACAGCAAAATCACCAGCTTTAGAAAACCATCATCTAGTTCGTGATCGTCTGGAATGTTGTCTTCTGGAGTGTTGTCTTTCTAATCTTCCGACAATACAAAGGTAGGTTGAGTTTCGTTGTGATTTGATGAAAATGTATCATTTTCAGAAAACAAACCACAACTCTTACCAGAAACATCTATTCGTACTCTCTTCTTCCCTTATTTAATTTTTTCATCTTCTCTCATGCTCCTGAGAAGATCCATAAGGGAACGGTTTACAGTCTGAGATGACTTTTGCTGTTCTGTTTCTTCTCGTTCATTGTCTTTTTTTGGCAACATCCTCAGTATTTGGTCTCGACAAAGGGGAAAAATTCCACACTTTTCAAATCCAGCCCTGATATTTTCCTCCTTCAGTTTCACACTTTTTTTTTTTCAGAAGACTTGGAAATTTGTTCTTAGAGATGGTTGATACATTCCTATCAGGTCCTTTTTTCTGCTCCTCAATAATTTTCCACTCCTTGAGGAATTTCAAGAATTTCACAAGAAGTGTTTCTATTCACCCCACTAATTAAAAATCATAACAATAACCCAGTAAAGTTAAATTTTGATTAAAAATAATTTACAAAAGGAAAACTTTTACTATGAACGTCAGTAAATGAAACAACAAACTACAAAATAGGCATATGTTCAAATGCAACAAATATGAAAATGTCATAGTTACCAAGAAAGTTTAAGGAGCGCTAAAATACCGTGTAAGATTTCAGTAACACATTAATGCTACTGCCGTCTACCTCAGTGTTCCCAACTCAGTAAAACATTTTGTCTCTGCCCTGGACACTTTAGCCGTATAAGACTATGTTAAGAAATTTCAGTTTTCTTGATTAATTTATCGTCCAGATAAATCCAAAACTAATCTGGGAGTTTTGTTTCTATTCACCCCATTTGACGGTAAGAAAGTTTCCTCTTCTGGGGGGGGGGGAGACGATTGCCCCCCTGGATCCGCCTCTGGTATGAAGAATTCAAATTTAGTTAAAAGTCATCCAATCGCTGGCTAGTTCTCAACTACTGATTCATAATCGTTTTGCAATTTGAATTCGAATAAAACTCTCCGAACTACTTCACAACTCCATCTACCCTCTTATTTTCAATTAGTTCAGAAAAAAAAAAAAAAAAAAAAAAAAAGACAATGAGAATCACTAACTTCAGATCCTGCACAACCATAAAGATCCAAACACGAAAGAACTCGAATCAATTTATAATTTAAAGCCGACTTACCCGAAAGTTTAAGAACAAATTTCTGTAGACTTTCTGCGATTTCGGCGAAAATCCAAAATGTCCAAACCCATTACTGGTTGGCATTTCTTAAAGGCAGTATTTGTAGGAAAAACCAATGTTAAGATTTTTTTATGTAAAGATTTTCATTATCCTTCACATCTAATTCATATGTATGCTTTCGAAGAACTAAAAGCTTCTGATTTCATAAACTTTTGCAACATTTTTTCCCTATTATTATATCCTATAAAGAAATGAACCGAGTCGAGTAGCGTCAGTTTAAAACTTAGGAAAGGTTCTTTTGCTAAAGCAAGTGGTTTAAAAAAATGTGGGTTTAGGAATAAGCACTATCTTCCAACATACCTGACACATTGACGGCTGGAAGAACTGGGAACTTTCTTACCCTTCATAACACCTTGAATATACAGAAGATAGGGATAAATATCAATGACTCGCCGAGCAGTAATAGACGTATCATTCTGGAAATTGATTAAACATGTAGCTTTAAATGTGTAACAATTAATAAATATTGCATTATAAGCACAAAGTAAAAAGTACATTTTGGTACGATCACACATCAAACATTTAAAGATCAAGAGTCCGATGAAATTAGTCCGGCAATCCACTGAATATTGAACCAATGCATACTCTGATGTGCAACTGTATCAGCAGTTTTCGTAAACTCATACGCATTTCCGAAATAAACCTCTTGGCTAACTAAAATTCACTGCAATAAAAACATAGAAGCTCGAATATGAGTAATCATATTCCAATATCCTTTCACTTGCTACTTTACTACTACTACTACTACTACTAAGCTACTACTACTACTTAGCTACTTTCGCTTCACTTAGAGTACGTGTTTTATCTTGGCACACTTCCCGCCAACTGCTAGCACTCACGTGAGTGTTTTAATCCAATAGATGTCATTAGTTTTGTCGTGTAGGTGATGTGCTTAGTTGCCACACGAGAACAAGTGTGTTACACTGATTTGTGAGTGGCGTGGCGTGGCAACGCGTTGCAGACAGATCCGTCCTTTAGGCGGGAAGCGTGCCAAGATAAAACAAACGTACTCTAATACAGGACAGGAGACTCCGATAAAACCTAAACTAGTGGAAACGGAAACTGAGAAAAGGTTGAATTATGCAAGCATCCAAAATGAATTTACCATTGGATGGTTGATCAAACTGTATTTTGTGGACAATTCACCAATTCGATATTCCACTGCACAAGCAAAAAAGAATGAGCACAGCTGCAAAAGATGTTTGTTACAGATTGTTAGTGAAAAAAGTTTGAAGTTGACAATAAATAAATAAATAAATAAATAAATAAATAAAATAAAGCACTCAACCGCATCTGAAATCACCTTAGAATTTTAATTTTAAATGTTTATTAAATATCATTCTTCAAAATTTTCTGACTATTCCTGGTCTTCTCAAATTTCCTTTCTTTTCCCGATTATCCAGGTTTGTCGCCACCCTGATATCGCTTTAGCTGAGTTTACGACTAGCTAAAATGCAAATCATTTACAAATCTTTACTTGACACACACAACAAAATTAATTCAATGAATCAGAGTAGATACATTGAAGAAATTTAATTATTGTAAGTCTTGTATGTTGAAATCATACAAACGCAAGAAGACTATAAATGAATGGAGAACATCGAAACAACAAGGCGGTGATCAACATCGAAAAGGTACGATAACGAAATTGGAAGCCTCTTTGCTTTCCATTATTAACTAATATATTCGTTTCAAACAGCGAAAACACTTGGAATGGAAAAGTAGTCTCACATATTTTCTTGGGATTGTGGCGCTGCTTTATGTGACTCCCTACTATCATTTGTGTGTTAACATTTGACCAGAATTGTATAAACTAAATTAAATCGCGGTTATCTTCAACTGTATCAGGATTTCTATTACAGAAACAATACACCCCACAAATAAAACTTCTATATAGCGAGAAGAAGAGAAAGAATTTATTTTATACACTAGCTACCAAAGACAAATACTACGTTACGTACGAATCGAACCCAATTGAACTAACGCTGCTCTATGCTATAACTACAATTGGACTGGCTACCTGTTGTACACTGAAGTTTCGCAACATGTGAAATATATTCTTTAGGTTTGATAACAGACATATACAAAGCACGTCAGGAATACAATATCACTTTGCATATGAAGTCGCTGAAGACGCAGTGTTGGCGTCTGAAGTGACAAATTTTCCTCCACTGCTGCCGGTCCGGATGGGCCGGTAGCTTTATTGTAGAAATAAATTATTTGTTGCTAGACAACTGAAAATAATAAATAAATAAAATTACCGAAATAATGATTCATATTATATCATGATAATTTCAAAGTTTCTTTTTCGTTGTTTTCAGGAACTGCATAATGTAGACAGATCCTTAACACACATTTTGATGCACTGAAACATAAGCAATGTTGCCAATTCAGAGTGTTGAACTACGATTTTTCCAGTTCCCTCTTACAGAGATCTCATCCGATTAGTTATGGGTGGAAATGAAAAATTCTTTTTTCTGTTCCATGGTCTCCAAGCTGCTCCAACTAAACAAACTGAAAGTTAACGATAGAACAGCCATACGTATGAGTTGTGAGTAAATTTACATGTTTTGCAAAAAAATTGATTTACACCTTCAGTTACGTCTGGCAACACTGAGTGGTTCCTAGTGTACTTCAATCGTTGCTTCCTAGTTTAAAAATATATGCATGAGCAAAGCTTCATTTTGGAATAACCATTGTTTGTGTATCGCTTCTGGTTCAAAAGTTCTACTACCCCAAACTCCGGGTTGCATTGTATATTGGACACCCTGTATACACTAGCACAAACTGTACACACACCACGAACAGATAATGAATGTTTCACGCCATTCTGGTATTGGGTCTTAAAAAAATCGTACAAAGTATTCCGAACACACAAATCTTTCTACAACCAGAACTGATCTGACTATAACTTGGTTGTTGCTATTCGACATTTTTAAGTGAAATATAACGGAATTCATTATTTCCAGTAATTTCTTACAACAAAAATAACCATCCGAACAATCTAGCACTCTACCAAGTTAACAGTCTTGAAACCTTCGGCATTTCTCGGAACAACAGCACCAAGTACGAAAGGAGCCTCATGCGATTGACGTATAATAATAATAATAATAATAATAATAATAATAATAATAATAATAATAATAATAATAATAATAAGAAGAAGAAGAAGAAGAAGAAGAAGAAAAATGGTTTAGCTAACATCGCAAAAAGTTTCTGAAAAGGTTTTGGTTACATAAAAAAATTTCAGAATATTCTTGCCTTTTATTAGCACACACAAACAGTACATATACAACAGAAATCTTTAAACCAATTAAATAACTCCATTTACTGCGTACACATAATACGAAATTATAAATAAAATTATTGTATTTTGGTTTTCAAAATACATACAGAGGAAACATATATATACATATAAAAATCTAATTCCAAATTCTATAATAATTATAGAAGCTCTAGCAATCCATCAAGTATAAAATATCTTTCATTTGTAGAAAAAAATCTTGACTTCGTATTCTCCATTATGGAGGAGACGTGTTTCAATAAATAAACACCATTTACTCCCAAAAATACTACGTACAGATTTCAATTCTAGCCATTTACCTAATACGATGCTCATGGTAAATGCAAAATACAATACAGGAACAAATATGACATGGGGAAAATATATATTCATTCTTAAATTGTTTTCAGTGCATTTATACCTATAGTATACTAAATAAACTTAAGCTTTTCGTGCAGCGCAATTTGTGTACACGTACATATATATATCTATATAATATATGTAAATACGAAATAATCTATCAATAAAATACGAATTTAATGATTCAAGATGCATATACGTAAATTATAGGTATAAATTCCCACAGCTATCACCCTGAAATATGGCAGGTGTTCATTACTTTTCTTTGTATACGTTCATCTAACTTCGTCCAAAAATCTATCTTATAAATACAAGGATTCTGTTCTTGTTATTACGTGCATGCTGAAAATCAAATTTATAGGGGTTCAACCCTTGTTGTTTCTGATGATAATTAGTATTTTGCAATATCACAGCTCTGAAATTAATGCACAATTATATCAATAAAAATGTATAATATTTTACCTTACATTTGATTAAGGTTTACATTGTCTTGCACCATTTTGCTGAATATCCAATACACAAATAGTAAAGAAACATAAATTACCAATATCACATTTAGCTTTTCTTGTTTGTCTTCTATTATAGTTATAGAAAAAATACCGTAATTACAGTTTCTTACAAAAATATTTTCCCTATTAATTGAATCAAAATGCCATGACAGAAGATGGATAGGAGGAAAAAAATAGCCTAGAGTACTGATACAAGAAAATATACAAAAAAATTGCGAAGAAGTTGTAATGATAAAGTTATCAGGAAATTAAAATAAGTTTTAGAAGAAAGCCTAAATAATTACATTTTATGTTCATATTTCACTATAAACACATCCTTATTAACAATGCCAATTAACATTTGTTACAAGTGCAAATCACTGTTTAGAAAAGGCCACATTCAACTCTTTACACGAAAACTAATCGTTATACTGTGAATTCACATACACAACTTCACTTTTGAATTCCAGTTTTAGAAGTTATTCAAGTAACTTAAAAGAGCTTATTGCATTAATTATTTAATCTTAATAATGGTAATTAACCACAATACACGATTAGAATTCAAAATACACCTTAACCCTATAGAAAAATCAACAGTACTGAAATTCACAATAGTGGACTGAAAATTTACTTAACAATCAACAGCATATAAGAAATGTGTCAGGGTTTGAGAATGTTACCTCAATCAGAATTCACTGCAAACTGTTAGTATATCACATCACTTCAGATAATTAGAAACAAGAGAAGTTTAAATTCTGGTTTCCCTTGATAGCATTTAAACCAAGGCACAGTCCGTTCAATTTCAATACATAGTTGTCACGATCAGCTAATAAAAACACTTCATGTTACGGTTTCCCTTTTTAATCGTCCCATTGGCAGTGTTAGCCTATAGAAGCATGTGGACCTCAGATGGTTGGTTGTGATTTAATTAATTACCCTGGAATTACGGCTCCACCATATTTGTTTATCTTCACATGGAACATAGAAAAAAAAAAAAAACTGATTAGAGAACACAAATCTGATGATAAAATTATAAACAATGCATAAGAGAAGTACGTTTTATAATGTAACACCATATTTACTCGAATATGTGTCCTCCTAAAAAATTGTGTCCATTTTTTAAATCTTTTACTATGCGGATACAAGCACCCTCTAATAAGAAAATGCATACAACTACCAAATTCATGGCTCACGGCTGCAAACCAGTAATTTGTTAGAAGTATCTTTCCAGGTAGAGTTACCAGTAGCATCTCTATTCCAGAAATACTATACGTGAATTTACATGCATAGTTTTGAACTTAAAAATTACACTGCATCGTTATTTTTATATTATAAAAAGTAGAGACAGTTTAAAAATGTGATTTTCAATAGTGATATTTCCTATAACCAAAAGAATTTATACTTCACTGTGTTGTTTATAGAAAACCTACATTCAAGACGGAAATATGACTTTTCTTAACTTAAAACTTTTTCTACTTTTTATAATATATAAATAAAATAACATTACAACACAATGGACAACTAAAATTTACGTAGTCAAATTCCCAAATAGTTTGTTACTGTATTAATATTCATCTACTGATCTTTACCACTCGTCTGAAAAACGCA
Source organism: Thermobia domestica (assembly GCF_964235325.1). Taxonomy (NCBI): domain Eukaryota; kingdom Metazoa; phylum Arthropoda; class Insecta; order Zygentoma; family Lepismatidae; genus Thermobia; species Thermobia domestica. Next base: position 148,114,037 of record NC_137454.1, on the reverse strand, counting down.
TTATTCGATTATAAGCCCCTCACCCACCCCACACGGAATTTTTGTATGTACTACATTTTGAAAGAAAAAAAGGGAGGTGATGTTTATACTAAGGTAAATACGATATATTAAAACTATATTATATTGGAAGAAAATATGGAATGAAAAGATCTACTCTTCTGACCCTATACATTACAACTAAAATTGATGGCGATCCATCAAGTAACATTTGAGATTTCTTGTCTCCCGGATGGACGAACAGACGGACAAATAGGGATATAGGAATTTTGGTAAACCAAATTCCTTAACATACACAAATTAGTATATGTTCTACCTGTTGCTGGAATTCCTTCCGATACGTTGCCTCATCTTTTAAAATTTCTTGCTGCTGGCACTGTGCGATTCTGAAACACGGATCTAGAGTTTATGCTATTATAGAAGTTCCAACATAATTTCTCGAGCGGTCTTAACTAGATGTCAGTTTTCAAGCTAGGATTTCTGTCTCTATCCTCTCGCATGGAACTGAATCATTCTCTGCACGCGGAATGTTATTCCATTTCCTACCATTCACCACCTCTATGACCATTTCACGGCGGTCGAAAGATGATCCAACGCCATATGGACGGACTCAGGGTAAAAGGTAACAAGTAATTTTTATTCATTTTTCAGGAGAGTCATCTTATTCCCTTTTACCCAGTGTGGATTCCATTGTAGCTTAATTATTCCCTTTTGCACGTCCCTTGTACTTGTTTTTGGTCACTTTTTCATAGGGCTTTTCATACAAAAAAAGCGCCATTTAAAATACTACAACTCTGTGTTAAAAACCGAAAATTGAAAAAAGTGACTTGTTACCTTTTACCCTGAGTCCGTCCATATTAACCTGGTAAGCCGCACTTTGTATTAGTGGTTTCCATTAAATCGTTACGTATCTGTATATATTAAATAAAAACTAACTTGTTTACAATTGTCAGTGACTGCATAAATGTTTCATTAATACGGCTATCGGCATGCCTTCAAGATCTCTGGACAATGAAAAAGTTCAGTCTCATCACAGGGTTCCATAGTTTACAAGATTACATGCAAACACACGAACATACATAGGAATGCCTAAGTTTTAAATAGAAATTGGGATTAAAATTGTGATCCGATCAAAATACCGAGTGACATACGTGATAACTGATCAAACTACAATAGGTCGGGAACTTAAAACTTAGAATAATAATAATAATAATAATAATAATAATAATAATAATAATAATAATAATAATAATAATAATAATAATGTAGTGGTAATTATTATTATTATTTCACCAAGTCTATCTTTAATTTTGTGTTAACTACGATCTATACATTTATCTATTTTTGATACTTACTTAAATAGTTTGAATAGTCCATATCTTGGTATTGCAGTCTTGTCCCACTGAAACCAAAGTATTGTTATCCAACCAGACTAGTCTCGTGATTTGACTTTGTGGGTGGGCGTCTAGAAAAGTAAAAACGTTTAGAAACTAAAGCTATAACTTTACACATACATACATCTATATATATAAAAGAGAACGTACAAAATCCTTTGTCCGCTCATCACGCTAATACGGCTGAACCAATTTCTTTCATTTTTGGGGGGTTATTAGGATTTGGACCCTAGATGGTTTTAATCATATCACTTTAATTTTTAATTACCAGTGTCTTGAGATAATTGACCATTCAAGTGTCCATAACGTACAAATCCTTTGTTATTAGTTCATCATAGGTAAAAATAAACGTATTTATATGCAACCCGCATGACCGTGTCACTCGGCGGGTTAACATAAATGACAGGCGATATACAGCGGAAAATAGCTTGAATCTTCTGTTTAAAATTTTTTAATTGATTTGCTTATTTTTACAGACACTTTTACAATATGCCAGCACCGGGATGACCGCAGCGAAGCGGGGCGGGTTAACATAAATGACAGGCGATATAATGTTAAGATTTACTGCAATCTTCTATGGTTTTTATCATATCACTTGAAAGCGAAAAAGTAAAAATTATCTAAGTAACAAAGTTTATTGCGTTCCGGGGTGACCGCAGCGAAGCGGGGTGAACGCTGCTAGTATCATATATATATATATATATATATATATATATATATATATATATATATATATATATATATATACGCCAAAAAAATCAAATCTTACTTTTACGAGGGTTGATTCGTTTACTACCGCTACCTCATTTCTGTACAAAAAAGATGTGTTTTCAGGCACTTACTGTATATTGTGCGCTATCAAGGTTATATCGCCCGTGAGTACAAGAAGTTTGTACCAGTGCTTGTGTTGCTATCTTTCATTTACTTAAGTATAAGACATCTCCGATAAATCCCAGCACCGTACCTACCCGACTAAAAGCAACTTTTTTTTTTTTTTTTTTTTTTTTTTTTCGTTTGTTCAAAAATGTCTCTCGGGTTAGAATCGGCATTGTTAACATAGTCGCTAAAGTCAGACTTGTAATTAATCCATTAAAAAGTTAACGATTAAATTAATTAAGGTTTTTGTTAATTTTAAATTTATACCGGTTAAAAAAATCGTTAACAATTATGAAATTAATAGTTTTTTCTTCTCAAAGTGCGTATGAAATTTATATTATATTTTATTTACGGTGTGTTTCGAACTCTTCATGAGGGTTTCCACTGCTGTAATTTGCAGGTTTTCCAAAGTAAACATTTTGACCTCAATTTGCCTCGAAGTCTGCATTAATGTCCCTTTTCTACAGAGAACTGTAAATTAACTGCCTTAATAGTTCTTCATTGGACACGCCAAAGACTGCCGAACAAGGAAGGTTTTTAGTGGTCATAATCTGTTATTGGTGACGGAGTTCAAAGAATTTAATCACGCCCTATTTTTTGTCTGTTTCTTTGCAGTGCAGCTATCACATTTTAAAACCTTGTTCACAATCTCAAACTGCTACCTCTAGTTAAAGAAAAAACAGCAGGGGTAATATAAAGTGTGTCTTTGAGTGAAGTGGAATACAAATAATATTGTCGGATGCTAAAAGGATAAAACGATATGAAAAGGACACGATGTATGGAATTTACTGATGTGTCTCCATAATTCTAATATTGGCGGTTGTCTTGCTTTATCAGATAGCCAAAGAGAAGCAATTCAAGCTCTAAAACGACAAAAGCTCCGTATTTGGGAAACTATCATCATTTGATGATGGTAAGGGGCAATTGTGTATACAACAGGAAATACGGTTAATATATTAACGAAAAACATGGAACTCTGTTCTGTTGTTGGGAAAGGCCTTTAAAACAACTATTACGTTATTTAATATTATTTTATAAGTATTAAAATCGCTACTTTCCAAAATTTTCATATTAATGCTATTACAGTACTAAAAAAATGAAATTTATTTTTCTGTTACTTTATCGTCCCTCGCTTATGTCCTTTAGGCTAAAGGAGACTGATGTTTACAGAAAGTGAATGACTGTAAAATTAAACTTTTGTGCTCTTCCCACGAGGAACACGTGGTGCTACCTACTAGACTAGCGGGGAAGGCCTTAAAAAATTAATCTTTCAGTGTGACTTCCCACCATTATGTCCTTTAGGCTAAGGGAGACTGATGATTAAGACAAGTGAATGATAATGGAAAAATTAGTGAAATGAGAATGTGGGAGGAAACAGGAATACCTTGAGAATTTTTTTCTCAATTTCATCTAAAAGTTATTAGGATCCTTTCGCGTCATGAGAAGTGCATGAAGGGTGGATACCATATTACCTTATACCATATTTATTATTGAAGTATATTGTGTAATGACCTGAATATCTTTAAACGTTGAAAATGCCCTTCATTGTGTTTACACAATCACTTTACCAGTTTATAGTTTTCTACTATGAATCAAGTACAACTAAAACAGTGTTTGAGATCTCGTCCAGACTCAAGACTTGGTAGAACTAGTGTTTTGTCCATGGGACTCGAGAATTTTTTCGTTTCGTCTTGAATTTGAAAATACACTCATTGTCTCGGGGGCAACACTAGGCATACGTATTTGATCTGAGTCATTGTCGTCTTACTTAAAAAATTTGGTTAATGAAACTAGAAACCACTGTACTTGCAATACTATTACTATCATGTTCAATGACATGACTCTCCCCGTTCAGTCTCTCGATATACTGATTGATCATTGTAACCTCATTACACTGATTTGTTTATCTGTCTTTTATTTTAAGGGAGAGCGAAATTTACTAAAATATTTTGGTTCAACTTTACTGTCATAAGGAAACATACATATTCCTGCTCCCTCATCTCACCCGATTGACCAAGAAGCACATTTGATGACTGTATGATATATTGCTGGAACGGTAGTAGGTTTCTGTGGACAAGTACAAAGAGAATTTCTCTGGAATTCGAGATATCTCGTACATCGAAAATACTTTTCAGTTTACCAACGCAATTTTCCTGTCACATTTAAGTTCATTACATCAAACCAATTACCTAGGTATTTGTTAATTTGAAAAATTTAGCAGCTAGAAAATATTCTAAGCCTGCATTTGCTTCTTGAGAAAACAACTGTCCATATAAAACTAAATCTGATATGGAGAACGGAAAGTCCAGTTCACCGTAATTTTTATCTAAAATGGGTTGCGTTATTGCTTTCATTATGACAATATTTGCAAATGGAACTACTTTATCAAAGATATGGTTCCTTAATAATTTCTGAGGATGTGGTTTATCAATAAAAATCCAGACATTGCTTGATGGATCGGTGGGACTCGCAACCCTATTCCGTTATTGTTTTCCGACATTAATTTTTAATTTAATCAATCATTGCTTCAGACCCTTAACTTTTAACTACAATCTGTTAAATTTTTCATTAATTTTCCCAATTATGGGTAAAGCAGACGACACCCCTTTACCGACGCAATAGGAAAAAGTTCCGAGGAACATCGCCAGAAACCGTCAGAAGTAAATTTTTGCCGTCTTGTAGATTCAGTGTTGCCAAGTCAGTGGATTTTTTTGTAATCGTAGTGGATTTCATTATTAGTGGAGAAAGAAATGCAAATTGGGCAATGCTCGTGTTTGGATTTACCAGACTTTTCAAGTACTCACACGAAAAAATAAACTATTTCTTTACATAAAAACACATTAATTTAGCAGAATTCATTAGCATTCCACAAGAAAATGTATTCCTTATGCTCTATATGCTTGAACTAATAAATTTTATTTTCTGTCGGCTTATAATCGAATAGATACCGTACAAGAGCCTATTAAAATCTAGGAGACTGTATCATCAAATATCCACCTTTTTTCTATTATCTATCTGATGAATAGTTGGTCCAATGTTGGCCTATTATGTAAGCTATATTGATAATATCTGAGAATTTTATCTGCATATGGTATTAACCGTGTAACAAGAACGTTCAACATAGTATTGTAGCAAGCTGGTGATAATGGATATTTCTCGATATCGGTTCGCTTCGTCGTCTGTCTTAAATATAGGGACAACTACCGATTCTCTCAATTCCTTAGGAATTCCCTTCTTCTACCACAGGCAGCACAACAGTAGATGAATCTCTTTAAATAACGTGTTCTCCAGGCATGAGTAGTTCAGCGGAAGTAGAAGGAGTTCCAGATTTAACTTCTTTTCTTAACCGATACAACCTCTAGGATGGACCGTTCCTCTACTCATGGTCTGCAATGTGTTTTACTATTGTTGTTTTACTCCCTTTTCGTATATGTAACTAAACAAATAAAGTTTTCATCTACTTACAACATTTTCAAGATCTGCTAGGATGCTTCGCCTTGACTCCTGACATCACATTTAATTTTGACTAATAGCTTTTTATTTTGGGTTCCTTTATGTTTTTGTACCAATTCCTTATATTTCCTTTAGCCTTTCCTTCTATTTCTGCAATCTCAACTTTTATATATATTCTTTTCTTGCTCGTACAAGTAGCCTCGAGTTCACTATTATTATCTTTCCGAATTTACAGTACTCTGAAACCACTGAAATCTAGTCTCGTCCTGTTCGTCATTGAATCAAATTTTACGCAGCTACTCTTTTCACCACTACAGAAACGTTTTCTCATGTTTCATCACCACTGGCACTAGTTTTACTATTACCTTCATTTATGTCATAGGCTGCACTATTATGCAGAACTTCGAACCTATTATGCGTTTGCGGCTTCTGCGTTATCTTTTATTATCGAAAGTCTTTCTATTCACAAAATTGTTACCGAATTACAATCTCTCCCTCAACTAGATACTTGAAATGGTGTTTAACAAATACCTTAGCTCACTAAAAATGGTTCAGGGGCAGAGCATCAGAACAAACTCTCAATATTAGTTGTGATGGATGTTATAAATTGTGATTTACATTCTTGTTTTTATTTTGATACATAATACAAAAGAAAACTATTTTCTATGAAAATGAAATGAAATCTTTGAGTTTTACGTCCCACGGTTATGCCGGTTAGGCTAAAGGAGACGGTGATGATGAGTGATGAATGAAATGGTGGAATGAAGAAAGTGGGAGGAAACGGGAGAACCCCGAAAAAACCCACGCACACGGTGTTTGTCCACCACCAAGTTCACTTGGCGGGGGCTGGGATCGAATCCGGGACCCCAAGCACCATAGGTGAACGATCTACCACTGAGTTACCGCGGCCCTACTATTTTCTATGAAAAAAAATGTAACATTTTCAAAAGCCAGATGCTTTAAATTTTGAAGCTGAATTACTTGTTAATAACGCAATGAAACGAAACCTTTACCTTTGACTTCTATTAGTTATACTTTGAAAGCATACACCTTAGATGATCGACGAAATAATAAATTAAACTATTGTGTCTCATTTGCTTCTGACGGTTTTTTGTATGTCACTGTATGAACACTAATGTAGTGCTGAGTAAACTATGCGGTTTAAAAGTATTCACCATTCCCTGCAGTTTCAATAAACGTGATTTCATGGCCAGTGGAGAAATCCTAGGCTCGTACTTTTTTCAGGAAGATAATCACACCGCTGTGGGCTTGAAAATTCTGCGTAAGTATGTAACACATGGCCTGGTTAATTGCTATAATTTCTTGGGTAATGTTCTCTTTTAAATTATATTGGAACCATGAATCGTTCTTCTCTATTCGCAATTCAATTTTCAAAAAATTGTGAATCATCTCAAAATATAATCTGGAAGTTACAGTAACTGTATAGTCATCATCATCTTCAAAAACGTACAGGCCTAGGACTCTCTACCAGACACAAATTCATGGTTACTGAAACTACAGAGAATGCAAATAACTTTAAACTGGATAGCTTCTTCATTACTACATTAATGTTAACACAGTGACCAATCAAATATCTCTAACACAATGGGATACCCTGTATTCCTCTCTCTCTCTCTTTCTCTTAGCAACATGAGGATGGACAACCTGCACTACACCACATATTACTTTTTGTGTGCAGAGTTGTCAATAATTCCCTGCCACTTAACTTCCGCTTCCTTATTTACTATTCATTGGTTCAAGAAAAAAAAAAAAAAATCACAGGGTTTTACTGCAATTTCTATAACTGCTTATATTACTGAAGACATGAAAGCTTCGCAAGAGCAATTAAGTGTGCCTTTAGACGGTTAATATACACGTGTAGTACGTGCTACACGGAAGTAGCAAAGGGATATTTGTAAAATTCCTCTCTCTTTTCCCTAAAAAAGAAAGTACTTACTCTTGATAATAGTATGCTTCGCAGGTTGTTGAACACTCCATATAATGATAGTTGTATCTAAGCTGCCACTTGCAACACTCAAGGAGTCGGGAGACCATGCGACTGTATTTACTCGTGCATTATGGAAACCCCACTCTTTATTATGAGCAAGCTGAAAACAAAATAATAGTTCTGTTAACAGTCGAACTTAAAAACAATTTTATATAAATTGTGCAGCGACATAAATAAGCATTAAAGATAATACCTGTACTAGTGCGTGCTCTCAGCTCCAAATATATAACATTCGAAATTCACGCTTGTACAAACAATCCAAACTGTTATTCATCTTGGGTATGTTTATAACTTCATTCAGTGCCTATAAGTCACGAATGACTGAAAATAAGAGAAAGAAAAAAAAAAAAAAAAAAGAGATAGGAAAATGTCATAGGGTGCACTAAATACAGAGGATTGTTTTCTCCACAGGGATACCTATCATGGGGAATTGAGGAAGGGGTCACTCGAAAATTTTAAAGAGGAAAATACGTTATTTGATATATCATTATCAGCATCGGCATGACTAAACAAACAGTTTTTGTAGGATTTTTTTTTTTTTTTTTTTTTTTATGTGAGGCACCGTTTACGAAATAGCCATAATGGAAATGTGAGTTCTTGCATAATTAGATAAAACGTCCAGTCTTACAATCCACAAAACCACTGGAAATAAAAAAAGAAACAAAATGTGAGAAAAAGAAAGTGTCACAGGGCATATTCAATGGAGTGTGCTGGTTCTCTAACTGGGCCCTCTATCATAGTATCACTCGAAAATTTTAAATGATAAATTATGTGATCGAATAAATCACTGAAAAAAAAAAAAGAAAAGCATGGTAAAGCAAACAATGTTTCTTGGTAACAAGTACTCTTATGGGGCACCGTGTTTTGAAGACCGGGGAGAACAAATGGTTGAGATTGTTGCTACTTGGTCAAACCAAAATACCTGCTAAATTTAACAAGTACACCCCATTTCTTTGGTTATTACTTTTTAGTTTTAGGACTGTCCCAAAATCAAAGTGTTACTTTCAACTTTCAAGATTTTGTTTCCTCAATTATAACAAACAACGGAAAGAAAGCATAAGGGAAAAAAGTTAATTTAGAGAAAATATCCGAATTTCGACGGAGCTCATACCATCTTATGTAAGAAGTAAACGGTTACTGGAGACATTGTTTCTCTCTTCTGCATTCGTATTTCACTATAGTATGTGCTTGGCACTTTGGGTGCTTTACTGTAAGTCATACCATGCCATTTCTACTCTACTTCGCAAAATTCTCTTTTACATTGTACACCTGTATGTGATCGTTTTAATTTTGTAATGACGTACGATTTAGTTTTGCCCTATACAATGTTGTATTAACAGTTATTGCGCAAGAGCTTACCTTTGAATGGTAAACGGGGACTCCTCACACACAAGGAATCTTACGAAAGTTATTTATTTTTTCAGGTTACTTTCAATGATATATCAAACGAATATCTTCCCACTTATAATTTTTGAGTGACCTCCAGTGTCCTGTGAGAAAAACCGTACTTTTCATTCAATGGGTCCTATCTCATTAAATGGTGACCACTTCATAATGCACCATTTAAAAAAAAAAAAAAAAAGTTTTTCATGGTCTTTTCAATGGAATGGTCCGATTTAAAATTTTTGAGTGATCCCCCAATAACCATGACAGTGGGGCCTGTGAGGAAAAACAGTACTTTTCATTCAATGCGCCCTATGAAATTTATTTCTTTTCTTTTCTTTCTTTTCTTTTTTTTTTCATCCTTTCATTTTCAGCCGTTTCTAATCTATACAGAGGTCATCCTGTATACAGAGGTCATTTCCCGATGACTTTTATTCCTCAGTCCTGCTAGCTGGGTTCCTGGTTTGATTTCCCGTGACAGCACTAAAATATGAACTCATAGGGTGGTTCAAATTCCACCTTAACCATAGCTCCACGTCTCTCACAATCTCGACACTCAAAAGAGATGCTAAACTTCAATAAATAAATAAATAAATAAATAAACAAAACATAGAAACAAACAAAATTTCCTATTTCTTATCCTCCATTATCTGCAGCAGATGGCTTACAAGGGAAGTACATCAGGTGGTACGCGAAGATCTGTGTGTTATATATCGCATGTGAAATATTTCGCTTGAAGGGAAGTAGCAACTATTTGAAGATCATAAAAGGCACGCTCCGAAACACCAGAAAACGTGCACAAAATACGAAGCTATGATGTAATTGTTTTGAGACGTGGTACATATAAGTTTAAAAGGTAGCTGAATACGAATTTGACATCAAATGTTTACAAATCAAAATGGCAGACAATTAAAAAAAAAAAAAAAAAAGCTATGGATCTGAAATAGGGTACATAGATGTATTCAACGTCGCTATGTATGCATCTAATACCAAAAGTGTAAAATTCAAAATGGTGAATCCAAAATGGCGGACAAAATGCAAAACACTGCTATGGAACTGAAAGTGGGTAGGTAGAGGTTTTTGTGATCTCTGAGTACGAATTCAATGTTAAAAGTGCAAAATGCAATATGACGGATCTAATGTGGCGGACAAAAAGAATGAATATACAATATGTACAGAACGAACATATGTAATTCTTATACATGTAGTAGAAAAATACTTGTAGTACATAACGGGGTAAGTAACGTTATACAATAAAACAGGGAGCGTGTTTGGTATACAATCATGTCAAAATTGAGGCATGGAATGCAGGGAAGGGTTTGTAGCGCACACGAAAGTTCTATGATACGAACAGATTGCAATCATAGACAATAATTATTTTATTACCAATTCCCTCCTCCAGTTCCGAAAAGGTACGCGGGGATCGGCATATATTATACATCGTCGAAAAGCTCGCACCAAGTACACTTTGCATCCGTAACATCTCCTTTGAATATCGCCTGTAGACGTTGCGATTATTTACAGATATCACCTGAAGATCCGAACAACGACAGTGAAAAGTGCGCGTTGGAGTTTAAAATAAAGTTATGCTTCCACAACTAACTGTCCGGTTTCACATTATGCCGTGTACACTTTTGAGCCACATATATGACAAACGTCATGAGAGTGGATGGTTCCGACACCGAGACTAGTCTCCATCTCCTCTCAACTTCAAGACAGAGATGTGTTTTTCCAAATCGAGACGAGATCGAGACGAGGCCCAGGCTCGTTTCGATACACATGTCAATTTTTGTTTGATACATTGGATCCACCATATTGCATTTTGCACTTTTAACATCGGATTCGTACTCAGCAACCAAGAAACCCTCTACCTACCTGCTTTCAGTTTTACAGCAGTGTTTTGCATTTTGTCCGCCATCTTGGATCCGCCATTTTGAATTTTAAACTTTTGGTATCCGATTCATTCATAGAAACGTCGATTATCTCTACATACCCAAATTCACATCCATAGCTTGATTTTGTAATTTGTGTCCGCCACGTTGGATCCGCCATTTTGATTCGTAAGCATTTGATGTGAAATTCCTATTCAGCTGCCTTTTAAACCTATACCTATATACCACGTCTAAAAGCAATTACATTATAGCTTCGTATTTTGTCCACCTTTTCTGGAGTTTCGGAGCTTTCAGATCTTTAAATGGTCGCCACGTCCCCTACAGGCTCCATTCAAGTGAGATTTCACATGTGAGGTGTACACGGTACGACCTTTCCAACGACATATAACACACACTGATCCCCGCGTACCACTTCATGTACTTTCCTTGTTAGTCATAAGCCGATACTAGTTTTTTTTTTAGTGTGAGAGTGAGTGAGTGAGTATGTATGTATGTATGTATGTATGTATGTATGTATGTATGTATGTATGTATGTATGTATGTATGTATGTATGTATGTATGTATGTATGTATGTATGTATGTATGTATGTATGTATGTATGTATGTATGTATGTATGTATGTATGTATGTATGTATGTATGTATGTATGTATGTATGTATGTATGTATGTATGTATGTATGTATGTATGTATGTATGTATGTATGTATGTATGTATGTATGTATGTATGTATGTATGTATGTATGTATGTATGTATGTATGTATGTATGTATGTATGTATGTATGTATGTATGTATGTATGTATGTATGTATGTATGTATGTATGTATGTATGTATGTATGTATGTATGTATGTATGTATGTATGTATGTATGTATGTATGTATGTATGTATGTATGTATGTATGTATGTATGTATGTATGTATGTATGTATGTATGTATGTATGTATGTATGTATGTATGTATGTATGTATGTATGTATGTATGTATGTATGTATGTATGTATGTATGTATGTATGTATGTATGTATGTATGTATGTATGTATGTATGTATGTATGTATGTATGTATGTATGTATGTATGTATGTATGTATGTATGTATGTATGTATGTATGTATGTATGTATGTATGTATGTATGTATGTATGTATGTATGTATGTATGTATGTATGTATGTATGTATGTATGTATGTATGTATGTATGTATGTATGTATGTATGTATGTATGTATGTATGTATGTATGTATGTATGTATGTATGTATGTATGTATGTATGTATGTATGTATGTATGTATGTATGTATGTATGTATGTATGTATGTATGTATGTATGTATGTATGTATGTATGTATGTATGTATGTATGTATGTATGTATGTATGTATGTATGTATGTATGTATGTATGTATGTATGTATGTATGTATGTATGTATGTATGTATGTATGTATGTATGTATGTATGTATGTATGTATGTATGTATGTATGTATGTATGTATGTATGTATGTATGTATGTATGTATGTATGTATGTATGTATGTATGTATGTATGTATGTATGTATGTATGTATGTATGTATGTATGTATGTATGTATGTATGTATGTATGTATGTATGTATGTATGTATGTATGTATGTATGTATGTATGTATGTATGTATGTATGTATGTATGTATGTATGTATGTATGTATGTATGTATGTATGTATGTATGTATGTATGTATGTATGTATGTATGTATGTATGTATGTATGTATGTATGTATGTATGTATGTATGTATGTATGTATGTATGTATGTATGTATGTATGTATGTATGTATGTATGTATGTATGTATGTATGTATGTATGTATGTATGTATGTATGTATGTATGTATGTATGTATGTATGTATGTATGTATGTATGTATGTATGTATGTATGTATGTATGTATGTATGTATGTATGTATGTATGTATGTATGTATGTATGTATGTATGTATGTATGTATGTATGTATGTATGTATGTATGTATGTATGTATGTATGTATGTATGTATGTATGTATGTATGTATGTATGTATGTATGTATGTATGTATGTATGTATGTATGTATGTATGTATGTATGTATGTGTGTGTGTGTGTGTGTGTGTGTGTGTGTGTGTGTGTGTGTGTGTGTGTGTGTGTGTGTGTGTGTGTAACGTTCGGAAGGTATGGAGGTGAATTTCGTTGTGTTAATCCGTATTTCTATCTGGTAATGAAATTAATGAGGAAAAAAATTACAATATATTTATTCTCACGAACATACAGCGAAACACAATGAAATTGACAATATATATCACAAAAAAAGTACTTATGCTATGAATATGTAAGTTAAATTTATGGAATAGTTTCTTCTCTCAATTTGTTTGAGACATCTCTGTATATGTTTGAATTACGGACTGACTTTTTCTTTATTGTTCGAATGTTGCTTCTACGCAGGTATAATGTTTTCAAGTAGTACAAGTTTCAAACATTTACTGGAATTTCAACGTGAATACTAAATCTATGTGCATTTCACTACATACCTTATGAAACGTCAACATACTTTGGAAACAAGCAAAAGGTCAATAATAATGACAAAAGTTATAAACGAAAGGGCAGGGTAAGGTATGTAAGCACACCTCTGTTCACATATTCATTTATTTGCAACCTACGTTGCAGACTCTTAGCAAAATACTTTAGTTACCTTAAAAATTACTACACAAGATTTATCGAAAAATAACGTAACTGGAATTCTCGAACAATTATCACATAAAAATAACGTAACTGGAATTCTCGAACAATTATCACATTTTTTATTATGTATAAAGTGTCGAATTATGAAAGGAACAGAATAAAAAAAACAAGAATCGAAAAAAAATATCCCCCTCCCTCTTGGTTCCAGAACAGATCTAGAAGATAAATTAGTTGAACCTATTCTTGAAAACAGTTGGTACGAAAATGCACAATATTGCAGTGCACGGGATAAATTCTAGGTACTTTCTGTTAACGCCTCTACTTAAACGTTTTACTGATCTTACAACGAACTCTGAAGAGTCCAAAGCAATAAATATTACTTACCTTGAAGTATTATCCAGGGGTAAAAGTTCTACTTTTAGTAAGTGTTAATCCATTTGAAATTGGTCAACAAAATTTATTATTACAGGTATACACAAAGTTGAACTATAAAACAATATTTATTCATTTTTTTAATGTTCAGTTTCTTTCTAAACGGCCATTCTGCATACATGTATAAGACTATTTTGCACTTTACGCATGTTTGCGGTATTTTGAAGATACTGATTTTGAACAAAAAAATTTCATAGGGAATTAAATGTACAATATTTTCTGCCCAGTGTACATTTAAGTCTACTACACTACAAATATCTTTAAAAAATTGTAAAACATTAAGCTTAAAAAACATTAAGCTTAAAAAAGCTCAAGATTAAGTGTACCAATTAAAAAAATATTGTTCCGCAATATAGAAAATAACTTAATTCCGCTCTCTGTAAGATCTGTATAGTGCAGAAAATATTAACACGTTTTTCTCGCGAGATTTTACTAATTAAACATTGGTTTAAAATTTCTCCTTGACCTGTCAATTATGCTCAACACCAATTGGAAATGGCTGTAATACTCAGAAATCTAGACTAACAATGTCATATGATTTGTCCCACAACCCCTAAAGTGTGTCTTGTTCACAGAATTGAATAAACCACAAAATGTACAATTATTTATATGAATACATGGCTCATGTTAATAATAATAATAATGATAAAAGACATGCATACCTACTACGAGTTTAAAATCATTCACAGATGTTACTTTGCATTTTGCATAAATGAATTGAACAAGTTAATATTTGTACTTCTGTATTCTGAGATGTCAATTTATTATGTAGTACATAGTACGTAAGTACGTAATATACATTAAATATTGCAATATAACAAGCGAAGTTAGTACTTACTTTCTACATGCACCATCCACCAAAGCATAACGCAAGCCAAAGAGAAAATGGTTCAGATTAGTGCCAAGTCTTCTAATGGCAATATAAAAACTCAAAAAACGTGATTAAAAAACAAATACAACACACGCACACACACGCACACACACGCACATACAAAAAGCAACAATAACAATTCATAATAGTCTACATTAAAGTAATTCAAGGTTGTTTTTTTTCTTTTTTTCTTTTTTTTTTTTTTTAAATTTTGAGACTAATTTTCAGTACAGTTATTATTTTTATTCAGCACTGCTCAAACCGAAACAATAATAGATTGAAATTAATTGTATTTTTATTTTTCACATTTTCTCGTTAGAGCACGCAAAATATTAATATAACGTAATTAACATACAGAAAAAAATTAAAATAATAGAAAATGAAATGAAATCTTCGAGTTTTACGTCCCATGGTTATGCCGGTTAGGCTAAAGGAGACGGTGATGATGAGTGATGAATGAAATGGTGGAACGAAGAAAGTGGGAGGAAACGGGAAAACCCCGAGAAAACCCACGCACACGGTGTTTGTCCACCACAAAGTTCACTTGGCGGGGGCTGGGATCGAACCCGGGACCCCAAACACCAGAGGTGAACGCTCTACCACTGAGCCACCGCGGAATTAAAATAATAGAAATCAAAACAAAACAGGGAAGTTTTCATTCTTTATCTGAAGGAAGATATGAAATTAGCTCTCAAACTTGTTATCGTAAAATGTTCAATTGAAAACTGAAATAACAAGGAATTTACATAACACGGAAAGTTATAAAAAATGTTGGGCAGAAAGCCTTTTGGGTAGGCCGAGGATATGATAGAAGAATAAATTAAAGCAATATCAGAAGAAGGTGAGTACCAGGATTACTGGCACAGACTTTTGCTTCTATGATGCTGAATCTCTGAATTTCTTACGCCAATCAAAGAGCTAGATAGTCTCAAGCTGACGGACACACCTTTTGATGATGCATCCATGTCTCTTCGACTTATGCTTTACAGGTAGCATATGAATAATTGGCTTTTAAAATACAAATAATGCTTGTTTCCGATTTTCATCCAAAAGATACAAAATTATAGTATTTTTTTAAAGTGCTAAACTGGGATGTATTTCCACATGAATTACTTCATGTGGAAAACACCTTTCAAAAATATATTACATCAGTGGTATGGTAAATAAGTTTGAAGTTAATGACAAAAACATGCGTCTGGTGCGGTTTTGAGTTCTTTCTAGAGCATAATTATTTTACATTACGAAATAAATTTCAATATATGTGTGCAACGTAGTATGACCAGAAACTAGCCATATTAAAATAACAACAATACGTCTCCTTGTATACAAAACACTTTTAATGCACCAATGCAACAAGCATTAAAGAGTTACTGTATGTTCACTACTACCTACTAAATCATATTAATTCCTGAAAGGGACAAAAGTTTATTGTTAAAGTGCTGATGCTATATTGTAGGTATATTTCTATTATATGTTGGTTAAAAAAGATTTTTATAATCATTTCATGAAACTGGAACTACACGACATAACGAAAGAAGGAAATGAAGCGGAAGCTTCAATGTTCCACAGTTATGCCCTTCAAACCGATAAATGACGAAAAGTAAATGATAATGAAAGAACTGGTGAAATGAGAATATGGAACGAAGCGGGAGAGCCTCGAAAAAACCCATGGACACGATGTTGTCCACCAAAATCTCGCATGGCCTGGAATCGCACAAGGGATCTCTTGCATTAAAGGTAAGGTCTAGCGGAATCAAAGTCTAGAAGATGGAAAAACAATCGAACACCCTCAAGCCCAATACCAAAGAAACTTATGATTTTAAATGGCTCATGTTGGATAAATGGATACAAATACTGAAAAAGTCCGATTAGATAATAAACCACGAACTTGTATTGATCAGTTAAGTATGTTGAACTGCACGATGTTATAGGTATTATTTCAACAATGTACGATCAGCGCCTACTATTCCATTGGAATTAAATTCGCTCTGAAAGACTATCTATGATTAAGCTGGAGAAACTTTTTTAAATTAATAAATTACTTAAATTATTCAATTAAAATATGATTATGTTCTTCAGTTGAATCATGAAATGATTACTATAGCTGTTGCATTGCATCTTATACGAGATGTGATAAAAACATACGGTGAATACTTTTATTAGAAACAAAGTAACAAGTTTACATGGAATTTGATTTAATCTCCTTCAGAGTACTCTCCTTGGCAAGCATTGCACTTGTACGAACATTGAACCAATGACTGGGAGCATTTCAGGAAGGCTTCTTTTGAAAGTGCATTCAGCTGCTCTGTCGTGACCCTTTCAAAGTTAGGAATGGTGTCAAAACGTTTTCCCTGAAGCAAGGTTTTAATTTTTGGGAGCCAGAAGTCGCATTGTCCTATATCTGGAGAGCACAGCGAATATGGACAGACAGGAATATTTTTTTCGCCCAAAAACTCGCAAGGTGTAGCACGGCGCATTTTCATGGTGAAGAACGAAGCCATTTGCCCATTTAATAGACGGTTAAAATGCTTTTCACGGACCCATACGAGATGTTCAGTTCTTCGGAAAGCTCTCTAATAGCCATGGAACAAACCATTTACGCCATTCTTAGCACGTTTTCATCTGTTTCTGACATCGAAGGGCATCTCGATCGTTGCAAGTTTTCATCCAACTTTGTCGGTTTTAAATCGCTCATATCAGTTGTGAACAGTCTTCAATGCCGCCGCTTCATCACCATATACCGATTTTGACTTAATAATAATAATAATAATAATAATAATACTGTTGGGCGAGCGACAGACACTCTTAATACATCCACACTCTTCTGCCTCTGGAAGCCAATTACCATGTCACATCTCGTTCAAACTCGACACCGATTGTACAAGATTTAGGCTAATGGGCTTCCTAGTTGAAATGTATACACGATCAATAGATGGCATTGTGCAACTGCATTCACCGTACTTTTTGATCATACCTTGTAATTAAACATGCCAACTTACGATCTACATACCCTGAACTTACACTAAAAACCACTTAAAACCACAAGAGTTTGGTGCAATGCGTGTGCTAGTTGTCATGCTTTTATTATTAATTCCCAAATATAAACACACAATAAATATAATACCCTTCCCATCTAAAATCCCTATATTTCACATGCACAAGTTAATGCTTAATTATACATATCTAATTAACATATAGTTATCACAAACATAAGGCAATGACTTGCTTCGTTTTTCATTAAATAATACCCTATATTCATGTTCAGTAGATTATATATTCAATGTGGTAATTCATTAACTCACAATCTTTTGAAATAAATGCTTATCAATTAATAGCAATAAACGCCAGGAGAAAAAGAATCGTTCTCTGCCAGCAATCATAATTGCTTTTCGCGTTTGTTTCCGAAACGAATGGAGTACCTTCTAACAAAAGACTAAAATTCCCTGACGCTATAGCCCAGAAAGGATTAAACCAACTAAATGACACACATTGAATTGAGGAATTGGGTTAGTACATCGACATCGAACATAACATCATTTGGCGTTTTTGGGCGTAGTTACTATTTACGGTAGCTTCAGCTACCTTATGATGCTGAGGAAACATCCAAAATGGCTTGTCCGCACTGAGAATCGAATCCAAGACCACATGCGCTAATTATACGATTACACGGAAACAATACAATATCTGTGATGTATTGTTTTTTCAGTCATAAATGACATCACACGATACAAATGTTGGAGTCTGATTGTTTAACTGCAGCATATTATACTTTTGTTTTTGTGAAATATTTGAAACAACAGAAGATTAATCTTTAAAATTAAATAATAATGCTTCTTTGCAATGGAAAATATCATGTGAAAACGCCAGAAACTACAATGGCAATCATAATTAAGGGCGAACCCGAGATCTATAAATTCCTTGATTATAAGGAGCACATTTCATGAGCTATCAGTCAGAAGAAAGAACATTTCGTTTTCTCTTAATATTTATGCACTAAGAATACTTAATTATCAACGTATCTCCACTTTGACTACGAAAAAATTTTCTCATACATCATAGGCAAATAATATGTAAGAATTACTCTTATCATAAGTCTTACTGCAAAAATGACACTACGGTTGACACAAGGCAGATCTGCCTTTTCTGTCCTAACTGTAGAAGAAAAATGTACTTTTCCACCACGACTCAGCCCAAAAGATATCGTTGTTAGATCACCGTCCGCATTTTCTATTATTTCTCGATAGTCATCTCGGTAACTCTCAACTTACAATTGAAAATATAGTCAGTTCTCTACTTTCTAGTCTGACAAAACTCCACTCAATACTTTTGGTGTCATTCTTTAAAAAGACGGCTTTTTAAATAGAGAAAACTCTTTAAACGTGGAACGATTCACACCTGTTTCGGAGGGTATATACAACTTGAAAGTTAGTTACTTCAAATCTAAAATCTCATCTCCGAGTGAACTGAAAGATACGAAACAAACCATTGAGCTCTCTTGGGTCTGTATTTTATTTTAGTAGAAAATTCCATCATCTGTTTTTCATAAAGCCGCTGTTTATAGGTTTTAAGATCGGGGAACTTCGTTTGCTAACGCTGAAAGCACACATTTTCATTTAACGGTCGTAATCAAATTCTTCATTACGTTCAATTGTATGTGAAGAACCCACTAAAGAAAACATACTTCAAGTTACATTTTCCTACACTATGAAGTCAATCATTCGCTGTACAACGCTATTTACAGGCTCGTCCTCACGGTAATGTCTTAGTAAATAGCATATATCCACACAATAGTTAACATTGATTAAACAGTATAACATGACACAATGATGAGAGACGAATATTTCACTGTTAATTTTTTGATCAACTATATGTAAATTAGCTATCGAAGCTTTACTGATTAGTGTCACCAGAAATATACGAAACTGGGGAACACTAGTTAGTCATTGCATTCAGAGCAAAACAGTTATCTTTAGACGTATGAACTACTGTCTTGTATTTGTACACGACAACGACAAAATATCTACATTAGAAAACATAAAATACGTACCTCATATTCAGGTACTTTGTACAATATAACTTTCCTATTTGCGTCACAAGCCACCAAATACTGACCATTAGGAGAATAGGCACAATCTGTCACAGGACCAAGATGTTCCAGTGTTGTCTTTGGGCTTAAAGAAGCGCCAGCCAAAAGATATATATGAACCTATGAAAAGAAAGTACAACTAATCTGTTGGTAGCTTATACAACTTCAACATAGAACGAAAAAGCCCACTTACAGCACAGACACCTTTATTTCATTTTTAAGTAACCAGTACTACGAGTGAAGCCATACGAACAGGTGAAGCAAATTATTTTCACCGTGAGTATGTGCTGTTTTGGCATTCACAGATTGTATGAAGTATGTATATTTAAGTATTAAAAAAAAGATATTTAAAATAAAACATCAATGAAATTAATCAATGAACCTAAACCATTGCTAAATAAATGCACGAAATTCTCTGATGAAAACCGTGAGAATAAAGAGGATCAAAGGAGATTAAAACATGAACAACTAAATATAGAAGCAAATGTGAGGATCATTATGCATAAGAAGATATGAAAAAGAAAAACTGTGATGTAAGATAGGATAAAATTTTGCCTTCACAGTGTTGAATAGTGTCAAAAATAATTCTCAGTTGGATTTCATACTTTGTAAAATAACATACATTAAATTTAAAATACTTTGAGATAGACTGTTTTCTCTTCAGCACAGTATCTTAATTTAAACTGGAATCTACATTTTTTTGATTTATTAAATATTTATGAGACTTATTTACTAGTGAACTGGCCTCTTTATTTTAAGGCTACGACTCGTACGCTTTTGTTTGTAAGCCACTGAAGCAATCAAGATATCTGGAATATTTTTACATTCAGATCGCGTTAACCATATACCCCATACTCTAACGGATATGATTTCTTTTTCCTTTCTCTATTGAGTTAAGAAGTAAATCTTTCTATCGCTCACAAATGCTTTCAATTGGAACTGAGCGATGACTCGATGGAATATCGCTGAAACTGAGCGATGGCTCCTCAAAATTTTAAAATCCTTGTTATTTCATCTAAGTTCCTTATTCTTGCTCTCAAATTTACCGATTCAATAAATATAGGACGCAGAAGAAAAATTAAGAAATACTAAAAACAGAAGATATTGTTCTCTAATTCTCATTCACGTATACGAACCTGTCAACATTTCCTGCCTTTGTTGCCAAATTTCTTTAGTATGTTGGGTATATGGTGAATGTATAACTAGAAAATATTTTGTGAAAGGGTATTGAAGATCCAATGCTTTGGAATGCGATCAAGTTTCAAGTTTTTGAAGTTGCTAAAAAAAAAGAAAAAAAAAAGGGCGGTTTGGCTTTTGCAATCCTTTATTCAATCATTTTTTAAAAAGCAAAATACATTAATTATCATCATCCCAACAGCCTCATGATGCTTTTATTGAATTGGATTTAAATGTAATGTCCCTTTAAGCAGCGAAGCTATGAGACATGGATCTACAGATTAACGTGGGATCCGAATCATATGAGCTCCAGCCGAGAATTCAACCGGGTCTCCCGTGCCGTCATGATGCTTGATCAACAAAAATTCTGTGGCTCTGAGATCGGACCCAAATAAAGAATTCGACTACACAGGAGTAGGTACCGCAATCTACATTCTCAATTCTGGAAATTGACTGAGATACTGATAAAATAGTCCACTTGAAAAGGATGCTAACACTCTCAGAAAATTGAATAATAATCTTACTTTAGATTCTGATTCCTGAATCGTTGGAAAAACAAAATTTTTTCAGTCAGAATCGACAGTAAAATGATTATTCCATCTGACTGACATAATCTAAATCAATTTGCAACACAAAATAGTTCTTAAGTTACCTTATTGTCAGCCGAACCACCCACTGCCACTTCTGGATGCTCACTATTTATTGAAGCACTGGATGGTTCATAATCAACTGGAAGCGAAGACATCTTTCTTCTATCTTGTAATACTGTAATCTGGAAAACAGTAATTTAATATACTGAGTACATATACTTAATTAAATGACAAAGACGTACTAATAAGGTAATATCAAATAAAATTATTTTTAATAATTTTTATTTCTCCCTATTAAGCTTAATTAATAAAAGAATATAAAGTTACATTTAGACCAAATTACTAATGAAGGGAAGTGATGACCTAAGAGGGTTTAAAATTCTTTACTTACTTCTTTAACTGACGCTGCGACAATAATATCCCCCTTAATGTCCATCCCTCTAGGCTGTGATCCCAGCTTGATATCTGTCGCAGTATAGGCATTGGAAGATATACTGACTTCTTTGACACTATCATCAATACCACAAGTATATAAGGAGTCTCCTTCAGCCTTCATTCCGTTGATTTGATTTCCATGACCAGTGCCTTGGACACGGTCATTTTCACCTACGGAGAACAATTGACATCATCAAAAGAAAATTATATACTAGACAATTGAGTAACATGTATATTGTATATATGTAAATTACCATAAATTAGTTAAAATCACTATCACCTTCCTCTCTAATATTTCCTTTTTCTTTACTCTTCCTCCATCAAGTCTGACGAAATATCAGCGAGAAAGCTGGTAACTAAATTATGCTTTATAAGTGTTTGCACGAGCTTCTAATTTAATTTGTTTTCAAACCCACTTTGGGATTTGTTCGTAGAAGTTAGCTGTGTGTTTACATGTACGTGTTGAATACATTTTTTTTTCCTTCTCCAGAATATCTTATTTCGGTCACATTTAAAAACGCAGAAATTATGAAAAATCTGTGAAGTACAAACTTTGGAATATAATGCACGTGGTTCGAAGTCAGAAATTAAGAAATTAATATGGAAATTATAGATTACAGACACCAGTCAAATTAAAGCTACAATCTAATTAAAAATACTTGCTGTTTAAAAAATTATACTCTCTGAAATATGAAGAAATCTGAAACTGTTTCTCTAAATTTTGAAACTTTACTTCATTTGATCTATCATCTATTCCGACTAATCTTTCGCGAAGCATTAATAAAAAAACATAAATTACAGAATGAATGTACGTGAATAATTAACGTAATCGGAAGCTATGGATTCAAATCCCGTTGCGGGACGTTTTAGTTCCGCCCCAACATACGATGCTGAGATAACTAAACCCTGACCGATCTGGGTTTGAAAATTTCTTCCTTTGGTTTGGCACGTAAAACTGTCTCATACACCTGGATCTGAAACATCAACTACAAATAAATTTTAACTAATTACCTTTGTAATATGTTAAAATAAAGATTATCTCGTTATACTTTGTAGGATACTCAAGAATGAAGGAATATTTCCAATTTAACAAGATACTATCTTTACATTCAAATATGATTGACAGGGAATGTTTTCAGAATGGATTGATGAATCAATAGTAATTAATTACCTAACTACCAGACAGAGAATCCATTGTCTCCAATAACAAAAACATAAAATTATTCTCCTTCCGGGCAAACAGAAAACATGCAAGTAGATAAGCAAAAACAAGAACGTTAGTATTAGCTACTAAGGAAAGCTATCATTTACTGAATAAACACTAATTACTCGTACACGTAATCTTTTATTTACTGCATTCAATATTTATTGTACCATTAACTGTAAAGTTTCGGAATTCCCTGACACCTTGCCTACGCAGATCGCGAAACTTACTGGCAATCCGGCTCACAACTCAGAATTTACTCTTGTACTATTTTGTTCATAATTATGGAAATAATTTCATTATCAATAATAATAGTTTCTGATATTCCAAATCTCTTTTAACTCAGTATGTTAGATAAAAATTATTTACGAAACGAGACAAAATTATCTAAATTGATCATTTTGTAAGCCGAACATATCTTCATTCCAGAATGAGGTTTAGATACAAGAATCAAAATAGACAAGATTCAGTTACTACCCAGAAATTCAAAAAGCCAAAAGATCTGGCAACAAATAAACGAAAAATGATTTTCATCAGGTCAGCACACAGAGGAAGAGGAGGAGGAGAACGAAGGAACATTTAAAAACAGTTATGGTGCTACTTCGTTGTAAGTTAGTTAAGTACTTTACTATATTATGTAAACATTTGCATATTTTGAATAATATTACACTAGGTTAAAGAAGCGTGTACTCAAAAATTAATATATAATCGACTTTTAACAAATATTTTAAAAAAATATACCGTTATCTTCACACAGTGCTTCTTAAAAATGAGCGAAATTTCTACAAATTAGCACAAAATTACACAAGTGTTCAGAAAAGCCCTCTGCATAAGCTTTTCACAGCAACAAACAATTTCAAAAGAGGAGTCTAGTGCAAGTGAATTTACATTTTCATATAAACAAAGTAGTCCAAGAGTAAATTCTTAGAAATAAGATAAACAGCGAGGAAGTTTCCCGATCTGCTACGGAAGGTACCAGAAAGTACCAAAACAATACATAATTAATTAGACACAGTAAATACGAGTGCGTATACATATTATTATAAGTGTTCATCAATTCATATTCTTATATAACTTTACTTGTACTAATTATCTGGAAAAAAAAAAAAATCGTTTTGTTTCCGAATCCTTTGTCATTAAATCATACACTAGCGCTGCCATATTGTCAAAAGCGATTTTCGAATCTATTTCATGCAAAATAGATAGATCTTTCAAATGTGGAACGGAAACATTATCCTATGTAACGCAATTCGCTACAATTATGGGAAATTGAAAGCATTCGCAAAAACTTTTTACTGAAACCAACAAACAAACCGAAAGCCATTGCTATTTGAACAAAGACAAATACTGATGACAAACAGTGCTAAGTTGACCATCTCAGATAATTTCAAGTTATACAGGAATTAAACTTAGCGTATTCTTATCTGCGACAGTTCTACAACTATTTCAGATCTTAAATGATTACCTGTTTGTGCGTTCCACGATGTTATATAGCCATCATGCGACCCTGTATATATTGTATTTCTGTCTGGACTTAATGCCAAGACTGTAATTGGCTTGTTATGACCCTGCAAATAAAAGAACACGTCAGGAAGTACCTGAAACTTTAGTTAAATATTTTGTTGTAATTATGCATGGCAGAGTCAGTATCAAAAGGAAGTTTACCTTCTATATTAACCACTATAATTATTAAACATAATAGGTTAAGGCAGTGGTTCGTAACATTTTCTTTTGCCATATAAGTTTCTATAAGTGATGACTATGTAGTACTGAGCACTGCTGCTGCCACTGCAGACGTACAGTCTGTCTCAAAACTGATTATAACTAATTATGAAATGCTTCACAGATATAAGACAATCTAGCATAATGGATGTTCAGTAGTTTGGAGGAGACGACTGTGACATTGATTACTACCTGGTAGCAGCGATTGTATGAGAGCCTACAGTTGAAAAATAAAATAAATTTCTGCATCTGAAAACGGAAACGTTCAATTTAAGGAAATCAGAGAAGGGCAGGTGAGAAGAGAATACCAGACTGAACTGTCGAATATATTTTTTGGTTTTAGAAAGTTTAGAACACAAAAATTAGCGACAGCATTAAAATTTCACCAAAAGAGAAATTAGAGTGTGTGGAAAGACACAGGAACAAACCACGGCCTGAGCAGGAATGCACTAAAACTAGCAGACAAGAGAAAATAGGCACAAACAGAAAGGGCTTCCGAATGTAAAAAAAATTCCATTGAGTTAATTTAACTGGAAGGGAAAAGCTGTGAAACGAGATACACAAATTCATTCTCTTCATTTGGAACATAACTTGATTTAATTTTAGTGTCCCTTTCAGCAAAGGCTATATGAGACATGGACCTACAGTCCGAAAAACATGAGCTCCTGCCGGGAATCGAACCCGGGTCTCCCACGTTTCTTCATTTGGAACAAGGAGGAACTGTCACAGGAGAGGAAAAAGAATCGACCATTGTCCCAATTCACAAGAAAGGCGACAAAAAACTGATTGTAGTAATTATCGAGGCATCTCTTTTTTGTCAACATCCTGTAAACTCCTCACAAACATGCTGTTAGCAAGACTGACCCAATATGCAGATGATATTATTGGATATCGGTAAGGATTTAGGCGAAATCGATCAACTAATCGACCAGAAATTCCCCTTTCGTCAAATACTCGAAAAGAAATGGGACTACAATACACCGATACATTAATTATTTATTGATTTCAGAAAGGCCTATGACTGTTAGGATGGAAACTATATAAGATTCTTATCAAATTTGAAGTACCGAAAAAAGCTACTTAGATAAACTAAGGTGTGTTTAAATGAATCTCAAAGTAAAGTCCGAGAAGGAAAATACTTGTCCAGGAACTTCCATGTCGAGGATGGCCTGAAACACGGAGATGCATTATCGGCATTATTATTCGATTTTGTTCTTCAGTACGTTATAAGGAAAATCAAAGATAGTAATCAAGATCTAGAGTTGAATAACATTCACCAGGTTATAGCTTATGCCCATGGCGTAAATCTAATAGGGGGTGATATAAGGACAACAGAAAGAAATGCAGAGGTTTTATTAAAAACCTATAGAGACATAGGTTTAGAAGCAAATGCAGAGAAAACAAATACATGGAAGTTCAACGAGACTGTAATACTGCAAATTATGGATACATCAAAATATCAAATAATATTCCGACGTAACGGATACTTTTAAATATCTAGGATTAATATTAAGAAATCAATGTCATATTCACGAAGAAATTAAATGTCGACTGAAAGCAGGGAATTTGTGTTATTATTCAGTTCAAGAACTTCTGTCTTTGTGAAGCCTGTCAAAGAATTTGAAGCTTAAAATATACAAAACGATAATTACGCCGGACGGTTTCGACACATGGTCGCTCACTTTAAGGGAAGAACGCAGACTGAAAGTATTTGAAAATAAAATCCTAAGGCGAATATTCAGACCCAAGACGGACGGGAATGGGGAATGGCGGAAACTATCATGAAAACCTGCACAATTTATACGACATATCTAAAATTGTTACTGTTATTAATTTTAGAAGGCTCAGGTGGGCACGTCATGTAACCAGAATGGAAGCAAAAACGCTATTAAAATTTTAACTGGGAACCCAACCGGAAAGAATCCTTTAGGAAGACCTAGGCGCAGATGGGAGGACAATAGGAATACAAAGCAGAAACTGGATCCAGTTGGCTACGGACTCAAGTCAATGGAGAGCTTTTGTGAGTGCGGCATTGAATCTCCGGGTTCCATACACCGTAAGTTATATGTTACATTATTTTTAAATTCTAAAATTTTGAGACACACCCTATAGGACTGTGTGGCAACGATTGCGAACCACTGGGTTAAAGTATGCATTCTATATATGAATTTATTACCGATTTTGCCTGGTATATACAACACTCTTTCAAATATGAAGATAAATTAGATTAAGAATTAATGAAACATACTTCGAAGCGATTTTGTCATACAATACTTGACATACTATGACCTACAGTACTCGTAAAGTACATTTCCACTCTAAAATCACTCAGCTCATTATTAAAATTAATGTAGCACTTTTATAGAAAACACAAATGTAAAACGTGTATATTTTTAGTAGAAAAATAATACTCATTACAACTGAAGTATATGGAGAGCCTGAGTAGACTCTATGAAATTCTCAAGAATACTTTAAATCAACTGTACCTTTACTATCCTCCATGGTTTACTAGGATTATCTACATCCAGATAATTGATAAAGCCACTAAGAGAGACACTCAATAAGAATTTCCCCTGCCATAAACACGACACCTATAGGAGAAAGAAGTATATATAAGAAATTACAGAATTATACAAAAAAAATATTATATAATCAATTATGTTAACAGAAAGTAATGTGACATAATCACACACACTAAAAAGGTACACTACAAGCTATTTCGCTAAAACACCATCAGATACGGTGAAAAAGATTGAACAAAGAAAGAAAGAAAGAAAAAAAGATTGTGAAGTGTCTACATGGGAGCAATGTTGGAATGCGGTCACGTGATTACACGGAGATAATCATGAATCTTGAAATTATTCAATGGTAAAACAGAAATATTAACATACATATTTCTGAAGGATAGAAAATTTTTAACAGCAGCTGTTTAAGCGTATGTAAATCTGTCTTTGCACTACGGCAAATTTTCTTATTAGCAAATCCTGAATGAATTTGATTAATGCTAGAAAGTTACTTTGAACTTATTAGCACAATTTTGTAAGAAAGGCATTTTTAAAACTAAAGGTCATAGTGAACGTTAAAAAAAAAAAAAAAAGCTATTGATATGCTGTTTCATCTTTACACAAATAGGTGATCAAATTGTTTAATCGTGTTGAATGTCTTTTTGAGTTGAACATATATCATGTGCACATATCACTGTCATTAACTAGAACTGACCTTAAAGCACATGTGGGAATCGTGGACTATTAGAGCTTTCCCAAATGAATTCAGGGACACTGATATAACAATACCAACTGTGTAAGACAACTAAAGTAAAATAAATATTTTATTTTTGGCAATTAACATACTAGAACACTCAATAATATGTAAGTTTGAATTTATTGAAAATTAACTGAAATGCCCTTTCTTCGCACGAGAATATTAAGTTTGTGGGAAATATTTGAAGGGTATATTGGAATTATTTTTATATATTGAGAAAAATATTATAGAAATTGTTCCCAAATACATATTCAACCTGATCTTCCATTATTCATCTTTTTGAAATACTGAATTCTGAAGAAAAAGAAAGTGAATTCTACTGAATAGAAAGAAGATGGGTCGTAGCTTTTATTCATATATATCTTAGTGCACAATAAGTCTTCTTAAGTGTATGCAAAGGTTTCGAGTGTAAAAGTTTCTGTCGACGTATCTTACATCATCAACTTGATGACCAAGTTCAAGATCGCGTTAACTGAATATTTGTTCGCTAGTTGAGTGTTTGTTATTATGATCTTACGTAGAAACACATACCAAAACTTTTCAAGGAGAAGAAAATCTTACTATCGACTGACAAACTTAACCCCTCACTCGTATTTTATAGAACAGACAAGTATAGAATCTTCTATATTTTGTATGGAGCAACACTTTTCATTTGATCACTGAGGAAAAAAATACGGAATGCCTCGAAACCATTCTCAGATTTGTGCTTTTTGGAGGGTTCAACGTGAGAATTTTTATTTATTGTTATAGATATGCATTCCATTGTATCAGTAAGTAATTTACAGGAAATATTGTGTATCTCATTATTAACACAATGTTGGAAAGAAATAGTAAGAAAATGTCGGGTTTTATTTAATGCCGTTTATGATAAGAAATATTAACTGAACACCATTCATCGTAAAATAATAATAATAATAAATATGCAATCACTGCTATAAAGATTCATCTTCATTTGACTTTATATAGCTCTCTCTAGTGCTAGAAATTCATCCACTTGAAATACAATACTAATCTCTTGCAACATCTCTAGTCAAATATTGAAACACTTTGGATTGCATTGCATATTCCAAACATAACAAAATTAAAGACATTTAATTTAATTCCTCTCCAGGTTACTTCTATCAGAGTTTTTCAAACAACATTCCTTGAACATTACTATACAATTTTTTATTTCTGTGCAAGGAAAAAAAAATACCGACACCAATGCCTTTCACTTAAATCTCTTTCTTTCTTTACAACACAAATTGAAGAATTCACAAATTTTTCGATCAAGAACACTAAATAGATTTGTTTTTTCGTTAGTGTATATATATATATATATATAACTACTCCATCCATAGAAATTTTAATCTACTCTGTGAAAAATCTGCTGTACGAAATAGTTCAACTATACACTTACCTGTTGATCCTCCACCTGAGTACCCATAGGAAATTCTGATATTACTGACTTAGTTTCAACGTCCCACAATTTACAAGTTTTATCTCCTGATGCTGTTAAAAGCTGTTTTCCATCTGGACTCCAAGCAACCTGGAAAGGAAGTCAATTTATCTGAAATGGATATATTGCCGAAAATGTAACCAAGGTTGTTAATAATAAGTGTTAGTTTTGGTCACATTATATTAATTCGTGCCTTTTGAACATCCAACCTGGCATCCAACGATAGACTTCTTTTTTCATCCTTAAAATTGAGTAGATGTTAACGTTAGATATACCAACAACGTCCACAAGTGCCTGCCATGTCTGTCACGATCGATTAGTTCTTTTACATGACATGTTTTCTTAAGTATTAATTTCTGCAAGTTTTCCTGCACTATCTTTAACTGAACATGATTTAAATCCGCAGGTCAATTCTCTATGCCTCTTCGTTATCCGTAGAAAAGGTAATTGTTTTTATTACTTGGAACTGTTATATTATGAACTTTTTCCAGAGATAAATCTTTCACCCGTGTACGTATTTGCTCACAGTAATAAAAAACGGAAAAAAAAAATAAATAAAATAAGAATACAAAAAATAAAAGTCAAATTAACAATAGTTTCGGAGGTTTTATGCAGCCGAGGTTGTGTACGGTTGATTATTATTTTTGACTAAACTCTCTGTAAACAAATTACTATATAATTATCATACTTGGCCAATTGATTGATCTTGAACTTTTTACTATCGGGTATCAGTACAAAAAAACCGTATATATTACAAACAACAACTAACTATGAATTAGTGTTCAAAGAATGAAGAAATAAGAGGCATCAAAACGATGCAGTGAATTAATTGACTGAGGACCTAGCAACTGAAGAACGCTTCGTACTTCTTTTTACCTAATTGACATAGATACATATATATAACAATTTCAAACAGTCTTCTGCCATAGACAGAGCAGCTAAATTCCCATTTAGATTTTACTCTCCTCATAAGAAAGTCACTAACCACAGGGAATATTGGGAAAGGAATCTATGCCTTTATATAGGCTCAGCCCTCCTTAAAAGTTGTCCCTAATTTGTCCCCACTTCTAAGCTCTTACTTGAGCTGCAGTATCATTGGAATCATTCCTATGAAGTAATTCTTGATCTCATTTGAACCCACCTTTCATTTCAAGGTGCTCCTATATACTAGTATTTTGACAAGCTGAGTCTCACTTGAATCCAGTCCGCACTTTTGAGTATTAGCTAGCTGGATCTGACTGCAATCTCAGCCACCATTCTGGCTGTTCCTATCTAATGAAGACGAAAGGACTGAGTCAATACACACTTAATGGTTCTCCGTTGAAAGACCATCTTTGGTGCTATCATTCAAGCTCATTGATAGTATTAATCAGGCTAAACCCTGAGAAGTGAACTCCTCTTCAGGTCATATTAAAACGTTCTGCTTGCAGCATCCTGCGCTTCGCTTTTAAAGGGCATCGCTGCAGAAGATTGGGAGACAACTGTACTTCCACTTGGTGGAAAGTTGTTAAGTTAAGAGACAGCAGTGAAGCTGCTTGACAGATCGAGGTGTTCTAATTCTTTTCATGCCTCGCTTAGCACATACTGTAATAAAGCTGGCAGGAAGTTACAGACTAGTGTATTGTTATCCATATGAACATTATACATAATAATTACACTTATGAAAATTGTATATTTAAACCTGATTGCTTTACCTTTTTAATTAATCCATTTACTCTTGATTTTTTTTGTTCTTTGGAATGAATGAATATATATATCAATTTATTGTGTTGCAAGTATTAGATACAACAGGCTTGAAACTTGTACAACACATGCACAAAACAGAAGAAACACACAGTCGCAGTATAGACACTTGATTGATAAAAATCAACTACAAAAGATCATTATAATGTGAAGCTCTTATCAATTAACTCAAAGCGTCGTGTCCCATGTTTTCTGTAGTCTATCAATTTATGTTAACTGCCAACTTTAAGCTAATAAAAATTAAGAAATATATATATAAAATTGTGTGGAATACTTACTGCATATACACCACCCTTATGAGCAGGAGATCCTAACTCCCCTACGAAATCAGCTGTAGTACCATCGTAGATGAAAACTTTGCCGTCGAATCCTCCAGATGCAAAGAGATTTCCACTTGGAGAATAGCGTACAGCTTGTACAAACCTCTGATGCTCCTTAAATATAACAAATATTGACATCTATTAGCTCACAAAGTGACTCTCAGAATACAATTTCCCATCAAACATATTATACTTCCCCATACATGATTTTGTAGTGCAGCATCTTTAACTTTCTATCCCGTGAAAAATCGAATACAGTTTGGATGTACATAAAAAAAAAATAAATAAATAAAAAATAAAAAAAATGTGGAAAATGTTTAAAACAACAGAAGGTATAAAACATGTTTTTGTTGGTTGGTTGAAGTTCAGCGTTCCTTTTCAGCACGAAGTCTATAAGAGACGTGTACCTACAATCTAAGGTGGAATCTGAACCATTGTAAAGCGCTCAAATTTCAAGGCTCTTCCAGCGGAAATTGAACCCGAAACTCTGTGCATGCTAGCAACCTGATGAAGGGGGAGAGTGTGAAGAGTACAATTGTAATGATTTAATTCGTAGGTAAGAAAAAATTACCTGTTCATCTTATCGTAGGATTGAAAAGTCACAATAACATGAGACTGATAACTGGCTTTTCCACAGAGTCTTTCAGTGTGTTTTATCATAATTTGTAGTTCAGAAATGTATCGGGAAAGTTTAATTTGGTACTGAAACTACTTTCTCCTATTACAATGTAAACCATTAGAAGAGCAACTTTATCAATAAAACTTAAAATACATTACACCTCCAATTATTATAATATTATTAAACACAGAATTTGCAATATTTATTCTTTTTAGTTTACAATTTTTCTAGTTTACACAACTTCAACGTTAGGAATAATAGCATCTGTATGTAAGGAACGAAAGAAGAATTTCAACAAATGCTTTCAGAGGATTATTTACATCGCCTCAAAGATTTGATCTAGCCATATTCCTTCCATTTGGAGTTGGACTGTTGTCAGTTGGAAATTAATTTCGCAGCATCACACCCGGACTACCACGTGAAGAACTTTTGTTTGATAAGAAGAAATCTTAATGGCGTAACTGTACACAGTCAAAATACGTGCTCGACCACGGAAGTCTCAAAATTCACAATAATGTATGCAAAGTAACAATCGCTCTGCGGAAACAGTGTTTAAGAGAATTTAGTGACATCATCATTAGAACAACAAAAGTAAAAGACATATTGTGGAATTCTACATATATTAATTTGAAGGATAGTTTTTTTTCCATAAAAACAGGAAGTGAAATGGTAAATACAGTGACAACAACCAGGGGAAATTAGAAACCAAAATCTACGTAATACTCTATGTAAATTGTTCTTTTTTTACCTCTAGAATAGGAGAGGTAAAGATCCTATTGTAAGTAAAAAAAAAAAAAGTTTCTGACGATGTTCTGAGTGAGGAAGGAAATAACCAATTCAAAGAACAAATAAGACACTTTTCTTATGAATATATGCCCTACAGCTTCTATCAGTACAAGAGATTTAGTTCGTAATGAATCTTAATTTCTTCCACACAGTATTAGTGTTAGATGTGAAATGCCGCCCTTGAGAATAAATGACTATGCTCAAACTGCACCAGCGCTCAGTATATCAAGTCGTTTGCAGATTATTTTCTTCCGTTTCCTCACGGTATGGGCGCTATCAACAATATGTAATTCATGCCATATGCGGCACGACCACATCACACAAAGAATGTTATTAACGTCGTTGTAAACACTACTGACGATCACATTTTGCTTTATACTACAGACTGGCAGTGGCGAAAGAAATGGATTAATTTCCTTTATTAGAATGCATTAGGAATACCTGTGCCGACTTTTTCCTTAGAAGTTACTGGAAGGGTGAAGTATGTGCAAACAATCCACACAAAGCAGCAATTCAAGATGAAATACAGACTATGTCAAGTGATATATTTGGGTCTGTGGTGATTACTTTTAGTAATCATCAGCTTTTCATACACTTTTCACTTCCTTTCAACATACTGCATAATATCAAAACATTTAGACGAAATAACTGTAACTGAGTATAGATGAATTGACAGTGGGCTGCCAATCTTGAAGAAATAGAAACATCTGGAGAAATATAATGGCACTTTTAATTGATATTTATAGTAAGTTACAATTATTGCCTCTAAATTGTTTGATACTACTAGTTACACCTGTACAAGTTTACTTTAAGTACTTCATAAATAAAAGATACTTCACAAGTTTAAAAAGAACTTCAGCCAAAACTAACCAGTAGTTTTCAACCTACTTTAGAGGGATTAAGCTTTCGATGGTTGTAGAATATTCAACGAAATATCACCAAGAATAAATCAGCTTTACACAATTCTTCGTTAATATATTATCAATCATGGTGAGAATAAATTTACAGTTTAGTAATGAAATACTTATTTTATCTATACTTAAGATGAAATATATTTTAAAGATAAACTATTACTACTGACTTTTGTACGAGCAATTTTAATTATTTAAACTAATACGATTTCTATTTCTAAATATAAATGAATAAAATATGCGTAATCAAGACTTACTTGCTTTGTCATTTTGAATTTGAAAGG
This sequence comes from Thermobia domestica, assembly GCF_964235325.1. Taxonomy (NCBI): domain Eukaryota; kingdom Metazoa; phylum Arthropoda; class Insecta; order Zygentoma; family Lepismatidae; genus Thermobia; species Thermobia domestica. The sequence goes on along the minus strand of NC_137454.1, from coordinate 148,079,468 downwards.
TGGGCCTTCGAAAACAGCAATGGTATTATCTTCACTGCCTGTAATGATTCGGAAAGGCCTTGCTGGACGGAAGTCGCAAGAATTGATCGATTTTGATTGGCCAGATATTTCACCAACTGACGTTCCAGTTTCTGCCATGAATACATGGCCGAATCTATAACGGGTAATTTTTTAATAATACACATAAATTACGTTAATTTAAGTATTTCTAAGACACTAGTTTAATTCGTCCTAGCTTCTAGGCATACTATATTATTTTTTCTTTTTCAATGCTAGTAAATCAATTAAAAACTATTAGTGTTCATTATTCAAGATACGTACATAATTTTCCTGATATGAGTAAACATCTTACATCAATCGAGCACGATCACGTAACATATAAATATTTTCAAAGTCCTTGCGAACACTGGCAAACGCGTTACTGTCCAACTAATTATGATACTACCCTGTCCGGATAGTTTCTGTGCACTGAGAGTAACACCACCATTTTGAACTACTTTGCATGAAAGATGTTTAAAAAGAATCTCTTTAAACGTACAAGCACATCTGCATACACTTCTGCACGTTAATGCAGCTAAGATCTTTCTTAGAATGTATACAGTAATGCAATTTCGTGCATAGGTCATACATTACTTACATAGAAGCATGGATTCGTAGTGCACAATAACTTTCGGATACTCTATGTGTATATATAGTTTAAAACTTTAGATAATTACACATTGTAAGTCCTAATTTTAGACTTTTTCTTACCTACAATTCAGTGACAGACACAAATAGGCACAGTTGCTTAGTAACAGAGAACTCAATTTTGATATCTGAGGCATTGGGGCCGCGACATTCGATATCCACTTGTATCAAATGGATATGACAAAGACTTTTTGTTTTCTTTGGGTGTGTGCCTGGATGAGGATCCTTGAAATGATCCCACGTTTAAAGCCAAGAATTTTTTATTGCATTAATATTTTAACAAGACATGGGTTCTTCAACAAAATGACACCTATTCGAAATAGGGCTCGTCAAATTCACAAAATATGCATTAAATGAGAATCCTGTGATCTGATTCAAGTCATTAAAGCATATCAAAAATTTAACTTGCAACTATATAAGAAATACGTATCTTTCCTGAACAGCAAAAGAGAAAGTATCTTCGCTACTACCAGGCATATGTCTTTTACCAGTTTTTCGTGCAACCAGTGGTTATTTATTGTTTAGTATAACTAGTAAAAAAAACTTGTCTCACGCCGTATCACTAGTAGGAGAATCGATGTCAACTGAATACAGCCTCATATAAAGCTGTTTCGATTTGAATATGACGATGAAGTGATTGTCATTGGGTTAAGTTACTAACTTGTTCAACTTCCGTAATCATAATCATATTGTGAACATTTTTATTCCCATAAGTAACAGGATGCTAATTTATGTAATTACAATTGGAACTTACGTTCCACACAAAAATACCACTAGAACACACATGTACTACTCTTTTTTACAGTTAAAAAATGGCGTATTTTTGAGGGGAGGTGTTACTTTTAACAAGGTCCCTAAAATACCCATACTGTAAGTAACCATACACTAATATCGTTCGCTTAAAAAAGTAGTGTAGTGAAAGGGTTAGACAAATGAATATTACAAAGCAATTCGAAAAAAAAAAAAAAATTAATGAAATCTTTATTTGTAAATAATGTTTCAGTCCAATTTTCTTTGATTTTTGTTTCTGCTTAAAAGCTACAATGTCATCCAATTTTTTCCCCTTAAACATGGATACTGGTGAGGTCTGTGGTTGGACAAACCAAAATATTACAGTGTGGTAGTAGAATCCTCTCATATTGATAAATTTTAAGGTAATTCGTTATATTATACAAACAGTACAAATAATGAATAGCTTTTTCTTCAATATTTCTGAAATCTGAATTTACAATTTTAAAAAATCACGTGCCTTTGAAGAAAAAATCGCGTCAGAGACAAATTGTTAACTTTTATTTTCAACCTATTACCCAGAATCATATATTCCTGGTATTTCTTTATAACCACTTTGGGGGTGTGATAAAAGAAACAGCTGCAAAAAAGCAATAATATAAAGTTCTAAACTACTGTACCTTTCTCTGCCCTCTCCAACTACTACCATTCGTTGATTATCTGGCGACCAAGTTATATCTTTAATTGGGCCACCGATTGGCTGAAATTCATTCTTCAACAAATGCTCCTTATTCACTGTGTCCCATATCCTTACCTTACCCGACTGATCTGTTAAAAAGAAGAAAAACCTGATTAACAGTTGTATAAATTAAGAAAACTAACATAAAACTGACACTGATTACAAAACCATAACACAACATTTATTTAAGAATATGTGTTATCACACATATTTAAGGATATATACGATGATAATGATATATGTAATAATTTGTAAACGTAAGCGCTTTTAGTTACTGCGTTTGAAGTTTAATTGACAAGAGTTTACATTTTTCAACTGTGCACAAGTGAACATCCTGGTAACTGAAGAGTTGCATGTGAGTTAACTCAGATCTACTGAGAAAGGTACATTTTGCGCTGTAGAAGTTGGTAACGCTGTCAGCTTTTACAAAATTCCGAATATCTCGGTAAGTAATTGGTAAGTAATTGACTTATCGACTTCAAATAAACGAGAGAATGCTTCTTATGACATATCAAATTGCCCTATAAATTTTAAACCGTAATGTACTTATGACCTTTTCGAATTATTGCACCATATCCAAACTCGACTTTTGTCTTTTCTGTTATGTCAACACTGTTTAACGGACCCATCTAAACTTGGCGTCAATTTAAACCGTTCTGGCCAATATTTAAATTATTGTGCAAAACTACTGTGTACCTCACTCCCTGTGTGTGCAAAAGGCGTTTAAATGTGACACATATTTGTTATTTCTCGAGAAGTTTGCAACACTGACCTGCGGGTGGCATATCTTTCGTCTTCCTTTTTAGTGTTAAATTCAAATATGAAATACAATTTAGGTCGTTCCATTTAAAAAATCATAACTTTATATTGGGTTGGCAACACTGTTCATCCGGTGATGTCAAATAATACGTCTACCAATGTGCACCTTTGTATAGTTGCTTCGTGCAAAGTTTCGCTTCTCTCTCTCTCTTTTGGTTCTCCGTCATCAAGGTTTGACATTATAAATGACGCACCCGGTATATATATATACAGTACTAGCAGCGTTCACCCCGCTTCGCTGCGGTCACCCCGGAACGCAATAAACTTTGTTACTTAGATAATTTTTACTTTTTCGCTTACATTATATCGCCTGTCATTTATGTTAACCCGCCGAGTGACACGGTCATGCGGGTTGCATATAAATACGTTTATTTTTACCTATGATGAACTAACAAAGGATTTGTACGTTATGGACACTTGAATGGTCAATTATCTCAAGACACTGGTAATTAAAAATTAAAGTGATATGATAAAAACCATCTAGGGTCCAAATCCTAATAACCCCCCAAAAATAAAAGAAATTGGTTCAGCCGTATTAGCGTGATGAGGGAACAAAGGATTTGTGCGTTCTCTTTTATATAATAGATATATATATCTGCTAGCTTGGCTGGTTGTATAAGGTGGATAGTTTTGAAATCAGGGATTTCACTATAATAAAAAGTGTTTATTTATTCGAGTTTTACGCACCACGCTGTGTCCGTTAGGACAAAGAAGACGAATGTGAATAATAAGGAAGACTGCTGAAAGTAAAATACATCCATACACTGAGCAGGATTCCAACCCGCGAGACAGGTCTTGCAATTACCAGCTAACACCTTAGACCGCTCGAACATACCAATTGGCTATGATAAATAAATAAATAAAGTTTACGAAAATCTATATATTACCTCCAGATGCTATGTAAAAGCCACTTGGTGAATACTTAGCCACATTCACTGCACAGGAGTGTTCAGTATAAATATCCGATATGGCAGGATTCTGAAACAAGAAAAAATATAATGAACACGTTACATACAAGCTACAACGGTAACACATAATGCTATTTTTAATGTGCGAAAAATGTCTTAGTAGCACCAAAGAAAAAAAAAATAATATTACTTGTAATGATGATGCAAAATAGATTACTCTTTAATAAGGCTTTAATGCCAAGTAAATTACACTAAATTAATAGATCGCATACAGATATGTGTTGGTGCCATAAAGAAATAGTTTCTATTTTAGAAATCGGTACTCATATCACCAATTAAAACTTTAAATTCTCTTACATAGATTTTTATAGAGCTCCTTCGTGGCTAAGAGATTAGCGTACGCACCTTTGGCATGGGAGACCCGAGTTTGATCTCCGGAGGGAGCTCATGTGGTTTGGATTCCACGTTAATCAGTAGATCCCGTCTCATAAAGCTTCGCTACTGTAAGGGACGTAAACTCAAAATAAATTTTTATATAATTATAAAACAAAATTAAATGTTTACGTTTTACACCACATGGTTATACCGTGTAGGCTACAGGTGATGATGATGAGAATGAATGAAGTGGTAGTGCGAGCTGGGATCGAACCAGGGACTCCACGCACAACAGGTGAACACTCTACCACAAGCAATTATAGAACATGATCATGGATAATTGGCATGTAAAATAAAATTAAAAAGAAGGTGCGGATACTAGAAGATTCACAGCTCTAAAGGAAAACTAAAATATTATAAACTACAATAATGAGGAAGGTTAAATAACTAAAGGATATAGGTGACATGAACTAAGTATATATCCAACAGGAAAAAAATTATGAAAGCGAAGGAAAAAAATTGATGTATTCATCTCAAGTTACTGTGGATAGAAGCATAAGAATAAGTAATACATCATATCGAAACAGAAGTATTTAAGCTATAAGTATAATTATTTAATAATCACGAAGATTAAAGTAACGAACTGGAGGATTTTGACAATAGGTGTATTTGATAGAATGATACATATTTCAGTCGTTACCCAGCTATGCATTTTCTATTGAATTTACATTTTTGTTGTAGTAATCACAATTCCAAACAACCATGTTCCTTTTGTCTTATATCTAACAATAAAACAAACATCATATCGATTTTTTTCAAAGATTTTAATAATACTAATTTGACGTAAATATGAAAGAAAACTGAATTGAAAACATTACGAGAGGATTATTTTAAAATGTAACCCACATTTTATTCATATACTTTATAGCGAAAGTAATCTATTTTGAAATCCTCCTAACTACTTGTGAAAATAAGGAGCTTTTATCCTACATGAGGGAGGATTGGGTTCGATTCACGTAAAGCTGTACGTGCAAGTCTTGTATAGCCTTGCTGCTGGAAAAAGAATGCTAAATTGCAAACCATTTAAGAGCAATGTATCATTAACACATTTAAAAATATGTAGACGTTATTTTAATAATAACTATTTAGTAAAGACAGTCCCAATTCAGTATTCCAGGGTTGAAGTAAACCAGAAATATACGAGAACTCCTTTATAAGTAAAATGAACTTCTTAATATTACCACAGACTCGACATTTTAAACTGGCTAGCATATGATGCATGAGTTAACTTTACGATGCGAGCCTAGAGAAAGAAAATTGATTATGAGGAAAAAAGAAAAATAAAGAAAGAATGAGGTAGGTGGAATGGAATAAAACGAAGAAGTTGGCAGTGTTCGTGGTTCGTCATGAATCCACGGGTATCTACAAATTCATCGACTAAGCCTTTTTTGCACACCACCACTGTCTTGTGTCAACACTAGGTTTGTTTGCTGCCGCCGCCTTCCTCAGAGTGATGGGTTTACTGAGAATCCAAGAGCAAGCTGTGACGTCATGGATCATAGAATTGAAAATGACTTCCCTAGACTTCGTATTTTCTATTATACATGATACAACTTTCACAGTTTCCACCATTTATACTTCTGAATATGTACACCTTGTCTCAAAAAGATTGAGCGCATTCTTTATTGGTGTTTTGAGGCAAAAATTTTCTAAGTCCAGCTTCGGGTATCTTCGGGAAATAGTAAGCCAGGTTCGAACCTCTAAGCCAGCCTTTGCAATCGGGAAAAAGTTTGCAGATGTGTTTTTCTTCTTTTAAATATAATAAGACTTGTTACCAAGTGTTTAAAAAAGCAACATTGATTGAAATACTTAATGATACAATATTTCGAAACCTTTTATTAATATGAGCACATGCTTGTTTGTCATTTAGCTCTCTATACGTAATGGAACATTTAAATACGTTAAAGAATCTTTCTATATGTAAAAGAATGCTCAAAATTAAGAAATAGAACATAATTATCGCCTGAGTACTAAAATAAAAGTCAAAGTAGAACAGAAACAGCGTTTGTAATGGATATGAATGTCATAATTATCTTGAGATCCGTTATACATCGCTAGAAGCTTAGTTCTAGAAGTCATTGTGTTAGCTCATTGGTAAGCTGTCGGATTTCAAATCATAAGGTTGTGGGTTCGAATCCCATCTGGGTCAATACTTTTTTTAAAATTATATTTTCCGCAATGCATGAAAAATTATATAAAATAATTACATTAAAATACATAAGTTGTTTATATATAACATAATCATTGCAGAACATAGTAATTATTATGTTTAAAATATAACATCTGAGATAATTTTCACAGTAGGTCGGTATTATATATGAGGATGTAAATACAAGTTAAGAAACTCGTTCAATAGCAATAAATAAATCATTTAGTGTATTTATTTGTAGCTATTTGTCATATAGAGAGTAATTCTCAACATTCATAATACAGAATGTCATTTATGTTCTTGAAAAGTTATTCGATGCATAAACAGAGGGTATAAACAGAGAATTCAAAGTCGGAACACTCGCAAAAAAATTCATGAACCCCAAAGGTCACGTGAGCAGACTGGAATTGTCCTTATGAAGCATGCCACAGCAGAAAGTCTTTACATAGATTTTCAATTCAATTCCTGATATATGCTTTTGCAATGTGGAAGTTGTGATGCCTTGAGTCGCCCTCTCTCGCTCGCTCGCTCGCTCACTCTCTATTTATACAGAATATAAAAGTGGATTTATGTGTGTGTTTCAACATAATTCTGATATATCTAGAGCAATTTTAACTATATTTCTTACAGTCTGGAAAAAGGGTACTGTCGGAATACATATCAAAAATGCTAGAAACGGGTCGATATTAGTATCGATTCCATAGTTTCGTGGTCGCTTAGGTGAATAACTCTACTTTCAATTCAAGTCCAATTAAGCTCCCATTAGCACCCAGGGTGGTTACGTAGCGACATAAAGATATCGAAATCAACCGATATTAGAATTGAATCGTAAGTTTTCAGCGCCGCTAGCAGTGCAGCATTTCCCATTAGTCCACATTAGTCCCATTGCCTAGAGGGCAACATATTTGCAGAGTGCAAATTTAAAAACTTGAATAATATTATAATTTTTTCCGTATGAAAAAGTTAAAAATCATGAGCAAATATACTATTTCACGAACAATCCTCTTTTACTATTCTAATATGTTTAATAATAGCGTAAGAAATGTAATAGTAATTCAGAACATGTTTCACAGTTGTTATTTTTTGTTACATAGTTATAGCTGTAGCATGTAGTGAGTGGAATTTAACTGTAATAAAGTCACTAATTAACCATATTCGAATTAAGTTTTATTTTTAAGTTCGGAATGAAGGGGCGGAGAAATATGTAGTTATTGGGGCACCGAGCTTTTCTACATTTTACTTTCAAGATCTCCATTTTTCTTTTGTCATTTGTTCCTAATAAAAAAGTTCAGTCACTTTTGGATTGTCATAGGATAGTAGGAGTTGGATTTTGGGATGCAGCCTGTGAGATTCTAGAGGAGCTAACTGCTTGAAAAAAATATTTTTGAATCATCTGTAACATATGAAATAAGGATATGTATCATAAAAAATTGAAAGTAACTATGTCTGCGTAATCATCACGGTCAAATTGCAAAGTCAAATGAATTGACGTTTGGTATATAATCAGGCTCCAATCCCAACTGGGAAGTTACCATACGCGTGTCACTTTCATTATAATACATATCCTTAGGGGAGTAGAAGTCCGAATTTTTGAGAAAAATTTAGTATCTCACAAGCCGTTCAACTGAGAGCTGAAATTCAGCATATAACTCTTTATTAAAAATAAAGAGAATATGCCCTGGCATTTTTTAAAATTGTCTTTTATGAGCGGGGGACGGGAGTGCATTTTCTATATATTGGAAATTGGTAGTGGGTTTATTTGTAAAAATAATCGAAAACGATTGATATTAGTTGAGAAAAAAATTGTGTAATGCAAACTAAAGTTCTTTTTGAATTTTATACCCACTGCTTTCTATTTATAATTGCTGAAGCTGGTGTTTAATATATGGAACGTTCCGAGCATAAGGCAATCAAGCCATAAAGTTAGAGAAAAATGGCCATAAAATTTGTATTCTAAACTTAATTACATGGGCATTTTCAATTAGTACGGCATGCTTAATTATATAGAAAATTAGTTTCTCTCTCTGTCTTTTTTTTTTTTTTTTTTTTTTTTCGTTGGTCTACTTTTCCTTGATTCGAAACTTTTAAATTTCACCCTATTTTCTACTGAAATGTGTCTGTAAGGCAACAAAGAAATAAATATGATAAATTTAAATTCATTTTAATTCGGAAGATGAGAAACACTTTGCCATTATATATGGTAAAGGTCAGACCCACCAGTATTGTAACAAAGAGGTGCTTGAGCCAATGACGGTAGAAATTCAAACTCCGATAAGTGATAATTTCACAGTCTTGTTTTATTACAAGTGTAATCTCTTTAGTCAATGGAGAGGAGGACGTGGGTCATCGGTCAGAGTTGATGTCGATGGGTTTTGGTGGGTCGGAGTGGTCGCAATGGTTCAGAGTGGTTTATAGTTGGTTGTGGGTCAGAGTGGATCACGATGGTTGATGGGTCAGAGTGGGCCAATGGGTCATTTGGGTGGTGGGTGATAGTGGGTCATGGTGGGTCGTGGATCAAATTTTCATTGACCCACACCATCTCTCGTTAAAATTGTACTAAAGATAAGAGGCACCGAAGATGCATGTCGGCTATTATGTTCAAATTTTGCGCATGGATAGTACTCCACCAGAAAACAATAAATCTGAAACGGTTCACGGTATGACCTCCTAGAACTCGAGATGTAGGGGTTTGTCTGTTGGCTAAATTAAGACGTCAATGATTTATCCTTCAACAACCAAGCTTTTTATGATCGTTTCTGTGGGGAAGTCAGAACACGTGCCTAGTAATCGTAATATTGATAGTTCGCGTCCACCCCGGGGTATTTGTTTTGTGTTTTTTAGATTCACCTAAATATAAACAAATCACACATATAGGCATTTTAACATATTTTGGGAGAGTAATTTTGTGGTTCGTTGGCGTTTCATCGCGTCCCTGCCGCTGGTAGTAAAGTTTTCAAAATGGAACTTGGGCCATCACGGATCGTCGCTGCGGGGCCACCAATTTCTGGCGAGAGGTTAATAGTTGATCATCTGTAGTCCACCGACGCTTACAGCTTAGGGTAATGAACGATGTCCTTGCCTTGTAGACTTCATGACTACCGACGTCGGCAGTCAACTAGCTTTTAGTATTCCTTTACTAACTGTTCATGTTTGTACACGGTGTTGTCATAATAATAATAATAATAATAATAATAATAATAATAATAATAATAATAATAATAATAATAATAATAATAATAATAATAATAATAATAATAATAATAATAATTATTATTATTATTATTATTATTATTATTATTATTATTATTATTATTATTATTATTATTTGTAGTAACAGTAGTATAATTAATGATAGAAAAATTATTGTCTATGTATTGTCTAGGTAGGACTACACACAGGATTTGGCTCGTTTTGGTTCGACTTGACTCCAATCCGAGTCGAGTTGGAAGATATTTTTCGCGCCGAGTCCAAGAGTAGATCTCAAAGATGTCTGTTTCGAGTCGAGTCGAGTTTCAAAGAAAAGTCGTTCGTGCCCATCCCTACTAATGAGAGCTTAATCGGAGTTAAGCGAAATTGAAAGTCTCACTATTTATCTAAGCGACCCCGAAAACAATGAATCTAATATCGATCATTTTCTAGCAATCTTTTATATGTATCCCCCTCCCATTCACCATAGGTAACCCGACAGCACTCTTTTTGAAACTATAAGAAATGTGGTTAAAATTACTCTAGGCCAGTGGTTCTCAATCTAATTCCTATCACGATCCCCTTTTATCACACGCTCTTGCCAGCGACCCTTTTATAATTTGTTTTATAATAAGCTTGTGTGGGATTTTTAGCCTACCTATTTCTATAATAGTAGAATCCATTTTTTTGTTTATAGTGAACAGTGACATGGAAAATCATTGCCCGGGGCGAGAGTATAGTACGATGTCATCGTATATATGAGTGACGTCGACAGACTAGCTACGAAGCGCCACCATGGTTGGCACGAAGCTCAATAACATTTTCAAAATAAACCCTACCTTTCCTTAATTTTGAGCACATTTTATTACGTTTTTCCTTCTATTTTACACATGTGCACATGCACTTTCCTAACTTGAGTAACACACTTCCTCCGAAATGTGTGGCCCCTCTTTTCGGCGCCCGGCACTGACAGTGGATACAGTAACTGTAATATCTATATTCCCAACGACGAAGGTGCTGGTTCAAGATGGATGTTAAACTCCTTCATTGAAGAGGCCATTAACGTATCCGATCTAAGCTCACAACTTCTTGACCAAATAATAGAATGATCATGCGACAAGTCTTTGCAACTGGTTTTCTGTAACGAAGACTTGGACAAGTTCTGCCTGATGATGAGAGAAGAATATCCTGGTCTGGTGATTGCTGCTTTAAAAGTAATAATTCCATTTGCTATATCGTACTTGTGCGAAAGTGTGTTTTTTTGTATGGTAAACATTAAAACAAAGATAAGAAATCGCTTATCAGTTGAAAATGGCTTGATAATGTTCGTCATGAAGATTGAACCGGGCATTGCTGCACTAGTGAAATTACACCATGCTTAGGTATCTCATTAGGTTTTAATTTTAATTGTATTTCAATGTGCAGGTTTTGTTTCATGTGTATTTTTCTAGTATTTCTATATACAGTTCTCATTAGTTTTATATCATACCTCTTTGATTTCGTCATGCTGGGTTACGTGGCCGTGTGCTGCCGTGAAGTAAAAACTCTCAGACGACCACAAAATTTACCGTCTCGCGTTTGCACAGGCGAATGTGGGTCTCAATTGGGAAAACGTAGTTTTCTCAGATGAATCCATATTCACAACATCAAAGGAGGGACGCCGTTTTGTGTATCGTCCGAGAGGCACCCGATATGACCATGGATATGTGGCTGCTTGCAATCGCAGTGGCCATGTATCTATTTTATGTTGGGGTTGGATTTCCAGTCGCGGAGCAGGGCAGCTTCATAGAATTGAAGGACATCTGGACAATGCTCAGTACTTAGACATTATCAGTAATATCATGGTGCCATCTGTACGAGTATTTCAGCCTGATGGTGTAATTCAGTTCCAGCAATACCAGTCGCCAATACATACTTCCCGTGTGGTTCAGGAATGGTTCCCAGGGCACCCTGAGATTGATTTAATCGACTGGCCGCCTCATGGAGCAGACCTCAATCTCATGGAAAATATGTGGGCAGAAGTGAAGCGTACTCTAAGGGAAAGTTGGCCAGAGGCAGATCCACCAAGAACTCAGGATGACCTGTGGCATCTTGTTTCCGAAGCATGGCTGGAGGTAGGGGAAGGAGATAGATTTGTCACCCATGTAATAGATTCCATGCCCAGAAGAATGGAGCGTGTAATAAATTCAGAAGGGTCTTGGACACAATATTAATGTCCCCGCCTTAACCCCCGAAAACAGCCCTTTTCAGGACTACCTAAACTCTTCTGAAAATATTTCTAGAAGTAAACCACTCCTTGTATCCGATTTCTGTGCAATCCTACTAACAAAAGAATGATAATTAGTTGTAGGCTTTGAACTCAAGATCTCTTCAGTGGCAAGTCCGTACTACTTTCTATATCCGTAGGAATATACTGTATTTCATGAATATAAATAACATACTGTAATGAGAATATTGAGAAGTTAAATCTGTATGACAAATAGCTGCAAATAAATATACTACATAACTTATTTATTGCTATTAAACGATTTTCCTAACTTGTATTTAACATTCTCATATATAATACCGACCTACTGTGAAAATTATCTTAGATGTTATATTTTAAACATAATAATTACTATGTTCTGCAATGATTATGTTATATATAAACAACTTATGTATTTTAATGTAATTATTTTATATAATTTTTCATGCATTGCGGAAAATATAATTTTATAAAAAGTATTGACCCAGATGGGACTCGAACCCACAACCTTATGTTTTGAAATCCTACAGCTTACCAATGAGCTAACACAATGACTTCTAGAACTAAGCTTCTAGCGATGTATAACGGATCTCAAGATAATTATGACATTCATATCCATTACAAACGCTGTTTCTGTTCTACTTTGACTTTTATTTTAGTACTCAGGCGATAATTATGTTCTATTTCTTAATTTTGAGCATTCTTTTACATATAGAAAGATTCTTTAACGTATTTAAATGTTCCATTACGTATAGAGAGCTAAATGACAAACAAGCATGTGCTCATATTAATAAAAGGTTTCGAAATATTGTATCATTAAGTATTTCAATCAATGTTGCTTTTTTAAACACTTGGTAACAAGTCTTATTATATTTAAAAGAAGAAAAACACATCTGCAAACTTTTTCCCGATTGCAAAGGCTGGCTTGGAGGTTCGAACCTGGCTTACTATTTCCCGAAGATACCCGAAGCTGGACTTAGAAAATTTTTGCCTCAAAACACCAATAAAGAATGCGCTCAACCTTTTTGAGACAAGGTGTACAAGTTGCTTTACTGTCATGTTTAACGATGTTGAATAAACACTACTAGCCCGTAACATGAAAAGTTCCTCACCTTGGATTTCATTTCCTTACTTTATTATTATTAATTGTTTTAGCTTTTAGCGTTTGAAGTTTAACATCCCGTTCAACAACAAGACTATAAGGGTTGAAAACTCCAAAGCACATGAGCTTCCGCAGGAAATTGAATCCAAGTCATTTGCTCGAAGGAAAGTACGCTTATCATGAGAGAACTCTATTTTATCATTAAATGTTACACTACATGAATGATTATATTGTTTATATGTACTTCGTTATCTTGTTCTCGTTTGGAAAACTAGATAAAAGGAAAACCTGAAACAGGCAAATGTGGTATCTAAACGTAGACGCTAATTTCAAGTAGGATAAAAAAAAAATATCAAAATAGCTGGGTTCCTCAGTAATATACTTGATTTGGGTTGGCTTGTAGGTAATTGCATTGGCTTTTGCAGTGTATTATTGCTGAATTTTAGTATGTTAACAGTGTTATTGAACTAGAAGTACATGTTCATATCTTATAACTTAGTCTAGTTCATATAACATCTGTCTGGAAAGACCGTTAATATAGTAACAAACTAGTTACGATTGATTTGAAATAAATGTTTCCTAGCAACATCAGGATATAGGAGATGGAATTCATTGCTTAAAGTGGAGATCGAAGCAATACTGGGTTTGTGTTCGACAGAAGCACTCCAATGAGAATCAAACATGGAACCAAGAAGTTAGCCATTTAGCTACGAAGGGGAACACGAAGAGTTATGAAATGTCAGCTCTGAAGTACGATATAGCTTGAATATGCACAACTAGAACAATGACCGGTTCAGTAAGTTAAGTAGACAATATGTGAGGCAGTGAGTTTACTTTTTCATTCTTTTTCTCTGTACTTTCGATTTGAGATTTAAGCTATTACAGGCTTTCCAACGCTAATGAAAAAGTATAGGAAATCACGACGAAAAAATATAGGTGGTTTCGTGAAGCTGTGAAGAAGGAACATTTCAATTATTCAATAGGTAGAAATAAAAAAGAAATGCACACGCAAATTACACCAATTGTTATATGAACATACATTCCATTCTAAATATAACTAAATGGGTAATTATTTCTTTGCAAAATTTTATACGAGTTTCTTAGTATAGAAAATGCAGAAATGACAATGAAATACTGAAAACGCTACGAAGACGACGCAGAAATACAGTTGCACCCTTCCTGCAACAATTACCTGAAATGTAAAATAAAATCTAAAATGTAAACATTCTGCAGCTGGCACTTTTAAGGTAAGATTTGATTATGTGTAACATTCTACAATTATTTGACTACAGTTAGTGCAAAAAGTATTGATGCATCTAAATAAATTATTTATAAATCTTTAAAATCACCATTCCATAGAACTTTTTAATGAATATGTCGAAACTAGTTTAATTTTTGTTTCATTTTGTAGGTATATGAATACTTTTTTTGCGCTAACTGTATATTGTTTGATGTAATTATCTTTAGACAATACGCAGGAAAGGACGAAACACAGAAGAGTCTTCATTCAACCACCCTACTGTGGAGACAAAAGGCCCTCCAAACCATCCACACCTTATTTCCTTATGTTATTTTCACATGCGGAAGTAGCAATGTCACAAAAATATAGGAGGATTTGTTAAAATGTAGGAAATATAGGAGTTTATAGGAAGAGACGCAAATATATAGGAAAAATAGGAGCATTGGAAAGCCTGCTATTATTAGTTTTGTATCCGTACGTACAAGAAGATCATCACTTCAAGAAAGGAATCATATTATTATTTTTCGAATCCTTTGCATGAAATGTCTCTCGTTACCTTTGTATCATCTAAAGTGAAAGTTATTTCTTATGAAATAATGGTAATGGGTTTGTTACTGCTTATTAAAGAAGGAAAATACAGATGGTACGATAGGATTTATTTACGAGGCGTGTGAATCCAGAAGAAAGAAAAAAAAAAAAAGAAAGCCTTTAAAATCTAAATAATCTGAATTTTCTTCCCACTTAATTAGAAGCTACCACTTACCTCAATGTTTCTAATAATAACACTATTTCCATTAGTATAGAGAAAATTTTTGCCCTTGGGATCTCCTCCAAGTACAATGGGCTGGCCCCTTTGTGTTCTTGGTAAAGTAGCAAAAATGTACTCTGTGAACAAGTAAACAAATTAATTGTAATAGACTAAAATAATAATTTCAACTAACCTAAATAATGTTCCATTTTATGTATTTCTAGAGGAACTAAGCCTCTTCACATAATTTGTTGTAAGGAATTGACTAACTTATGTAATAGGTGATTTCTGTTCTATATAACATATTAATATGACACTGAAAAATTTATAGTCAACTCTTGCTGTTATTACAAGTATTTCCACATATTTTGATATCAGTAAAGTCTTACCAAATATTTAAGTCTGCCGAAATGGAATACTCTGTTGCCTGGACGAAATCGTAGTCACATACCCTTTCCACATTGTAGATAGGGATGTACCGATACAACTTTTTCACTGATACCGCTATTGAAGAGGCCGATACTGATACTTTTGGACACGGGGCAATCCAACTGAAGTCGACCAATGATGGCTGCCGACAAAATTTAGATTTTTATTAATTTTCTACCCAAGTTTGTACCACATTCAGGGAGTTGAAAACAAGTATTCACTTAGTTTTTAGTCGCACTGGTTTTGTCGTAGCGGCCATTTTGATAAGCGCCTGAGCGTATTTTGCATTTTTCAGAGGTTTGCGTTAAACGCTGTTAACTTTTTAGGTTTTAAAGATAATGAGTTCAAACCGAAACTATATGAAAGATAATGAGATGGATAACATTCTGTGTTCTGTGCACATTGAGACATACTTTAGAACGTCGAAAAAAGACGCTCTGAACATTGAGGTTGCAAACCCTAGAAATTGCCATTTTGGAATGTACATCTTGAAACGAAATAAATGAGACTCACCTTCAATTCTTCGTCTACATAGATATTAGATAATAAACAAGGTTCCAAACAAGTTTCATATCTGAGAACCATATATTTGATTTTTTGGAAATTTTTAAACATTGGAGAATTTTCGAAAATTATGTATTTTCACTATCAAATATCTCAGGAAGGATAAAAGTGAAAAACTTCAAATCTGCATAAAATAGATGATAGTTGTGAAGCAATAAGTAGGTAAAATTGCATCACTGAGACTCGAGTAGTTTCTGAGCTATTAGGATTTTCTTCACTAGGACTTAATATCATGAAGTGCCATGAGGCGTGGATATAAACTTTGTAGCAACAGTCAAAACAACACGACAGTAATGTTAAATGGGTAAAGTGTGCACAATTTATGAATCATACCTTGTACAAAAAATGAAACGCGTCTGTTATTTCTTTTCTGCCTGTAGCGCTGCTGATAAGACATCAGTGAGGTAAATAGTTCACTAATTTGTGTACAGAGTTTGGCATTGATATTGAAAGTACGACCTGTAGGAGTTGTGAACTCTGTGGGTGTGAGCTTCTGGAGAACCCTTAGTAATTGGCATCCGCACTTTGTCATTCGTAGATAGTTTAAAAGAGGTCCTTGGGCCATGGGGACGGAGAAAGTGATCTAAAATTTCGGTATTTCCCTTACGATGTCTTCAACTTTCTTTATTCATTCAGTGCATTTAGAACTTTATATAGGTCTAATGTTCAATGTTTTTGGATACTTTAACATGAAAGCGTCTAACAAAAAGCTCAAAAACCCAGGTGGATTTTAAAGTTTTTTTTTTTTTTTTTTTTTTTTTTTTTTTTTAAATATAGGTGGGTCCACTTGAGCAAACCCTGGCATCAGCACGTATACCAATGTAAAATTAGGTAGACTGTTTAAATGGGTTTTAACGTTACAGTTCAATACAAAGGCTATATGGGATAAGGTCTATTGCATAAGGCGAATTTCAAAACATTTCTCGGACTTTTATCCAAGGCAAGCATCCACAATCGGATCGAACCCAGAACCATAGGGATATAAGCCGCTTGGCTCAACTTTGAGTTAAACTAAAAGTTTGAAATGAAATCTTTGAGTTTTACGTCCCATGATTATGCCGGTTAGGCTAAAGGAGGGATCGAACCAGGGACCCCAAGCACCGGAGGTGAACGCTCTACCACTGAGCCACCGCGCCCCTCAAACAAAGTTTGTTTCGTAATTAATAAAACATACCGTTTGCAGCATAATGATATATCACAGCCAAGTAATACAGAAATCGCGAGTCCTATCTCAAACCTTCCTACCGAGGTGAGATAATGAATAAACTGAGACCGGAGAGAAGGGAGAGAAAATACTTCAACGTATAGTGAATCAGTTTTAGAGCTTTAACCCCCTTTCACCAAGATAAGCAAAAATAAACATTTACATACTGAAATACATTAGATTATCGAATCTGAACCAAATACCTGAAATTATCGAACTTCGGATGCTGAAGCCATATTGACGAACTATCGCGTACGCCACCGGGTAAACTTTCCAAAATTCTGATATTGTAAACCACGGCTGCCAATATTGAAGAAACTAGGACAAGTTCAGTTTAATGTCTCGTTCTTATGTCTTAATGAACATAAATGATTACGAAAGGAATTAACATTTGATGGTATGAAAATGCGGGAGAAGAGAAACCCGGAAACACAATGCTGTTTACCATAATGTTACATGCTGTCGGTTCGCATCAAGAGTGACACACTACAGAGACATCACCCACCGTGCCCCCTTCCCCCACTCATTAGTTCAGCCGAAGAGGCATTACGGTTGAACTCATCGGGCAACCGTCAGCGAGAAGCAGCGGCGAAAAACTAGTTATTCATATTAATTTCCTTCTTATTCGTCTCTAAAAGATTTGCGCTGGGCGACATAACATTACCCCATTAGTATAGATAAAATTCAAGGGGGTCACAGGAAGTAATTTTGGCTAAACTTCCACGGATGGCGGCCCCGTACTGGACGTGCAAAATTCTAGATTACTGGTCCCCCTTTCTGTACCAAAGTTTATTAAGTCACATAGTATCGCCGAGCAGGCATTCGCGAGTGAAGGCGGGTTAGAACCACGCAGGGCACGTTGTTTTGTCCTTGTACTTTGGAGCGGAAGTTAACCCAAACATTTTGTAAACTCACAAAACCCCAAAACACATACAAACAATAGCATCAAGAAATAGCACACTAAAAGGAATTATAAAATATACACAGAACACATCGGGTGTAAATCAATATATTTCAATATATACTTGTGTTGAGTTGATCTTAGTTTAGCGTTCCTTTCAGCAGCGAGGCTATATGAGAGGTGGACCTACTGATTAAAGTGGAATCCGAACCACATGAGGTTCCGCCGGGAATCGAACCCAGGTCTCCCACGCTAAAAACACGTACACTAATTGTTTAGCCACGAGGGAGCTTATATTTCAATATACAAATAATAATATCTGTCGACAGATTCACACAATACAATCACATACCACGTCTACTACAAATGAACAATTCAACATCAACTCCGAATACGAAAACGAAACAGAATGGGATGAATGGAACCAAGTGAACGAACATGGCAATGGACTGTTCAAGGAACGAAAGGGAATCAAACCAAGGTAGTACGTAAAATATATTTCATTGGTTTCATAAAATTGGGACCTGTGTTCTAGAACCTTCCCCGTGGAAATGAAAGAGGAGTAATTCTAAATAATATATTAATATGAACAAATAATAACATCAATAATAATAAATAAATAGTAATACAATATTAAAAACAGGTTATGGAGTCTAATTCGGGGCCACCACGAAAGATTGGCCGTAATTTTGGAAAAATTACAATTCATTTACGATTTGAGTATAAATACAATGTCCGGATGTAGCTATAGCATAAAAACTACAGTGCTAAAAAACACAAACCAACCTGTGCTATAAAAGCACAAGTGGTCAATAAATAGCACAATCCTATTTAACCAAGCCTGAGCAGGGTTAAGCTGGTGCACTCATGAGAAAGTGCGTACAAAGGGAGCGGGTGCGTAATCGCAAATCGTAAAATTGTAATTTTTCAACAATTAGTGCTGATGGGCGTCTAGAATTTTATCTATGCCAGGCGAGATATTTTTATATCGCCCAGTGCAAATCATTTAGGAGACAAGAAGGAAATTACTGAAAGAATTACACTTTTTCAACAATTATTTCGAGTGGTGTGCCAAAAGTAAATCTGCACGAAATTTATTTCCTCTGGTACAGAATGAAGTAATAACTTTTGCAAATTATATGTTTTCTGTTCGAAATCATTTTCTATTGTTGTCTTCAACCTATTAAGCAAGTAAGTTGGCACGTACACAATTAAGCCATTTCAACCCTTGTACTTAACTGGTATAAAGAATGTCTCTTGGATTGTAATCTTCCTGCATTTTACTTTTAATATATAAAAGTCTTACGTGTTAACATATCAAAGATTATTAATTTACATTACGGATTCTATAACGTAATTTTTCGTAATTAGCATCTAATTTGACATTTCCGGTCAACTACTCCAATTGGTCGTATCTTAGTACTTTCCACCAATTCGCACCTTTTCGCCCTATATTAAATTATGTTTTCAATATATATTTTCTTAATATATGGAAAATCCGGCACCTTGCAGTCACCTGCAATGAGCTGCTCCATTTTTAATGATCAAGATAGGTTCTTGAACCTTCAATTGCTACCTTGAATTGCCGGCAACGAAGTCAAAAGCTTGTTTCGCCTGTATAACGTACATATTATACACAAAACAGTTTAAAGAAAAGTACTATTCTATACTTACTGTTTGAATACGACATTATCCGGCTATTTCAGCAATTTGCACCTATCCTTTTGTACCCACTCCCGCAATTCAACGCCCACTCCACATCCACAGGAGGAAACGTCCTATACGCTGAACCTCCTTCCCTTATTTGGAAAACAGAATAGAATTTCGCTCCGCTAGATGGTGGGACTATGCAATGTTCCAATGAATCTTTACTAGTTGAAGTTTCATTTGCATAGCGGTGATGAATATACTGTAGGTCTACGTGTTCTACTAACACAAAAGAAACACCTGTATTAAATTTAATAATTTAGTGAAAATGTTACATAGCTTTTAGCGATGCACAGCATATTTTATTAAAATTTACTTTCAGTGTAGTAGAATTTTTATAATTTCTCTCCTCCCTTATCTCCCTCATTATGATGGTTTAAGGGTCAAGTGCAGTTTGCGTGAAATGCCAATACCGTTACTGAAATAAACACCTCAGAATCATTATTCTGGTGTTTACTAATACCAAACTTGATAATATACAGGAAGTCACGGCCAAGGACATAATACCTGCCGTATGTGCCATAAATTACCAAGAATAATAATTGATCAATAAAATGAATAAATTGAGATATATTACTGAAAAGAAACAAATGTTTTAGTTTTGAATAAGAATACCTTATAGAATAAAGACTATCACAATAGTCTTAGAAGGTGCAATAGAGCAAATTGGGACGAGGTTAAAGTCTGAATATGACATTTAAATTCTTGGCTTAGACACAAGTTAAGAAATTGAACTTAACAATATTTTCTGCGATGGATATGTTTTGCAGAAACGATTATTCCTTACATATAGCACGGCCACATCCAGAGAGATCTATTAGGGATTAGAAATCCGAGAAATTCTCAAAGAAATACCAAATAAAATGAGATTTTTAAATAATTTTCAATTATTTGTAATAAGTGTTGTTTTCTTTTCTTTGGAAATGAATCTCCTCCTCTTTCCTTCGGTGATCTTGTATTAAAGACAGAAAGAGCCGTCTTTCAGTTTGCTAAATCTTAATTTCAGCCAAAATTAGCAACAGAAATTCGGAGTAGGCTATAGTGGTATCTTGAAACTCGAATGTCTCTGAACTTGAACAACTAAAAATACGAACGAAAATTTCGAGCAAGTTTTGCCTTTTGGAATATGAACGCTGCATTGGAATCGAACGCCCAGGACAGATTGTGTGTCTCTGTGTGTGTGATTCGTATGTTTCGATCGTCCGTGTGCTATGTCATTCAGTTCATTATCTGAATCTCTGGAGGAAAGGCATCTCGTGGTCTTTGCACATTTTGTGTGTTGATTTTGTTAATTTTTATTCAAATATAGTTATTATTTGTTAATGTCTTACCTTAAATCCAGTGGATTTACAGTGTATAGTGCGCGCGCCTTGGGTGCATATGGTCCCCGGTTCGATCCTCGGTGGAGAGCATGGAAGTTTCAACGCATTGCGATGGTTCGGATTTCAACTTAAATTGAAGAGCCATGTCTCATATAAATTCGATGATATAAACAGATACTAAACTACAACAAACCAAACCAAATCTACGTACAAACAAAACAGTATCCTATAAATGCCTCTTTATAAAATGTCCTAAAAAGGAGAAAAACCTAAATATTTGGTTTCAGTGATGGGTACGAGCGAGTTTTCATTGAAACTCGACTTAACTCGAAACAGACATCATTGAACTCGACTTGAGAACTCGGCTCGAAACATTTCCTCCAACTCGACTTGAATTTGGCTCAAGTTTCGAGACGAGTAGAGCCAAAACGAGTCACATGCTGTGTTTAGTTTCAAGTACCTTCTTCAAGTATCCTACATAGACAATATAATTATTACCAATGATACTTACTACTACTACAACATTATTATTATTATTATTATTATTATTATTATTATTATTATAACAGCACCACATGAATATTAGGCTGTTTGTATCAGAATACTAAAAACTAGTTGACTGCTGACCTCGGAGAAGGTGAAGTCAAGGAGGCCAGGACATCGTTCACAAGGTTCTGGGTTTGAGTTCCGGTGGAGCAAGTATCCAGGCTCGAACCGAGTCGGTGCCTCATTTCAACCGAACCCGCTCGAGCTGCTCGCTCAGTTGAACCGAACTGAGTCAGTTAGCATCACTACCTGGGTTGGGTTTCTGCTTCGGCTCAAAAGTTGGATCGTGCAGGTCCCAGCCTTGGTGGTAAGGACTACAGTATATACCGGTATTGCACTTGAGGCTGTCTCGTTATAAAAATCCATTGTCGTCTTGTTAATCGAGACTAGACGAGATGCGAGCAGTGCCCCATCTTGTCAGCAACACTAAAAATGTTCCATATTACTGCTTACATTTCTCATGATTTTCGCTTTCCAGTCTAATCAGGCCATGACTTCAAAACGAGTTAAAACGAGCGAGCCGTTTATCAAACTCGACTCGTCTCGAAACTCGACCTCAAAACAGTGACTCGGCTCGATACTCGACTCGAGAACATTACCTTTGACTCGACTCGAATTTGCTTCGAGTTTCGAGTCGAGTCGAGTTTTAGCTCGACCCGTGCCCATTCCTATTTCGTTTGATAAAATAAAGAAATGTGACAAAAACTAAAAGCATTGTGTGCTCTTCCTAAGGTTGAGGGGTATGTTTATGAATATTAGGAAATGGTTCGCTATAATACAGGCCCAGAAGTTCTTGTTAGGGTTTCACTGAAGTTCAGGGGTCCAATACCAGTAGTCAATACGACTAGACCTATGTAATAGTATTAGACTGGTGTGAGTAGAATTTTAACCTGTAAAAACGCATATTCATTGCGAAGGGAGGGAGGGGAATAAAATTCCCAGTCGGCACCATTTCGGGCACCAGTAGTGTTTTCAAGTTACAAAATATACCAGTAAAAGTAACACTGGAGCGTTTCCTAAATAATATACAATTGTCAGTTCCAGGCACAGTCTAAAAATTTCCAAAGTGGTACCAAAAAAGATCTACAGAGTCATTTTAACGAAAGTCCATAGATTTTTTCCCGATCATCTATATTTTGAATAATAATTAAGTCATACTTTATTCATATTTGCTCATAAACGGCACCTTTAGGCGTCGCATTTGAGAATCAGATAAAAAGGGGCAACGGTCGAGAAAAGGGACTCTCCTGGCTAAAACGGAACGTCTGATCACCTTATTCTACACCCAATAAAACGATACGTATTTTTTAAATACTGCCACCTACATTTTTAAAAACATAAAATTAAATTGTTTTTATATGAAACAAAGAGTGCAGATGTAGTGTAAGATCAAATCTTCAAGGCAATGAGCTGGGTATACACTGACTTCCCTAAAAGTCTCATGTACCCCCTCAAACTAATATATATATATATATATATATACAAGGGCGGATCCAAGGGGGCTATAGGAGCTGTAGCGCCCCCCCACCTCGATCCTCAAATATACACAGGATAAAATAGGCTTCAATCCTGCTTTACACTGGATAAAACGTCAAACTATGATTTAGCCACTCCCTTGATCATATCCTGGATCCGCCACTGTATATATATATATATATATATATATAAACAGGGATCCAATTTACAATGCAACCCGGAATTTAGGATAGTAGAACTTTTGAACCTGAAGAGATACACAAATAATGTTTATACCAAAATTAAGTCTTGTTCATGCATATATTTTTAAACTACGAAGCAACGATTAAAGTGCACTAGGAACCACACAGTGTTGCCAGATGTAACCGAAAATGTATATATATATATATATATATATATATATATATATATATATATATATATATATATATATATATATATATATATATATATATATATATATATTTGCAAAACATGTAAATTGACTCATAACTCATACGTATGGATGTTCTATCGTTAACTTTCAGTTTGTTTAGTTGGCGTAGCTTGGAAACTATGGAGCAATATTTTTTTTTCATTTCCACCAATACTAATCGGATGAGGCCTCTGTAAAGGGTAACTAGGAAAATCGTAGTTTTCACAAATTAACACTCTGAATTGGCAACCCTGCTGATGTTTCAGTGCATCAAACGGTGTGTCAAGGATCTGTCTACATTATGCAATTCCTGAAAACAACGAAAAAGAAACTTTGAAATTATCATGATAAAACTTTTACTTACATGCATCTGGCAAAAGTGTTATTCATTTCTATGGGGCTACTTAAAGCAAGAGGTATACAAGAACATTTCTCGAACTATTCAAGACCTGGAAACGAACATTCACAGTGCTATTGAGAACATTAATACTCCTACTCTTCCTAAAGTTGCTGCCAACCTGGTGGAACATGTGAAGTAGTGTTTGAATCAAACAGGGGACAATTACAGCATCTGCTGTAGAGCTGATTACTCATCTCTGATAGTAGCAGTGTTGCCGGGTGCATTAAGTAAAAGTTTTGTCATGATAACTACATGATTTTTTTTCGTTGTTTTCAGGAATTGCGTAGGCCTAATGTAGACAGATCCTTGACACACCTTTTGATGCACTGAAACATCAGTAGGGTTCCAATACAGAGTGTTAATTTATGAAAACTACGATTTTTCTAGTTCACCCTTAGGCCGCGCCTCCATTGCATCCGAATGCGACTGCGAACGCGAATGCGAATGCGAACTGCGAATTCATGTGCCTCTACTACATCCGAAGTTTTGTGAATGCGAATCAAGTTGTAATATCTCTTTCAAACTTTCAATGTGAAATATTTTTGCTTGAAAATTCATATCTTAAAGTTTTCAGAGCAATAATAATAATAATAATAATAATAATAATAATAATAATAATAATAATAATAATAATAATAATAATAATAATAATAATGTATTAATTTCCTTTGTGTGCAAAACAGAGTGAATGTCGCAAATGTCACTCCTGTTATTATTATGCTTCTGTGGTAATCGCTATTTTCACTTTAAAATAAATAAACTAAACAAAATTTGAGATTGCAAAATCAACCAACTTTCTAAGAAAATTTTCTCCATGAGTAAAAAAACCGTTTTTGCTATTTCAAACATATTAGTCAATAATTATATGTATTCGTAAAATCATTATTTGAGGAACAAAGAGGAAATATAAATCGAATAAAAAGTTGCGGTTCGTGTATTAATTAGATCTTCATATTTTAAAGAGAAAAATAAAATTATATATATCTTCCACTCCAAGTTCTTTACTTACATCTGCCCATAATTTGTTCACGACGTGTCGTTTGTGGTAATCTGGATGACCTTGGATCCACAATGGAACTTTATAAAAAACAGAATTTATTAAAACATCAACATCTATTTCCATTATTATTTTCATTTTTATCTCCGCACCTCGCACCGTCGACTACTTTCACGCAAAAAGAACTTTCTTCTCTCACGTAGCGCTCAATTTCTCTGCAGACGACGCTTCATTCGCATCAATTCGGACGAACAATCCCAGCATGTTGGGATCGTTCGCATTCGCATCTTTTCGTCGGTTTTCGCAATTCGCAGGTCGGAACTAGTCGAGGCACTCCAATTCATTTACACGTGCTGGGAAATTCGCATTCGCATTCGCAATCGCATTCGGATGCAATGGAGGCGCGGCCTTACAGAGGCCTCATCCGATTAGTTATCGGTGGAAATGAAAAATTCTTTTTTTTTTATTGCTCCATAGTTTCCAAGCTACTCCAACTAAAGAAACTGAAAATTAACGATAGAACATCCATACGTATGAGTTATGCGTCAATTTACATGTTTTGCAAAAAAAAAAAAAGATTTAGACCTTTGGTTACATCTGGCAACACTGTGTGGTTTCTAGTGTACTTCAATCGTTGCTTCGTAGTTTAAAAATATATGCATGAACAAAGCTTCAGTTTGGTATAACCATTATTTGTGTATCGCTTCAGGTTCAAAAGTGCTGCTATCCCAAACTCCGGGTTGCATTGTATATGGATACCCTTATACAGTGATTTATTTGTGGATTTTGTAGAAGGGGGGAATGTTTATGCAAGATTGTGTTCCGTATAACAGAACAACTTTACAGTCGGGTTGGGACAACGTTATTTTTAAACCTATCTATTTGAATATTATGGTACTAGTTTGATAGGCGGTCCCGAAGTTCTTTGCTTTCTTTTTTTTTTTTTTTTTTTTTTTTTTAGCTTTTTAAAAACAATTTTATGATAAATACGGTTAGGTACGTTAGATAAGATTTAGTTAGGTAAATTAGTTTACATGTGTTACCTTGCTACTTTTCATCCTACTGCTGAAGACAAGTGTGCAGCATCCAGTAAAAGCCCTATAGTTACATTGCAATCTGCACAACTTTTCGTAACAAGTGTCACACTCCTACGTAAAACAGTTTTGTTATGACAAATAATTCTTTAGTCCATTCTAATTTGGTCTTTGAAAACCAAATTCCTCGCCCAAACAATAAATATGATAAAAGGTAAAAATTTACTTTGGGTAGAACAGTGATAGGTGCACATACACTTGAACCTGATTTTATTAAATAGAAGGGGAAAGGCGGTATTAAATGTCATTCGTCATATCATGAATGAGTTTTTGCACTTGCTCCTTCTACTTAATAAAATTAGATTCAGGGATGTATGACCTTAGCATTGTTCTGCTGAAAGTAAACTTCTGGTCAACAAAACATACTGGTATTAAAAGGAATCCGGAATTGGACAAAGACTGTAATCTGGTCTCCGAAGAATCATGAGCATGTATTAAACAATTACCAATATGATGCTACCTAGGGGGAAAAAAATACCTTTTCTTTCACTTTTACTCTCGAAATTGAAACAGCCATTGTAGCCTACAATATTTACAGTTTTTACAAGAAAGGACTGACTGCCAATTTCACCCTGAGTTAAGCTGAGGTATGACTTATGGCGTGTTATCTAACACTGTCTTTAGAAATTAACATTACTTTCACAGCGTACCTCACTTTAGAATAGTGAAACAATAGGAGGTTGGTTTACATCGGATACCGTCTTTTTCAGTTGGTTTGTTGGTATGATGTCCATTTTTTATCCAGCTGAAGGCATACTTTTCTGCATTGAAAGAAGTAATGTCTGGCCCATTAACGTTTATGGAAAGAAGACATTTGAGGGTTTTTACAGATAAATGGTTTCTAGCGCCAGTATACTGTAATTCCAAGCTGGAAAAGCCTCTCTCACACTCTGCAGAAGGAACTGGAAGCTATTCTATGAACAGTTCTTCAGAAAACAATTTTATGAACAAGACCAACATAGCTGGCGACAATAAACATACTGAAGAAAAATAAAGAATCGCTACTAAAACATGAAGTTGAATCATTGCATTTCAATTTCGTTCGTTCGTTCGATTGTTCATAGCTAGTCATGATGACTAGCACCCTTTTAGAGGGTTACGCACTCTCTTAGGGAAGAGTATTACTTAAATGGACGATTTGAGGGATTTTGTGATGGTCTCCTAGAAGTTCTTTATCATAATAATTTTTAAGGTCTTAAGGATCTTTCCGATCCTTAACATTGGTAGGAAATTAGCGAGGAATTTCAATTAATTTATTATTGTACAGAACTGGAACAGCAGATATATGATAGTAAGAATGGGTACCTAGTGGTAAGGCATATCATATTTATACAAAGTGTGAATGATGAGCATGAAGAATGAGGCGAGGTGTGTCTTCACATCGCAACACTATAAGTGTTGGTCAGACAGACGAAGATATCTTCTCGCCTATGGGCTGATCGAGGTTCCGACGTAGATAATGGGAGCCCTGTTGGTAGCAGATGGATTCAGCGAGCAAATGATGGAAATATGAGTGGAAGATGATCATGAACTTGATAGTCTGTGAGGAGCTCCTGGTCTAATGCATCAGGGGGTAGAGTGTAGCAGTAGAGAGCATAGAGTAACGATAGCGGTGGGGGGTAATATCGAGATGGAGAAGGATGGAGAGCTAAGTGGTGCATAGTATTCAGAAGTAGAGGGTGTTGGGTTTTATAACGAGAGCATATGTATGTCAGACGTAAAGTTTCAAGATGAAACTGAAGTGTAGGAAACTGAATCCGGTCGTACAAATCTGCTGTGGGACTAGGCAGTTTGACTCGATATGCAATGCGGAAAGCATGCCGTTCTAACACTAGTAACTTTTCGTAAATTTTTCGGGTAGCCGCAATCCATGCAACGTGTCCGTAAGTCAGCACAGGCCGTAGAAAGGCCTTGTATGTGTTCAGAATAGTGTTCGCTTTTAGTCCCCAGGACGTTCCGGTGAGCCGTTTTAATAAGTTAATTCTACTGTAGGCTTTAGTTGTGACTGTTTGAAGATGTTGTTTCCAAGTGAGATGTTTATCGAATGTGAGCCCCAAGTAAGTTACAGTTGAACGTGCCTGGATGGGAGTTTGGTCTACTTGTAGTGACAGGTGGTTAGGATTTCTTCTGACTCTTGATGTTCGTTTCGGTGGAATGAAGACAATTGCCTGCGTTTTTGTGGCGTTGATCGTTAGCTGCCATTTGCCGCACCAGCGAAGAAAATTGTTAATTGCTAACTGTAGAGCAGTGTTGATGGATTGGATAGTAGATCCTAGGGCAAGAAAGGCAGTGTCGTCGGCATATTGAAAGAGGTGAATTTTATCAGGAAGTGGAGGCATATCGGCAACATAGAGAAGATAGAGGAGTGGTGACAGAGCCGATCCTTGAGGTACTCCACAGTGAAGGAAAATAGGATGTGAGAGGCAGTTATTTATTGACACATATGACAGACGGCCGATTAAAAAGTTGTATATCAGTCTTATATATGGAACAGGAAATCGAAGATGAGTTAATTTGTATATAACTGCGATGTGCCATACCCTGTCAAATGCTTTCTCGAGGTCAAATAATACAAGACATGATGGTTTGACCGAGTTATAGTGTTGTGTAACCATGGTGGTTAAACGAAGTAGTTGATCGTTGATCGAATAACCTGGGCGAAATCCTGCTTGGTGTATGGGAAGTATCTGGCGTCTTTCTATGTATGCATGGAGTCGTCTTACTAGAATACGTTCTAGGATTTTACTAAAAGTAGACGTTAATTGAATTGGGCGGTAGGATGATAAGTTGGCAGGAGGTTTCTTTGGTTTTGGAAACATTAACGTCTTAGAAGTTTTCCAGGTGACAGGAAAATAGCCAGTTCGCAGAATGAAAGTAAAAATCGTGGCTAACAAATTAAGCAATAAAAGAGGACTTTCTTTTATATGGCGATAGGTTATTGTATCAAAGCCAGGTGCACTATTTCTTTTGTTGCGAACAACTGTACTTATATCTTGAACTGTGATTGGCTCTGTTAGAGGTTCATTTTGCGGAAGAGTATGAAGAGCATGAGGTTGTAATGAAGGAGAAGATGGATTGACTGTGTCAGCTGGATGTCTATATAAATATGTGGAACTGAGTGGTGTGAAGATGTCTTGGAGAAAATCAGCAAAAGCGTCAGCTTTGGCGGAGTCTGTTTGTATAGGTAAGTCACCATTTAATAATGGATATGGTGTTTTAGCATGTTTACCGCACAGAGCATTAAAACGTTTCCAGTACTTGCTAGGATGAGTGACGTCAGAGAGGGAATTACAGGTTTTTACCCAACACCGTAGCTTGTAAGCACGAATGTAATTCTTGACCATCCTCTGAAGTTGCCGGTGATGACGGAGTGATTCTGGATTTTTTGTACGTTGATAGTCACGATAAAACTGTCGAGAGCGAGTGATAAATGTGAGATATTCTGGTGGCAATGTTGGTCGGTAAGGCGTTGATGTAGTTACTGGTATGTAAAGTGAACTAGCTTCTTGGATTGAAGTTGTGATGGTATGGATGTCATGATACAGTTCGTCCTCTGATGTAGGAGGTTGCAAAGGCTCTACTGCTGCCGAGAGATATGTTCTGTATTGTTCCCAGTTGGCTTTGTCAAAACGGAGGCTAGTTCTTTGAAATTCTGTAGATTGAGACGTATGACGAGTACTGAGTTGTAATTTGATCGGAACATGGTCACTTCCTAATGGATCGAGAACATCAATATGGATTTGTGAAACGAGATTAGCAGAAGTAATGACAATATCTGGTGTGCTTTGTGATACAGGCCTAGTGGGTTTTGGAAGATTATGAATGATACCAGTCGTGTGAGTTGTGACAAAGGTTTGAAAGGTAGACCTGTCTCTCTTTGATCTGCTGTGCATGTTGAAGTCGGCCATAATTATGAATCTCTTATAATTATCGGAAATGTGTTGCACGAATGCAGTAGGTAGAGGCTTTCCAGGTCTGATATAAACTGTAGCAACGGTTATGGCTATGTTACGGAAGTATAAAGTAATGATGAGATATTCAGGAAAATCTGGCAGCCTACAAAAGTGTCGACGTGATGGAATACGTGGAGAAAATCCAATTGCTGTTCCTCCATTTGCGCGCCTCCTAGGAAGGGTGCTATCCTGTCTAATTAGTGTATATCCAGAAAAATGACAAGTGAGGGAGGGAGTGAGAAATGTTTCGTTAAGGATAAACACTGCCGCTCTTTCTTCCAGTAACAGCGCTTCGAATAAAGCTTTATTCTGACGAATGGATCTAATATTGAGAAATATAAAGACTATATCCATGATCAGTAGGTTAGACAGTAGTTTCCAAAGGTGCTGTATGAAAATAGACATTTTGACCAGAATAAGTAGCATGAAATGTAACCTGGAATATTTCTTTTGCTGCATGGGTGATTTGCTTTAAGACATGCGAACGATGAAATGGTTGAATATTTTGAAGAGTAAGTGTTAGAAAGGCAAGCATATTGCACACTGTTATAGGAGAGTCCAGTGAATGTGGAATGTCTGTAGAATAGTTATATATATGTAGTGGTGCCACGTACTCAGGGTGAGCTTCGGTAGGGGCGGGTTTGCCCTTGCACTTGTAACTATATGTCGGGTGTTGTTCATGGCAAGTGTGACAGTTCGGTGGTTGTTGTAGATTGGGACATGAACGAGTTGAGTGATCACCAGAACAGTAGCCGCAGATAGTGGTATTTGGGCATGTTGCGGTAGAGTGTTGATTATATGTCTGGCATTTTTCGCATCGAAGTGGTAGGGGTGCTGGTGACCGTGAAGGTTCAACTCTGTGTCTTCTGTTATAAATGTATGCCCCATTAGTCAGAAGAGAATCAATGGTGGTTTGAGAAGGTGTTAGTACTCGAACAATGTACGTGGGGCCTGCAGCATTTTTAATTCGTATAACCTTCTGGAGTGTGTGTCCTTCGCATGTAAGTTCCTCCTGAATCTCTTCATCGCTATAAGAAGGATCAACACCGCGAATCACCACGGAAAGGAGAGGAGGACGGCGAGGTGGTGGTATTTGCTTGCGTTGAGATGCATTGAGATTGGTGAGTTTAGCATCTTTGCCGAAGGTATCTATAGGTACTTTGTTCCTTATAGTACTGAGCAAGTTTGAATCTTCTGTTTTGAAAATAAAGCCGTTCCTAGTCTTGACTATTTCTTTGAGTGAGGCACGAGGAAGGTACTTGCGTAGTTGTAGAGCAACTTGTTTCTCAGTCGAGAAGCGTGAATCGAAATTGGTCAACAGAAACGAGTAAATTGATTGAGATAAAGCTGGAGCCGCAGTAGAATCTGTTTCCCTGTCCGTAGGGTTGTCCACTCTATCTGGTGTAGTGTGTGCTTTCTTTGCAGGTGGTGAGAATTGCAAGCGGTTAGAATAACTTTGCTTGATCGACGAGCGGGAAGCCACAGACGCAATAGAGCTTTGAGATGAACTTCTGGTACGACCACCTTGCGGTTTTCCACCTTAGTGGAGCAACCTGGAGGACCAGGGATGATACTTGGTAAAGCGTGTTTGCTGATTGCGCGTTTGCCATGTTCGATGCTATTGTCCACCATAGTGAAAACTGCCTGGTGGGCTAAGCCCAAGTATGAGATGATACCAAATAAACCGTAAAACCAAGAAGAATAGCAAAGTCGTCTATAGGTAATATCAGTTAGGCGTGTTAGCCTCCGTGGAGGCTTCAAATCAACTCGACGGTTGTTTCCTTGACCTCAAAGAGGCAAGTAATCCAACCGTATATAGATGTTCGCGATTTAACCAAAGGGAATGGAAATACTAAAGGACTTGCTTATTTTTCTCCGCCAGCTACGGATACCCTATTTTTTTTACCTGGTTAGAGATTCCAGGTGGCCAGTTCTGCATTTCAAAAGAGTTTATAGCTTAAGAAACGGAGAAAACATCTTCCCAGGCTGGGAAGGCTGAATTAAACCTAGAGACAGGGAAGTCAAAATTTAGAAGGGGGCAAATTCCCAGGCTTCCCTGGCTACAAATAAATCCCTGCCCTTATATATACACACTGTGTGATCAAAATTATCCGGACACCCCCAAAACATACGTTTTTCATTTTAGATGCATTGTGCTGCCACCTACTGCCAGGTACTCATTATCAGCGACCTCAGTAGTCATTAGACATCGTGAGAAAGCAAAATGGGGCGCTCCGCGGAACTCACGGACTTCGAACATGGTCAGGTGATTGGATGTCACTTGTGTCTGAAGTCTCTACGCGAGATTTACATACTCCTAAAGATCCCTAGGTCCACTGTATCTGATGTGATAGTGAAGTAGAAACGTCAAGTGACACGTACAGCACAAAAGCATACAGGCCGACCTCGTCTGTTGTCTGACAGAGACCGCCGATAGTTGAAGAGGGTCGTAATGTGTAATTGGCAGACATCTATCCAGACCATCGAATCAGGGTACACAATGTGGCGATCCGATGGCAGGGTATGGGTATGGCGAATGACTGGTGAACGTCATCTGTCAGCGTGTGTAATGCCAACAGTAAAATTCGGAGGTGGTGGTTTTATGGTGTGGTCGTTTGAGGGATGGTGGTTTCTTTGAGGGGACTTGCACCCCTTATTGTTTTGCGTGGCACTCTCACAGCGCAGGCCTACATTGATGTTTTAAGCACCTTCTTGCTACCCACTGTTGAAAAGCAATTCGGGGATGGCGATTGCATCTTTCAACACGATCGACCATCTGTTCATACTGCACGGCCTGTGGCGGAGTGGTTACACGACCATAATATCCCTGTAATGGACTGGTCTGCACAGAGTCTTGACTTGCATCCTATAGAACTCCTTTGGGATGTTTTGGAACACCGACTTCGTGCCAGCCCTCACCGATCTACATCGATACCTCTCCTCAGTTCAGCACTTCGTGAAGAATGGGCTGCCATTCGCCAAGAAACCTTCCAGCACCTGATTGAAAGTATGTCTACGAGAGTGGAAGCTGTCATCAAGGCTAAGGGTGGGCTAACACCATATTGAATTCGAGCAGTACCGATGGAGGGCGTTACGAACTTGTCATTTTCAGCCAGGTGTGTCCGGGTACTTTTGATCACATAGTATATATATATATATATATATATATATATATATATATATATTGCTAAAACTTTAAATAATATATATATATATATATCCCTTTCGGGATCCGGGGTTTTTGGGGTATTTTTTAGACTTTCAGTCAAGCAGCAACTGTATCGTCACTATTTATCCTAGGATCATGGTTCATACCTCATTCTCTTCAGAATGGAGCTGGCTTTCAAATGGTACCACTTGCATGCTCATACCATATACCAGGAGAGGGAAAAGTGATGTCAAAGGGAAAATTTCGAGGGAATTTTTTCACACATTGGGCCCCTCTGGAACGGCCCTGTGTGAACGTAGAGATCTCAAAAAAATCTGATAAATAGTACTTGGTATACTGAATGTGTGTGCCAAATTTCAAGTTTCTATCTTGAATACTAAGAGCGGGAGAAATTTTATCAAGAATCCCCACAATGCCCCAAATTACCACAAAACACCATGATCTCAGGTAAAAAAATTCCTGATACATCTCTATTTATCCTAGGACTATAATCCGCCAATCATTCTCTTCAGAATAGAACTGCCTTTCAGGCGGTACCATTCACGTGTCTCCATCATGTATCTAAGGCGGGAAAATCCCGAAACAAGGTTTTTTTTGGGTCTAAATATACCTTTTTTCAACTTTTAGCCCCCCTGGACCTCCCCTGTTTTAACGCAGAGATCTGAAAAAATCTGATAAATACTACTAGGTGGGCTGAATGTTTACGCACAATTCCAATTTTCCAGGTCCAAAAGCAAGCCCGCCAAAAAAATATATACCGACAATGTCCCATATTCCCGTATACAGAGGGATGTTTTGTAAAAATTCCCTGAGACATCCCTAATTACCCTAGGATCATGGTTTGCACATCATTCTCTTCAGAATAGAACTGCCTTTCAGGCGTTACCACTCATATGTCTCCATCGTGTATCTAAGGCGGGAAAATCCCGTGAAAGGGAGTTTTTGGTAAAAATATCCCTTTTTTAACTTTTAGCCCCTCTGTACACCCCTGTTTTAACACAGAAATATGAAAAAAAATCTGTTAAATACTACTCGGCGGACTGAATGTTTGTGCACAATTTCAATCTTCTAGGTGCAAAAATAAGCCCGCAAAAATACCGAAAATGTCCAAAATTCTCCTATACAGAAGTATATTTAAAGAAAATTCCCTGACACTTTCCTAATTACCCTAGGGTCATGTTTCGCCCATCATTCTCTTCAGAATAGAACTGCCTTTCAGGTGGTACCATTCACATGTCTCCATCATGTATCTAAGGCGGGAAAATCCCTAAGAAAGGAATTGTTTGGTAAAAATATCCCTTTTTTCAACTTTTTGCCCCTCTGGATCCCCCCTGTTTTAACGCAGAAATATAAAAAAAAAAATCTGGTAAATACTACTTGCTGGACTGAATGTTTGTGAAAAATTTCAATCTTCTACGTGCAGAAATAAGCCCGCCAAAAAATAATGAACATAGGCAAAAAAGAAAACATATAAAACAAAATATATATATTTAAAATTATGACGTCATCACATCCTATGTCTCGACGCAGGAAGGTGTGAAACCATACGTAAGGTCTTCTACAATGCCTCTGGACTTGAAAAACAAAAAAAAAAAAACAAAAAAAAAATCCGGACGAAAAAGCTCAAATAGGAGAGTTATAACGCAATGTACCATGAAACACCCGTATGGTACAAATTGGATTTAGTTTGTTAATTTTGGAAGGTCTTTAATGTTTCCCTCAAAATAAACTAAAGACCTCCCAAAATTAACAAACTAAATCCATTAGTGTACGGTAAACAGAGAAAGTACAGAAACAATTGTTACCTAATCCTAAACGCTACTAATTCTCTCTCTATCTCTCTCTCTCTCTATATATATATATATATATCCCTTTGGGGCACTTATGGTACAATTTGTACCATACGGGTGTTTCATGGTTTACAGTTTACAGTTAACATCTACAATTCATCCCATCTACATCTGATCCCTTCCTGAAAATATATATAGAGACCCCGCAAATGTAGCTCTTACGTGAAAAAAAAATGAAATGAAATCTTTAAGTTTTACGTCCCACGGTTATGCCGGTTAGGCTAAAGGAGACGGTGATAATGAGATATGAGTAAAATGAAGAAAGTTGGAGGAAACGGGAGAACCCCGAGAAAACCCACGAGCACGGTGTTTGTCTACCACAAAGTTCACTTGACGGGGGCTGGGATCGAACCCGGGACCTCAAGCACCAGAGGTGAACGCTCTACCACTGAGCCACCGCGCCCCAGCTCTTACGTGAAACCCAAAATGAACTTACATCGTATTGCAGTGAATGGTGAAGGATATTATTGCATTAAATTCAGCTGGGAAATCCAGCGTTATAGCTGATGAAACCTATGATACCAGTATCAATGAACAACCTAGTGTAGGCCTGTTTAAGACATGTTAAGGTGAAACATTTTATAAACATTGGAACAATTTTTGAGACTTCCAAATATGCTATGCATAAGTGTTGGAAGTCTTATACAACGGCTTTGTCTGTTCGTCTGTCGACAGGTATCAGAGCAAAAACGACAAGTTATCGAAATTCGGTTCTTGCAATCTATTCAGTGTCCAGTGGATAAGTACAATCTCTTCTCTCTATTCAAACCGGAAGTGATTCAAATTAGTCATTTGTGTTTGAATGCTTATCGCTCTAAAACTAAGACGGTAACAGATAGTGAGAAACGTTTTGTAATAAATGATTCAGCGTCTCAGGGCAACGTACCATGAC
The DNA here is from genome assembly GCF_964235325.1 of Thermobia domestica. Classification (NCBI taxonomy): domain Eukaryota; kingdom Metazoa; phylum Arthropoda; class Insecta; order Zygentoma; family Lepismatidae; genus Thermobia; species Thermobia domestica. Next base: position 148,043,562 of record NC_137454.1, on the reverse strand, counting down.
TATTCCGAACACTCTAACAAAACGGGAAATAGTTAGAATTTAGTATTAATTCTGATTTCAATACTGATTTCTACAGAGCAAGAATGATAGATATATCGAGATGTAGTTTTCTAAAATCGATTCATTGTCTCAAAAAATAAGTTCCATTTTCTTCATTAACCCTCTATTGAAATTAGCCATTTAGAGTTTTAACACTTATTACCAGGGCCCGGATCTTGTTGACAAGTCAACTTTCTTCTGTTACGCATAGGAGAAGGCAAGTTCAAGTAAAAACGTTATGGGGCGTTTACACTTAGTCGATTTAGTCGCACGACTAAATCGACTCGCTGCATTTGCCACTAAATCCAAGCAACTAGGCCGAATCAGATCAATTATTTCAACCACAGAAAATAGAACGTCTTTTAATTCAGTTGCCAGTCGATTAGTCGCCTTCGATCAACAAGTGATTAAGTTGAAGTCCCGTTTACACTGTCGATTAAGTTGAAAGTGACGTCAATTCAACTGAATCGAACGCAAATCTACTAAGTGTAAACGCCCCATTATCCATCAACTCTAGGTTCTAAAAATATAGTTTTTTAGGATCAACTTTTGGTCTCTTTTTGCTGTTTTGAAATTTCAGGTCATTTTTTAATATCTTAAGGTAACATTTAGGTCACTTACGGTCTTTTTATTCTTTTTTTCTACATAAGGAAATCTTTAGATGAACACGGTTTACGGATGTGGAAAAGACGAAGTTGAATAATCTCTTTTCTTACTTCCTGACTATTGGAGTGGAAAAACTGCATTCTTAACAAGCTCATGAAAACTAAACTGTAGCTGGTTAACGAAAGGTGGGGGTTGGTAGGTGGCCAAACAGATAGTTTTGGGTTATTGACCACAAAGAATGTGATCACGTGAATAACTAAAAATGCATTAGAAGTCGTACAAGGGCTTTAAACGTATTTTTATCTATTATTTTCATGTAGTCTAAACTTGCTAAGTTTTATTGTTTAAGAGTGCTTCCTAGTTTCAACTCGGGAGTGAACTGACGCTTTCAATACTTACAATGCCGTACAATGGACTAATCAATGGACATAAGTGATCAATGGACTGCAACTAACTGAAACAAAACTTTTTGAAAAAATGTCAAATGAAATAAAAGTTTGAGAAAACGTAAGTTTTAAGGTCAATTTTTGTGATTTTTAGGGTCATTTTACAGGAATTTTAGTGTCATTTTATAGGTCACTTTTTAAATTTTTTTAGGTCAACAAGATCCGGGCCCTACTTATTACCATAGAAGAAAATGGTAATAGATAGCGGTAAGCAGGTTTTCTGCAATCGATTCAGAGTCTCTAGAGTACGTAACATCTGTAACGCCCCATTCCCCAGGAGTCAGAGGTTGAAAACTAAAAAAAAAAAAAAAGAATCCCAAACCAACCCCGGACTCCACCGAAGAAGGGACTACGGCAGGTGGATTCGCGCTGCTCAAGCTCACCTGATTAACTTGTGGCTAGACTGTGATTATCCAGTATTCACTCTAATATAAGGTTAAACAACAATAATAAAAAAAATAACCAACCAAAATTCAGTTTTCAAATAACAAATTTTATTTCAATAAGTATAGGTGAATATTTGCTCAAGCGTTTGAAGAACAGATATTCACCAACATGATTTAAAATATCCAAAAAAATTTAAACAATGTAATTAAATTCCGGAGCAATTAACCAATTTTTCTTTGTACTGAAACCTAGAACCTTCAGATTGAACCCTGAATTTATAGATTTCTCTCAATATTTTTTAGCTAAGAGCAATTCGTATTATTAGCAAAAACTCTAGAAAAAAGAATATTCAAAATTTCGCACCTGTTCGGAGAAAATATTTTTCTTGAGCAAAATATCTTAATTGATCAATATTACTAATTAAAGAAATTCAAACCATTCAAATGTTTTCAAATGCATGAAAATGCAAGAAAATATATTCAAAAAAAATATTTGTTCTTTACTGATTTTTTTTCCGGCAGTATTCAGAACTCTTCCTCTTAATTTTTTCCGCGAGGCAATTTTTTTTATACAATTTCTTATTGTGCAAAACGATGTCCTTATCACAGATTATACTAATATAACCACCAATTAAAGAAATCAATTCCAGCTTAGTACGATTTAGGACCCACAATTTCAATCCAATTCAATCAATCTGTCCCATTCAATTTCTTGAATTCAAATATACGAATTTACAATTTCAACCCTCTTAATAGCCTCTTCAATTCTGTCTATTCAAACTTTGCAAACAGCATTTCTGAAAACCAGTTTCATTATACCCAAAACAACTGTGACTCCGAGTCTAATAATGACGTGAGAATAATGACGTGAGAGAGAGTTTGCATTAAACGCTAAGCTCTGATCAAACTAATTAACATTAGAAAAGGTAATTCAATGAATACTGGACAATCATACCAAGAATTTCCACCCAAAACAGCATTTAAGCATTACTAGTGAGGTGAGTCTAAAAATTTGGGGGGGGGGGGGGGAATTTTCAATTTTTCGCAAAAAATCTGAAAATATCACTCTTATTCTCTGGAAAATACCCGAATACATGTCAGCGATTAAATGCAAGTTATATTAACCCATTTCCAGCTCATTAATGATACTACGTAACCAACTAAACCCATATGTAAACTACTAGTTAACTGCGAACTTACCAGGATTAAACGAAACGCAATTTAGCTCCAGCAATATTTTACCTTTGTAGATAATTTTACTTCCCTCTGGTTGGAACAGCTTATGTCCTATGGTCTAGTACTGACTTTCTGTTAACTTGGGCCCGAGACGAAGTGAGTATAATTGATTTTTTCTTTTTGAGAAAAAGGCCGAAAAATAGCTTTAAGAAATTACAACACATTGAAATCCAAACAATATAATCACAAATTGGAGCAGAATGGAGTTACTTTAATGGGCACTTTTGTCTGACCACCAAGGCTCACTCAAGCACCGTCTCCTCGATGCCGGTTTAACTCCATTAAATTTCAAGAAAAATACTTTCCACAAGGGAACAAAATTCTCCGAGATCACAATTACTAACAAAACACTCAGCTGTGTTCACTGAAAGCATTTCAATACACTCACTTCACCTTTGGCCACCTTTATTCTTTTCACTTTTAACTCTGCATTCAACTACAACACGCGCCATGCAAGCTATGAAACAACACACGGTGAACAAGCATACGCGAGCCCAACTCCACCAGCGGAGGTCAAAACAGCATGATACGTTCAATTTCACGTCATACAAAAAAAATATTTAACACAAATAGAATTTATGATGAGTATAGCGAATTTGTAATTTCTTACTTTCTGTTAAAGCAACGAACTAGGATTGATTTCTAATTTACATACGCAACGGAATTTCTAACGCAATAGCAGGTTCTTGTCAAGTGGTAGTCCGTCAATGAGATCTTAGCGATTGTGCCATCTAGCACATGTTCGACATCAACTGGCACTTTATGTTACTATTATCCTATAATCTAGGTATTTAATATGACTTACTGAAATGGAATCATACATTAAAGTTCAAGTTATCATTTATTGAAATAAAGAAAAAAAAAATTTTGAAATTACAGCTTAAGAAGACGGTTATAAATTTCGAACTATTGTTTCAAAATTAAGCTTGCCTCCTTTAGTTTTCACATTCGGTCAATACATAACTTCCAATCAACATTATTACAATTGCACGTGATTTACATATTCATAGCTTGCCAGTACAAAGAAGAAAGAAAAGAGGAAAAAAAAAATATAACATATAGATGATACATCGTTAGTAGTTTCATTGGTAGGCTAACATAGAGTATTACACTCCAATGGAACAATCCTATTAATTCCAACTATTCATTGATCCATTTATTTTTATTCAAGATTCAGGAAAATGTCAGGAATAAATAAATAAGAAAGAAAAAAAAAATGAAGTATTATGTTCCATGCACTTCTGTTACGTACTGCATATGTGCCCATTTATGTCATCTCCACTTTTATATACTACATTATTATTACAATTATTATTCCTCCTTAGGAATCATTTCATAACATATATTCGTAGCATATCTTAAATTTGTTTCTATGACATTGGGTCACATTTTCTAACATAACAAAACCTACATTGACTCTCAATATGAATGAAGATGATCCATATACAAATGAATATGAAGAAAAAAAAATACATCAATATTTAGCACTTTCCTGATTATACTGTGAACATGACATTTTATTCTATGGATCAATATATTTAAGTAAAAGGAAGAAAGAAACGACAAGTCGAGCATAACTAACCTAACCTTGAAACTACATAAGGACATCACGTTCGAAATCTGTACCGAAAGCTAAGTTTATTTTACCGAATGCATACTAAAATTTAATAATGATATTAGTCTTAATAATTATATTAATGGAAGTATTACGATAATCCTGTTAAATGCGTGGCACAACACGAGATTTTATTTACACATGTTTGTCGTACTATTGATGTACCGAATAAAAATTTCACAAACTGTCATTAAGTTGCAAATAGTTTAGGTTTTATATCACCACTGGTACCCTTGCTGTCATCAATCTGAATGGTTCTCGGTTCAGGATAAATAAGTAAGGAAAGTTTTTACCTTATTACACGTTGGTTGTATCCTCCTCACTCCTCCGGATTCTGCCTTTTCGTTACAGCATCGAAACTGCACACTTCGAAGAAATGATGATTATATATCCAACTTTAAACCACCCGACACCTACTAATTTCAGCATTCATAGGCGGTTTCATCAGGCGACCGTTTACCGAAATTGTTAAAGATTAATTTAGCCTTCGGCATCCAATTCTTTTATTCCAATTATCTCTAGGTTGGATCAAAACACAAATTTTGATGAGGTTGAGTCCTAAAAGTACGTTTTACGTATTTAAATTTCAAATTATCATGGATGACCGAAGGGGGTCGCCTATTTTGTAGCACGGTAAAAATGGCTGAGCATCATGCAATACCTGGCGACTACATAGCTCAACTACACCATATTTTTTTATATTGTAAAGCTTAATATTTTAATGTTATTACTTCCCTGAAATTTAAGAACTTAGTGAAGTATTAATATATATAATATATTTAATGAGACACATAATCCATCAAACTAAAAACAGAATATTGATAACTCTCACCTAGTCGTGTCTGTCCATTCACTTGAAGAACACCAATCGGCATTCAGTTCATTTTCATATCTTCTCACCCGATTATCGCCATCTTGGCCCTGTTTCCCAGCATGCTACACAGCATGCTACACGCATAAAACAATTGAATGCAAAGGACCGATGATCGACACGACTAATTATGTTACGTCATGGGTGAGTGTTATGTAAATAAGCATTTTACTATTGCAGTGTTAATAGAATCTACCTAGGAAATTTAGAAGAATCCGATATATTATTAAATCATTTGTAATTGATATTAGTTATACGTAAATATAGTGGACAGTCATAGAATAACCTCACCATCCGGTGACTTGTATTAACAGTAAGAAACATTTGAACAACTAACGTTAATAGCTAACACGTAAAACAAATAAAACATGTATACGAGCTAATGGCATGACTATACCAAATGGGGACCATATAACAAAATAACAGCACAACAAATAACAATGTAAAATACCGGTAAAACAATAACAATGTAAAGTACATGTAAAGTACCGGTAAAAGGGTACGTTACATTTTTCCCAGCGACCTCGAGAAAAAAAAATTTTTTTTTTTTTAAGTTAAAGTTGTTCGAAATCTTTCAATAACTCAATTCGCTTCTCTTCGGAACAATTAAACAATTTAACATTCATTAAATTTTGGACCGGCACTTCTCTCCCCTTTAAATCCTTTAAAAATACGGAATTATGTTGAACCTTCGACACAAAATAAGGCCCTGTAAACACAGGAAAATATTTGTGCGTGACCTTTTTGAAAGCGTCCGAAAGAAAATGAGTTTTCACCATGACTAGATTCCCTTCTTTAATTTCAACTACATTCTTTTTCAATTTCCTCTTCCTCTTTGACAACAAACGAGGTTGTACTTGTATCAACCTCTTTGAATTTTCTACATTTTGAAGTTCAGGAGGCCAAGGAAATTTCTCCCGAAACCTCTCTGCAGCCGAAAAAGAAATAAAAACTTCTGCAGGTGTACAATTAATGGAACTATTGTAGGAGTAGTTTAATAGGTCTTGTGCGACCTTCAAGACATTTTTCCATTTGGTATGGTTAATACTACATAGCAATCTGATGATCCTATTCAAGTCGCGATGCGATCTCTCCAATATTCCATTCGCCCGAGCGTTGTAAGGAGAAATCAGAATATGCTGTATCTGATGTTCCTTACAGAAATCCTTCCACCTCTGAGAAACAAACTGTGGGCCCTGATCAGAGACGATATAATTTGGGTATGGACAGAGATAAAAGTAGTCTTTCTCTAAAGTCCGAATAATTTCAGCTGTTGTTGCTGTTCTTAAAGGTAGGTAACAAAGGAATCTGGAGTAAACATCAACAATCGACAGTACATAATAATATCCATAGCTGCATGGGAGCTTACCCACAAGATCAACACACACCTTGCTATGTGGTTTATCTGCCTCAATATGCAAATCTTCGCGAAAGATAGCTCTGTTCGAAAATTTCGTTCGCGCACACGATTCACAATTGTTTATATGTTGCCGAAACGTTCGCTTTTGACCTTTCCAAAAGAATAGCTCTTGCACTAATTTCATGCATTTAGCAACACCAAAATGTCCTGTGTCATGAATATGTTTTACTGTTCTTTCAATCAGAGATTGTGGAATCACCAGCAGCCAATTCTTAGTTTTTGAATTTTGGATATAAAGTAGATTATTTATAACCTTGATTCTAGAGTTCGCAGATTCCGAATTCATTTTAGCTCTCAACTCACCACAGTACTTGTCCGATGCTTGCATTCGAGCCAACTCGTTTGCATCAAACAAGGTATTATCATTGTAATTAATGAAATTTACGTGATAGTCCTCCGACTTGGCAGGGAGTTCAGGAGAATTCCTACTCAATATATCTGCAATTTTATTATCCACTCCCTTGATATGCTCAAATCGGAGATCAAACCTTTGGAGTTTCAACAAAATTTTGGTCGTTCTAGGATCAAGGTTTTGCAAAGTGAAAGCATAGGTCACTGCACTATTGTCACAGTGAACCGTCACCTTCCTGCCTAATATATAATACGAAAAATGTTCACATAGGAACAAAACAGCTAGTAACTCTAATTGAAAAATCGAGTAAGACACTTCATGAAGCTTTAATTTTCGACTCGCGTATTCGATGACCAAAAGTTCTCCATCATCGTCATATTGAGCCAAATAACCCGCCAAATTTTCTAACGAAGCATCTGAAAATAGATGAAATGGTTTGTCGAAATTCGGTTGACTAAGTGCAGGAGGTTCACTTAGCAACTCTCTTAATTGTTGAAATTTACTCATTAATTCCTCCGTAAAACAGTATTTCCTGTCTTTCTTCAAAAGATCAAAGAATGGAGCCGTTAACGCAGCGAATTGAGGAATAAACTTTCTCCTCCATGACAGGATTCCTAAAAAGGATCTTAACTTCTTTTTGTTTTTAGGAACTGGAAAACACTTAATGGCTTCATTCTGTTTAGGGTTCGGCTTCAATTCCTTTCCATTCACTACATGTCCAAGAAACGAGATTTCAGTTTTTACAAATTGACACTTTTTAAAATTTAAGGCAAAATTTCCAAATTCTAAAATTTTGAAAAGGGTTTCCAAATGTTCAAAATGCTCAGTTAAGTTCGAACTAAAACATAACAAATCGTCCAAATAGACTACCACAAACTTTCTAGTGTTTAAACCGAAATATGAGTTCATAACATTTTGAAATATGCTAGGACTAGACTTGAGTCCCATTGGTAAGACACATAAAACATACTGTCGTCCTAGATAAATAAAACTAGTGCATGAAAAGGAGTCAGGATGAAGCCGAACACCATAGTAACCCATGGTGGCATCCATCGAACTGAAGATTTTCGCACCCGATATTCGAGAAAGTATTTCATTAATTGGTTCGACTTGAATTTTAGGGCTTATGACTTTTGAATTCAGGGATCTGAGGTCAATCACTGGCCTAACACCCCCTGAAGCCTTTCGCACGCAGTGGATGGGGTTCCTATAGCTACTCGGTTGTTCCTTAGCTATCCCCAACCTTATCCATTTGTTAAGCTCTTCCTCAAATTCCTTCTGCATGGCTTGAGGAATGGGATATATTTTTCCCACGACAGGTTCTTGGTCTTTAAGCTCGATCTTATAAGGCTCACAATTTATCGGCTTGGGGTATTCGCAAAATAAATGGTTGTATTTCAATAACAAATCTTTTAGTTTCATTTTAGTATTTGTATCTAAATCAACACGATTCTTTACATATTCTATGATTTCTGTTTTTGAAATTTCACCATAGTCATGTTTATGTTCCTCAGAAGGGGAAAGATTATGATTTAATTCAGTCAACGATTTAGCATTTTCTACATGAATTAGCAATATATTCGGATACGAAAGGTCCAAAGTCACTTCCTCTTGATAATTATTTTTCAACACTAATTGTCTATTTCTACTATCTAAAGTGACCTGGAACTTCGCAAAGAAAGGTGACCCCAATAACAAACCAGCTTTCATGTCTTTTACCACGAAAACAGGAACATCAAAGAGATTATCTTGTATATTTAACGTTAGTTCCAACAATCCTTTCACTGGGAAGCTATCTTTTCCCGCGAATGCATTTAAATGTACACTGGGTACAGGTTTGAGTTTAGCTGACCGAAAAGAATTTTGTAAGGTTTGCCAAATGTTATAATTTAAAAGGTTTAACTCAGCTCCTGTATCCAGGATACATTTTATTTGTGTTTCCCCTACTTTACAATCTAGAGAAGGGGAAGGATATATCTCAAAATTTTGATTAGCTATATTTCCTTCCTCTTCTTCTTTTAAAACGAAGTGTGTTAATAACTTCAAAGAGGGTGATACAAGCTCACTTTGTTTTGGAACTACTTCATTCCTGATTTCAAAATGTTCTTTTGGGGAGAGAAGTTCAGTCGAGCAGCCATCGTCTCCCCTTAATGACGACTGCTCAATATGTTTTCCTGATTAATAACAGGATTACTAACAAACTGGGAAACATGATTGTTGTTGTTGTTACTAACTGACTCCGCTGCAACTGAAGAATACGGCGGATTCAGTGCAGATGTGACCGTAGTCACTATAGGCATGTTCGAAGAAAATGGAGATGTCACCATTGGACCAGACAGAAATTGACCAACCGGTGGTTTTATACTATTAAAAGTATACATTCCTGGTACCGCATATGATACCGGTACTTGTCCATACATCATGGGGAATGGTGGCATAGGTCTAGTTATGTTTCGATTTTCCCAGACGGATTTTAGATTTTTAGATTTCTTCCAATTTGATCGATTAAATTTTCGAGGTTTGATATTATCAAAATTATTATCTTTACCTAACGCTTCTTTGTTCACTGGTTCCGTTTGCACCGCATTATCTATTTTATCGGAACGAGTTGTCGAGAGAAATGCTTTCCGAATTTGTGGTTTTCTATTTTGGAATTTCGTACCCCCATGACTTTCTGGAATAGTATTCGGGCCACATTCCAATTCTGCAATTCTTAAGATTAGATCTTGGACTGTACTAACTGAACCTAACTTCAAGATTTTAGATTCCTCCCCAGGAAGACAGTCCAAAATCAAATCCTTCAACTCCTGATCTGATGGAGAAGTCACTATCGAATTATACTTTTCCACAATATGACGGACAAACCCAAGCAGCGAAGAATGTTTTGATCTATCATATCGCAGTGAATAGAGGTGACGTTTCTGCGCCCTCTCCATTCGCTCCGATATGTATTGTATCTTGAACAATTTTATAAAATCATCAAAAGTTCTTATTTGTGAAGCAACACTTCTATACCATATCTTGGCAGACTTCTCCAAAACTCGTCCTAATATATATAATCGATCCTTGTCGGTAAGAACATACATGTTCATGGTCTGTAACAAGTCATCTAAAAATATTTTCGCCGCTCCCTGGGTCAGCTGTCCATCAAATTTTGGGAAGTGATGCAGTTCCTTCAGATAGGTTCCTGCACCCCTTTTATACGAAGGACTTTTGTCCCAGTGTCTATTTTCACGGTCTAAGTTTGATGTTTCCACGATTTCCTGGTCATTAACAATTAAATCTAACGGATTACCTTGTTTCGTACGCGACTCACACCGCGATTCCTTCCTTTTTCTCTTTTCTTTCATTTTTTTATGTTTACAAGCGGATTCATCCCCAACCGCTTCCACGTCAGATGAGGAGGATACCTCAGTCGTATTTATAATTTCTTCAAATCGAATTCTCTCGAGATTTGGAACTGAAGGTTCCCTACCATCCTGATAACTTCTATCACTTTCAACTAAATTCCCTTCACGAGGAGAATTTTCACTCTTTGTATTTCTTTCACCCGATTCGAGTACCTTTCTCAAATTCTCGGTGTTCCGTTCACATCTTTCCCGGTTCTGACGATATGCATCCACTACATCACGCTCCAATATCTTAATCATGTTTACGGTTTGTTCATTTACGTCCCGACATTTCCTATAGTCATTAACTTGTCGTTCTTTCACATTCTTTAGCTCAGTTTCAAATTTAGAGGTTAGATTTCCGAATTCGTTCCTCAACATTGACACATCCTTTACAGTAGTTTCTAACTTACAATCTACTTTCTCAGTGAATTCAGTAAAATTTCTAGTGATCTTATCTAAATCTAATTTAACATTATTCACACCCTGATTCACATTGTAAATTTCAGCCATGCAATTTTCCCGTACATTTTCTACAGATTGACCTAAATTCTGTTTAGTTTCGTCTATTTCATTTCGTAATTTAGATACTTCAACGTTTAGTTCCCCTTTTACATTTGCAAAAGACTCTTTTAATGCTACAATCTCATTGCTCATCTTAGTTAGTTCAGCTTTCATTTCTAACTTCAACTCATCTTTATTAACAGTCATCTGATTAGTAAGCTCTACTCTTACAGCAGAAACCTCAGACTTTAAATCTTTAATTATGTCCATCAATTTCTCTAACAATGGACCTCCCCCGATTTCTATTTCCGGAACCACTTTCTTTGGATTTCGAGCACGACTCACTTTCTCAGCACCCGAGTCTACATGCTGTTCAACTACACAGCTGGCACAGAACCATTTTTCCTCTGACCGCTTTAGCACTTCTTGTTCCGGTTCAGGAATGTTTAAACAGTTCATATGGTACCATTTGTCGCAACTCTCACAGCAAATTGCAATAGCGTTCTCATCAATATTAGCACCGTTACAACAACTATACTCTTCAGTCTCATGCATTATATCCGTTTCACTCATTTCACATATATATTAGTTGAGCCACGCATCTCTCAGTCTTATCCCAATACTTCCATTAATTATTCTAAAATCCCATTTTAGTCCTACCTACTAGACATTTAAAAACAAATAATAGTGATAATCCTGAAGCTAAAATTGCCAATTTTTGAAACATCAGCTTCACATATTAACACAAATTATCAAATAAACAAAAATCCTAAAGCTGAGGTCGCCAATTTTGATACGTTCAATTTCACGTCATACAAAAAAAATATTTAACACAAATAGAATTTATGATGAGTATAGCGAATTTGTAATTTCTTACTTTCTGTTAAAGCAACGAACTAGGATTGATTTCTAATTTACATACGCAACGGAATTTCTAACGCAATAGCAGGTTCTTGTCAAGTGGTAGTCCGTCAATGAGATCTTAGCGATTGTGCCATCTAGCACATGTTCGACATCAACTGGCACTTTATGTTACTATTATCCTATAATCTAGGTATTTAATATGACTTACTGAAATGGAATCATACATTAAAGTTCAAGTTATCATTTATTGAAATAAAGAAAAAAAAAATTTTGAAATTACAGCTTAAGAAGACGGTTATAAATTTCGAACTATTGTTTCAAAATTAAGCTTGCCTCCTTTAGTTTTCACATTCGGTCAATACATAACTTCCAATCAACATTATTACAATTGCACGTGATTTACATATTCATAGCTTGCCAGTACAAAGAAGAAAGAAAAGAGGAAAAAAAAAATATAACATATAGATGATACATCGTTAGTAGTTTCATTGGTAGGCTAACATAGAGTATTACACTCCAATGGAACAATCCTATTAATTCCAACTATTCATTGATCCATTTATTTTTATTCAAGATTCAGGAAAATGTCAGGAATAAATAAATAAGAAAGAAAAAAAAATGAAGTATTATGTTCCATGCACTTCTGTTACGTACTGCATATGTGCCCATTTATGTCATCTCCACTTTTATATACTACATTATTATTACAATTATTATTCCTCCTTAGGAATCATTTCATAACATATATTCGTAGCATATCTTAAATTTGTTTCTATGACATTGGGTCACATTTTCTAACATAACAAAACCTACATTGACTCTCAATATGAATGAAGATGATCCATATACAAATGAATATGAAGAAAAAAAAAATACATCAATATTTAGCACTTTCCTGATTATACTGTGAACATGACATTTTATTCTATGGATCAATATATTTAAGTAAAAGGAAGAAAGAAACGACAAGTCGAGCATAACTAACCTAACCTTGAAACTACATAAGGACATCACGTTCGAAATCTGTACCGAAAGCTAAGTTTATTTTACCGAATGCATACTAAAATTTAATAATGATATTAGTCTTAATAATTATATTAATGGAAGTATTACGATAATCCTGTTAAATGCGTGGCACAACACGAGATTTTATTTACACATGTTTGTCGTACTATTGATGTACCGAATAAAAATTTCACAAACTGTCATTAAGTTGCAAATAGTTTAGGTTTTATATCACCACTGGTACCCTTGCTGTCATCAATCTGAATGGTTCTCGGTTCAGGATAAATAAGTAAGGAAAGTTTTTACCTTATTACACGTTGGTTGTATCCTCCTCACTCCTCCGGATTCTGCCTTTTCGTTACAGCATCGAAACTGCACACTTCGAAGAAATGATGATTATATATCCAACTTTAAACCACCCGACACCTACTAATTTCAGCATTCATAGGCGGTTTCATCAGGCGACCGTTTACCGAAATTGTTAAAGATTAATTTAGCCTTCGGCATCCAATTCTTTTATTCCAATTATCTCTAGGTTGGATCAAAACACAAATTTTGATGAGGTTGAGTCCTAAAAGTACGTTTTACGTATTTAAATTTCAAATTATCATGGATGACCGAAGGGGGTCGCCTATTTTGTAGCACGGTAAAAATGGCTGAGCATCATGCAATACCTGGCGACTACATAGCTCAACTACACCATATTTTTTTATATTGTAAAGCTTAATATTTTAATGTTATTACTTCCCTGAAATTTAAGAACTTAGTGAAGTATTAATATATATAATATATTTAATGAGACACATAATCCATCAAACTAAAAACAGAATATTGATAACTCTCACCTAGTCGTGTCTGTCCATTCACTTGAAGAACACCAATCGGCATTCAGTTCATTTTCATATCTTCTCACCCGATTATCGCCATCTTGGCCCTGTTTCCCAGCATGCTACACAGCATGCTACACGCATAAAACAATTGAATGCAAAGGACCGATGATCGACACGACTAATTATGTTACGTCATGGGTGAGTGTTATGTAAATAAGCATTTTACTATTGCAGTGTTAATAGAATCTACCTAGGAAATTTAGAAGAATCCGATATATTATTAAATCATTTGTAATTGATATTAGTTATACGTAAATATAGTGGACAGTCATAGAATAACCTCACCATCCGGTGACTTGTATTAACAGTAAGAAACATTTGAACAACTAACGTTAATAGCTAACACGTAAAACAAATAAAACATGTATACGAGCTAATGGCATGACTATACCAAATGGGGACCATATAACAAAATAACAGCACAACAAATAACAATGTAAAATACCGGTAAAACAATAACAATGTAAAGTACATGTAAAGTACCGGTAAAAGGGTACGTTACAAGCAAATCAGCCTCAGGAGGCAGCTGCTTCGAAAGCAAGACTCGCCATACAGGATAGGAAATTCTCTCTCACGTTATTATCGCTCGTTACATTTTTTTTCTCTCTCATTTTTTTTAAAAAAGAAACATTTTCTTTCAAAACGTCTGATACCACATAAACGGTAAATAGACGTTACTGTAGACCCACATATAATGCAAATACATCATAATTAGATATAATTATCTTAAATATCAATAATATTTGACTAGATATTATTAAAACAATTTTTGCATTTAATCAGGATTTACATTTTTTTTAATTTCAGTCAATACAAATCTCTATTTCCATGTAGCTGGAATGCTACATCCTCCACCGTCCAACAAAAAAAAATCCAGAGCAAGGATTTTTTTGCCTAAAAACACAAAGAATCACAATTAGTTAAACAATACAATTTTAGAACAATAATATAGATAAACCTAAACATAGTAAATAAGATCTGTAATCTAAAGTATTCAATTTTAACTTTATTAATATTTTTACAATAATATTTCCATTTAATTACCCAAGTTTAACAATTAAAAGAGAATTTGGATTACCATGGCCATAGCAATCGTTAAAATGAATGAATCTTAATAAATATAGAATTTTCAATAATCTAATTCAATTTTTAGAACCAACACAAATTTAATTAGAAATATTAATTTATAAATTCTCTAATATAGTACTTATTTTTAATTTTGATGTTTCGATTGGATTATCAATTTTTACAGAGAGAAATTTTAATTTCTACGCTCCCGGAACAACTTAACCTCAGAAACGTGAGACTTACAATATGAATCTTGAGTATCCTCTTCGTTAGAAACCAGCAACGTATTTGGGGTTAAAAATCTTCTAATTACGAAAGGACCATTCCACTTCAGACTCAGGGATTTGGTGATTTTATCTCTCAGAGATGACTTAATATGGGTCTTTATCAATACCTTGTCACCAACCTTCAAAGTAACTTCTCGTCTTCGTTGCATCATTAGCTTCCGTCTTCTCTCCCAGCTTTTCTCCATGTTGGTTATGGCTGCAGTCCACAAGTCAACCGAAGATTTACCACCATAATCTGATTCTGCGATGTTCCATCGTATTTCAAGAGGTGTATAATTAGGACGTCCATAAAAAAGCTCGATGGGACACATCTTCAAACCAGCATGTTCACTGATGTTAAGAGTATATTGCAGATCCGGGACCAAGGATGACCAAAGATGTTGTTTACTCGAAAAATAACAACGAAGCGACGATTTTAGGGTTTTTATGAATCTCTCAGCCGGATTCCCTTCTGGGTGATATGGACTTAATCGGATGTGCTTAATCCCGAGCCCAAACAAAAACTTACTAAAGTACTCCGATACGAATACTGATCCGTTATCGGTAGAAATTGCTTCTGGGAAACCAAATCTGGTGAAAACATCTTGCAACTTATTGGCTATGATCCTGGAACTAATTGTCCTCAATTTCTCAAGAATGACGAAACGACTAGCGTTATCGACTCCAATTAATATAAATTTATATCCTCTTGAAGTTGGCAAGGCCCCAATGATATCGAACATCCAATGTGAATTAACACGCTTGCTGAATTCTGACATTAGATGACCCATTTTCTTCCTGTTATCCTCCTTCGATAATTGACAATTCTGACACGATCTCACGTATTCATTCACATCTCTTACCATATTATTCCAAGTAAATCTTTTCATCAACTTCTTCAATGTTTTGTAAGATCCCGAATGTCCACCGACCAACTGATCGTCATGATGATATTCAATCAGGAGTCTTCTCAAATCTCTAGGAATAACGATCTTAAAAGGATTTATGGCTGAATTTGTCCGCTTCATTAAGATCTTCTTATTTAAAACATATCCTGGGCAAGCTTCACCTTTCTCCAACTTGTCAATTATTTCATTTAACTCTGGATCTTCTCTCTGAAGAGCTTCTATAGGTTCTTTCACCAAAGGTAACCGCCACAGGTTGGCAAGCTTCATATTGTTGGAAAATGTAGCCAAACCAACTGGACTATCCATGATGTTAAATTCGTAAGGATCATAGACCCGTGTAAGTATGTCTGCAACTAAATTTTCCCCTGATCTAATGTGCTTGATCTTAAAATCAAATTGACATAATGTTTCAACAAACGGTCCATATTTCATGAGACGCTTTGAATTATTTAAGATCCATGTCAAGGCTTTATTGTCAGTAAGAATATCAAATTCCTTGACTAAATAATGCCTAAACCTGGATATAGTTTTTACCAAGCTTATAAACTCGATCTCATAAATAGATCTGTGTTTATCGGCTTCTGAGAGTTTCTTACTATAAAACGCGATCGGTTGGATTTCCCCGTTGCTGTTTTCTTGTGAAATGCATCCCGCGATGCTCTTCCCAGACCCATCGATGTTAACAATAAAACGCTTATTCAAGTCTGGTATTTTCAAAACTACATTTTCAATAAGTGTATTTTTCAATTTCTCCAAAATACACTGATGTTCGGTTGTCCAAACAAATTTGTTATTTACAGATTTAAGAGAACTCAAAGGTCCCATAATCTCTTGCATCTCAGGAGCGAACTTCGAATAATAACTAAAAAGTCCTAGGATTTTCATCAGCCCTCTTCTATTTCTCGGAGGTGGAATATTACGAATAGCAGAAACCCTTGCAGGATCTATCTTCATTTGATCACCACTTATAACATATCCAAGGTAATTAATTTTGTTATAAAACAATAAGCATTTATCAGGAGATATCGTTATATTATATTTTCTAAATCTTTCAAAGACCTTTTCCAAGACCCTCCTATGTTCTTCAAGTGACCTTGAAGAAATTAGGACGTCATCAAAAAAAACTCTTACTCCTTCTGACTCTAGATCTCCCAATACTTTATTCATTGCCCTAGCCAGAATGTTACTACCAGTCTTTATTCCGACTGGAACTCGAGTATACTGGTAACACCCTTTGGGGGTAACGATGGTTGTTATTTCACGTGATTTTTCATCCAAATATATTTGGTTATAACCTTTACGGAGGTCCAGTTTGCTGTGAATTGCTTTATCGGCAAGGCCTGCTAAACAAGATTCTAAATGTGGAGACGGATAACCATCATTGACAATTAACTCGTTGGCCCTTACATAATTCCCCACAATTCTAAACGTATTATTCTTGTTTTTTACTAAAAAACAACTACTAGCATAATTGCTGTGGTCAACTTCCACCAATATGCCTTGTTGGATCAAAGTTTGAATTTGCTGATCAAATTCTTTTTCTTTATTTCGTGGGATGGGAAATGGTGTTTGCTTAAATGGCTTATTTTCACTTAAATATAGCCTACCTACAAAATCCTTAATACAGCCAATTCGATCCGATATTACATCGGAGTATTTCTCCTTTAACGAATCAATAAAAGCTAAGGTCTCCGAATCCCGACATCTCCAGGACTCATTAGGAATCACCGGTTTTTCCACCTGTGTGTTATCAAGGTTTTTCACCTGTATTGCCGATTTCAATTTTTTATTAAAACATGAGTTATCCGGAGGCAAATATTTCCTATTCTGGCTTATTAATTTTTTAAAGTTCTCTGACTGTTCCATATCCACATCTGATGCTTCTGAATCGGTAATCTGAAGTTTTCTATCCATTTCCCCTTTTGATGACAATACATGCATTTCAGCATCTGAAGAGTTTCCAACAGTCTTCTTGGATCCATCTTTAACAGAAATTTCAACAGCTGGTTTGCTATTATCTTCATGTTTCATAGATTCAACTCTGGAATCACTCTGTTTCTTCTTTCGCTTTCTTCTACGTTGTCCTTTGGGAACACCAGGGAAACCAGAATCCGCTCGACACTCTTCCACCGATACTTCATTCTGCAAATTAGTCGTTGCCACCAAAGAACTACTATTTCCACCAACAGGACATTCCACATGACTTTCAGGAACTACCTTTTCATCCGAATTTAAAACAAAATTTTTAGTGTCAATTTTGTCTGTGATAAATGCTAAATCAACAGGAATCTTTCCAGAACCACTTTGTTCCCTATTTCTGTTTAAATTTTCTATCAAAGTCCAAGGTAGTTCTTGATGCGACGAAATATCACCGAAACCAATATCCTTAAACCCAGTATCCACTGACCGAGGTAACAAATCAGGACCCTGAACACCTCTTCTACCAAGTTCACACTCAACCACTGTCCTCAAATTCAACAACTGAGAGGCTGAAGGATGTTCAATTTTTAATAACTCAGTTTCTAGTTGTTCACATTCCAATTCACACTGTATTCCCTTGCTAGCAATTCCCAAATAATTTACATCCTCCTTAATAAATATCGAAGCCATACCGGAGTTTTGCCCAGAAAACCAGACTAAGTTCGAAGCACTATCGTTCCGAGTTTCGAACTGGTCACCTTGATCAACTGATCGCAACCACTTTCTTTTATCGTTTAACATACGCCGATAGTTCAAGCGAATTACCTTCTTTCCATTATTCAACATTATTCGATTGTTCACATAATCGATAACTGATTTGGTTTCACGCAGGAAAGGAGTGCCCAACAAACAGTCACATGGGAGTTGTTTCACCACACGAAAATTAACTCGCTCGAAATGACCGGACAGGTTGATATTAAGTAACACTTCCCTATTAGTTGAAAAAGTCAACCCAGACGGAGCATTCACCGTTCTTTCATCCGCTTCCTTCACAAAATGTTCAGCCCCACAACGACGCACAAGATCTTCAGTCACCAAATTGAAACTTGATCCGCCATCTACGCAAATATCAGTCAATTGACTATTAACT
Organism: Thermobia domestica; assembly: GCF_964235325.1. Taxonomy (NCBI): domain Eukaryota; kingdom Metazoa; phylum Arthropoda; class Insecta; order Zygentoma; family Lepismatidae; genus Thermobia; species Thermobia domestica. The sequence continues at coordinate 148,024,627 of NC_137454.1, read as the reverse complement.
TTCCCAACAACAAAGGATGCTATAGTGCCATTTAGTTCTGATGGAATATTTCCCCTGGGACTGGGTTTCTCTCCTGTGAAATAATTCGGCTTATTCCAATGAGTCTCTGAAGATATCGAATTTCGAGACCCGAACCCCTTTTGATTCGATTTCGAATTATTTTTATTAGGATGTTCCTTAAAATTATCTTTCCCATTACCACACAATCGATTAGTTCTAGCATTACTACTAGAAAGAACTACATTTGATTTATTTTTGATATAACCCGATTGTTTATTATAATCAATTTGATTTTTATTAAATCAGGACGAACTGGTCAGCTATTTCCAAAAGTTCTCCTCTATCAACAGGAATATACGCATTTAACATTCTATGTCTCTGATTCGGATTCATTCCGCTCAGGATTATATTAACTAATTCAATCTCAGGTGCCCTCATTCCTAACACATTCATAGCAACCATGACTGATCGAACATAATTATTAATTAATTCATTTAATTTCTGCCTCCTATAAACACGTTCAGATATTAGCGTATGAATACATACTGGTGTCACAAACTTTGTCAACAGAGAATATCGTAACTCTTCCCAACCAATGTTATCATGTAAGGCAGACAAAATTATTTTCAAAACTGTACCTTCACATCGCGAAATCAAAGCTGTCAGTATCATTCCCAAAGAATAACTGGTATCTAATAAGATTTCTTCGATGCTAACCATAACCTCAAACATCTGAATACTATCATTTCCATCTAATTTCTTAAAATTTCTAAATTTATTCTCTAAATATTCAGAGGTTTTACTAAAAGTATGTTTAATCATGAGCTTATTCTCTACCTGAGAAACAAAATTTGCTGATGCATTTCCTGAATCACGATTATAACATTCGGGGTAATTCAAATTAGCATAGTTGACATAAGGTTGTTGCTCATTCCTAGTATTAACTACCTTAGGAGTTGAATTCCTGATCCTTGAAACTCTTTGATAGTATTGACCCAAATTCAAATACCTATTACTAGGCTCAGGATTCTGAGCCTCGATATTACTTTCTGGACACCCTATATGATTTCCTAAAGATGGTCCATTCAAACTTTCCGAAAAGGTTACCTGCCGACAATCCCGTCCATCATTACTTAAACTGGGATTCACTTGCCTACTAAATCCAAAAGTCGAATCATTTGTACTAGGCATTCCCTCATTATTCTGAACTAGTGAAGGCCTATGACGAATATAAAAGCTTCCTTGAGTCGGAGGTGTAAAAGACATATTAGCATAACCAAGACTCGAATGCTGATCTAAATCTACCTGGCCAGTCCTATCCATGGTTACAAATCCTGAGATATCAATAGGCATATCAATACTAACGTATTCTCTTTCATAATTTCGATTATCCATCCTTGAGATACAATGCTGATAAGATAATATCAATACCAAAATAAACAAAATGATTTCACTTATAATTAACATACAACCAAGTTACCACTAAAATCTACAATCTACCAGTGACCAAATGGAAACAACCCATACAAGAACTACTAATCCAATCGAAATTTCAAAATTTAATTCAAGAAACTTTCTTTTTTTTAAATATAAATAATGATTAATACTGTTCAAATTTCCAATAATATTACTACAAAACACAACCATCAATTATTTAACCGGAGGTGGAGGTCACAAATATTTATGAAAACACAGTATATATATAATTAACAAGTGAAAATTTTCTAAATTTTAACGTAATCAGGAAAATAACAAAATTAAAAAAATAAATTGGATTTGCTGTTTTGTCATTGTAACGCCCCATTCCCCAGGAGTCAGAGGTTGAAAACTAAAAAAAAAAAAAGAATCCCAAACCAACCCCGGACTCCACCGAAGAAGGGACTACGGCAGGTGGATTCGCGCTGCTCAAGCTCACCTGATTAACTTGTGGCTAGACTGTGATTATCCAGTATTCACTCTAATATAAGGTTAAACAACAATAATAACAAAAAATAACCAACCAAAATTCAGTTTTCAAATAACAAATTTTATTTCAATAAGTATAGGTGAATATTTGCTCAAGCGTTTGAAGAACAGATATTCACCAACATGATTTAAAATATCCAAAAAAATTTAAACAATGTAATTAAATTCCGGAGCAATTAACCAATTTTTCTTTGTACTGAAACCTAGAACCTTCAGATTGAACCCTGAATTTATAGATTTCTCTCAATATTTTTTAGCTAAGAGCAATTCGTATTATTAGCAAAAACTCTAGAAAAAAGAATATTCAAAATTTCGCACCTGTTCGGAGAAAATATTTTTCTTGAGCAAAATATCTTAATTGATCAATATTACTAATTAAAGAAATTCAAACCATTCAAATGTTTTCAAATGCATGAAAATGCAAGAAAATATATTCAAAAAAAATATTTGTTCTTTACTGATTTTTTTTCCGGCAGTATTCAGAACTCTACCTCTTAATTTTTTCCGCGAGGCAATTTTTTTTTTATACAATTTCTTATTGTGCAAAACGATGTCCTTATCACAGATTATACTAATATAACCACCAATTAAAGAAATCAATTCCAGCTTAGTACGATTTAGGACCCACAATTTCAATCCAATTCAATTAATCTGTCCCATTCAATTTCTTGAATTCAAATATACGAATTTACAATTTCAACCCTCTTAATAGCCTCTTCAATTCTGTCTATTCAAACTTTGCAAACAGCATTTCTGAAAACCAGTTTCATTATACCCAAAACAACTGTGACTCCGAGTCTAATAATGACGTGAGAATAATGACGTGAGAGAGAGTTTGCATTAAACGCTAAGCTCTGATCAAACAAATTAACATTAGAAAAGGTAATTCAATGAATACTGGACAATCATACCAAGAATTTCCACCCAAAACAGCATTTAAGCATTACTAGTGAGGTGAGTCTAAAAATTTGGGGGGGGGGGAATTTTCAATTTTTCGCAAAAAATCTGAAAATATCACTCTTATTCTCTGGAAAATACCCGAATACATGTCAGCGATTGAATGCAAGTTATATTAACCCATTTCCAGCTCATTAATGATACTACGTAACCAACTAAACCCATATGTAAACTACTAGTTAACTGCGAACTTACCAGGATTAAACGAAACGCAATTTAGCTCCAGCAATATTTTACCTTTGTAGATAATTTTACTTCCCTCTGGTTGGAACAGCTTATGTCCTATGGTCTAGTACTGACTTTCTGTTAACTTGGGCCCGAGACGAAGTGAGTATAATTGATTTTTTCTTTTTGAGAAAAAGGCCGAAAAATAGCTTTAAGAAATTACAACACATTGAAATCCAAACAATATAATCACAAATTGGAGCAGAATGGAGTTACTTTAATGGGCACTTTTGTCTGACCACCAAGGCTCACTCAAGCACCGTCTCCTCGATGCCGGTTTAACTCCATTAAATTTCAAGAAAAATACTTTCCACAAGGGAACAAAATTCTCCGAGATCACAATTACTAACAAAACACTCAGCTGTGTTCACTGAAAGCATTTCAATACACTCACTTCACCTTTGGCCACCTTTATTCTTTTCACTTTTAACTCTGCATTCAACTACAACACGCGCCATGCAAGCTATGAAACAACACACGGTGAACAAGCATACGCGAGCCCAACTCCACCAGCGGAGGTCAAAACAGCAAATCAGCCTCAGGAGGCAGCTGCTTCGAAAGCAAGACTCGCCATACAGGATAGGAAATTCTCTCTCACATTATTATCGCTCGTTACATTTTTTTTTCTCTCTCATTTTTTTTTTTAAAAAGAAACATTTTCTTTCAAAACGTCTGATACCACATAAACGGTAAATAGACGTTACTGTAGACCCACATATAATGCAAATACATCATAATTAGATATAATTATCTTAAATATCAATAATATTTGACTAGATATTATTAAAACAATTTTTGCATTTAATCAGGATTTACATTTTTTTTTAAATTTCAGTCAATACAAATCTCTATTTCCATGTAGCTGGAATGCTACACATCACAACCCGGAACATTTAACCAAACTGGAAGTGGTTGAAATTTACTACTACTTCCGCTTTCAATATTGATTTCTGTAGAGCAAAGACGGAAAGAGATTTTCAGATGCAATTTTTTGCAATCGATTCAGTTTTCCCAAGAGTAGGTTCTATCTCGTCCTTTAAACATCTAAATCCAAAAATAGTTTAAATTAATGATTTTTGGTCTTAACCTTTATCACCATAGAACAATAACAATAAGGCGCGCAAGTAATGGCTTTTTGATATGGATTCAACGTCCGCAGAACAGGTTTTATCTTTAATGCTATCGAGTTAATGCAACCAGTATTATAAATGTACTACTTCTAATTTTAGTGTTAAATTCCGTAGCTTAGAAGTCTAGTGTATAGTTTAACACTGTGAAACAGAACTCACTAATTTCAAATTTATAAAACTTAAGTGTTCTTGGGTTGCGATATCAAAGTAATTGTAAGTGCCTTGCGTGATTCGGGAGTAAAGACGAAAAGTTTAGTCGGCCAGAACTAGGTCAGGACCGAGATTTGTCGTCTATAGAATTTCTTTTTACACTTTTGTGTTGATGAAGTGATAAGACAACAGAAAATGCCGGGTGACATCATGTCACTGTTGGGAATTTAAAAAATCAGGGTATCAAACTTGTAAAAAAAATCACCGTGAATCAAACTTACAATGTTAAAAATTGTAAAGAACACTTTGTAAATATAAATGCTATAGCTTTATCCCTCCCCTTACATCATAGATAGCCATAAGAAAAAATAGAGAAAATTGTATTCTATCATATCAATCCATAACATATATCAGAACAGTGTATCCAACTTACAAGCAAAAAAATCCTGTCGTGTCAAATGCGTTACCCTATCTTAAAACACCAAGGTATCTAACTTACAAAAGAAAAAAATCAATAACAATGTCATTAGAAATATCGCATATAATAACTATGGTTTCTTTCTACTATTCATTTCAAACATAATGATGATATACCTGAGAAAAAGTAGGTCAGGACAAAGGTTTTATTGATTTTTCTTTCCTTTTGCGTTAATGAAATGTCACCAAAATTAAATGGTGACACGAGCTCACCCTTGGGCATTTTTTTCAATTGGAAATTTCAATTTTCGTTTACTTTTTGATCTTCTTCTCAAATATATAGAACTAGCAGCGTTCACCCCGCTTCGCTGCGGTCACCCCGGAACGCAATAAACTTTGTTACTTAGATAATTTTTACTTTTTCGCTTTCAAGTGATATGATAAAAACCATAGTAGATTGCAGTAAATGTTAACATTATATCGCCTGTCATTTATGTTAACCCGCCGAGTGACACGGTCATGCGGGTTGCATATAAATACGTTTATTTTTACCTATGATGAACTAATAACAAAGGATTTGTACGTTATGGACACTTGAATGGTCAATTATCTCAAGACACTGGTAATTAAAAATTAAAGTGATATGATAAAAACCATCTAGGGTCCAAATCCTAATAACCCCCCAAAAATAAAAGAAATTGGTTCAGCCGTATTAGCGTGATGAGGTAACAAAGGATTTGTGCGTTCTCTTTTATATAATAGATTATATGTTAATTGAATACATTAATATGTTTAGACTGTACTAAATGTGTTTCTTCTTGTTTCAGATGAGGTACATAATTGAGAAGAGGACAACGAAAATAAAAACGATGGAAGAGAAATGCTTCTTTATTTATAAATTCGATTGTGACGAGAAAGGAGAAAAATTAATTTTAAGTCAACTTCGTGGGATTCAAAACATTATTAGCTGCAGTAAAGTGTACAATGACAATTTACACATTAGCCTTGAAGAAAAACCAAGATGTAAAAGTGAAGTGTCATAAAAGTTGTGTGTCATCATATACATCATCAACCCAACTAGCCGGACACCGAAAGAGGCAGTCTCAGGATTCATCTACGGTGGCCCCCCCCCCACCTTCAAAAAAAGTACATTTCAAGTTATTGAATAATGTTTATCGGTCTTTTATAAACAATGTCCAGTGTGTTGTCGTCGGCAGAGCTCTACACTGTAGACCTTAGAGTCGCAAGTTTCTGAGGAAAACAGTGTCCATTTATTATTATTATTATTATTATTATTATTATTATTATTATTATTATTATTATTATTATTATTATTATTATTATTATTAGTCTATTATTACTAGAATGACAAAAGAAGAAAAGAAAAGACACAGTCATAGCTATTGATAGGAACAGAAGAGATATACTTTATATCACATTCTTTTCAGGTTTACACAAGATCGTAATAATATTATTATATTTATGGATTACGAAAACAAGAAATAGAGTTTAAATATTTGTTAGCTAGCAGCAGTAGTGAATTTTGTTTCGCCCTTCTTCTAGATAAGTTGAGTTGATTTTGAGTTTAACGTCACTTTCAGGAGCAAGGCGATATGAGACAAGAACTACTGATTAACGTGGAATCCGAACTATATGAGCTCTGAAGGGAATCGAACCCGGGTTTTTCTAGGTAGGAAGATGAGGTGACACTTTGAATAGAATCGTTCTTGAGACTAGAGTTGTAAGTTCGATCACTATTTGTAATTTGTGTCATACCTTTCATACTATATCAACGTTGCATGTAGCGTTAAAGCTAATAATAAGTTATGGGCGAAATCAGATGTAAAATTTGAAGACCGAGTTAGTTGTGTAAATTAGCACACAGATCGAGGTAATGATGCCAGAGTAATGTGCGTATGTCTTTGCTTCAGCCATCCTCCCTCGTAGAGTATTCGATAGCAAGATAGTCTGAAGATCTTGTAGTCCACGAATCGAATCCCGCGCACACAGAACTGTTTTTATTTCTTAAGTACAAGCAGAAAAGGCGCAAAAAAAAAAAAAAAAAAAAAACATAGAGACGTTTGAACTTTAGAGCTAACAATTAAGACCGAACCAAAGGTATGGGTCATTACGTTATTTGCTTAAAGAAACAATAAAATGGAGGAAAGTTCTTTTGTCTTTGTCTAGGAATGGAGTATAAATAAAAGAAGAAACTACACTTCTGTCCAGAATTTCTGTTGCATGTCTTTCAAAATTACATAAATAGAAACAACTCTCTTTCTTATGATAGAAAATCTTAAATGTCTTCTTAGAAATATGCAGAAAAAAGAAACCAATATTTCCAAAAAAGAAACATTTCTGTAAAAATTAAGAAATAAAGAAGTTATACTACGAAACTCAAACTCATCGCCAAATACTAAGTTCCATTTTCGTAAGCGTAGCAAACGCGCGGCGAAATTTACACACATACGGAGAGAGCTTTATCCTTTATTAGAAATACAACGTAAATCTTTCATAATCTTAGTTACTATACATATTGCACAGCTCTAATAATAATAGGAATTAAACATTTTATACGTAAACAAACAAATAAAAAGAAATAAGCCACAAAATATGCGAAGTGATCAGGCAGTTTGTGCTAGTGATTTCCTGAGATACGTCTACTAAGAAAGTGAACCTTAATATTCCTTCTTAGACTATACGATTAGAGCGCTCTCCTGAAGTGTTTTGTTTATATCCACGATCATCAGTTCGAATCCCATACACTACGTTGAATTTTTTAAAGAAAAGATTGATTCTGTCAATTTCTTAAACAGCAATGTTTTCTTCAAATAATGTTGCTTAGTATTATCGTCTTCATTCTAGTTTATTTGAATATTTCCAAATAATCCAGAATTACGTCCTTTAAATAAAGTATTACAATTATCAAGAATTTTATAAAAAGAGGAAACTTCATTTCTAATCATTATCTTAAACGGAAGGGGAAGCTTATAAATATTTGAAATGGTAATTAACATGACTAAACTTTAGTGAAATATTACTAAAATAAAACATTTACTCCGAATAGTCTCTGCATGTAATTTGTAGAAAATGGACATAAATAATGAACATACAGTATTAGTTGTTAATTAAAACTGTAGTAGCGATAGTTCTAAACCAAAGTAGCATATTCACTCTTTGCTTCGTGAAAATAATAAACATTTTACAAAAATAATGATCTTTTTCTGTATCGTAAATATTTAGTAAATAAATAATTAAAATACATATGTATAATTTAATCACCGTGACTCAATAGCTGATTGCGAGCTTGAATATAATGAATGTTACTACAAACTATTACAAAGCTAAGGGCCGCAGTGGCCCACTGGAAGCCGGTGGGAGAAGCTGGGCAGACTGACGATCGTGAGGTTTTCGAGTCCCTCTGCAAGGGAGGAATTTTAACTGTCCTCGATGTTTCTGTGTTTATGTCCCTGTCAATTCTAGTAGTCATGAAATGTAATTGAAATAGTGAATAAGTCAGGAAGTTAAAAACTGGTAGAACGTTGATCTCTGGTGCATAGTATCCCTGGTTCGATCCCAGCTCTCACCAAGTGAACGTTGTGGAGAACACAGCGCGTGTGTGGGGTTTTCTCTGGGTTCTGTCTTCCTCCACTTTCTTTATTCCACCATTTCTTTCGTTTCTCATAACCACCGCCTCCTTTACCCTAGTCGGCATAACTCAGGAACGTAAAACAGATTCCTTTTTTTTTTTTTTTTTTTTGTAAGAGGAAAATGACTAAGTAAATTACTGTAAATAATTGTGAATAGAATGTTGTACCCTCAGATAAAATATTAGCTTTCAACCCTTCCCGCTGGTCTAGCGAGTTGCACGTGCGCCTTTTATGTATGCGGTTCCGGGTTCTATTCCCGCTAGAACACAAAAATAATTACATTTTCATTTACTCTTATTAATTGTCTATAATTTTTAAAATAATTCCGTTTCTATTGTCCTGAAATTTCATTGTCTCAATCATCAATTGTTGCGATCGTGCTATATACTACCATATGTATACAAAGGGCTTGTTGCAGCTGATCCGAATTTGAATGTGGTTTTTTGTGGTTGTTTAAAGATTCAATGATTGTTTGTGTTAATTCTTAGGCTATCACTACTGCTGTGGCAAGGTGTCTTTCCTTTAGGCAGTTACCTGGTTGCCATCTAATGACTAGCTTGTAGCTCGTGCCTACGTGTTCTGTGTTGTGCTTAGCACAGTAGTCTTAATACGAATAAAGCAATCTTTTCCATTCTACATGAAGTCTATCACACAAATCAAGTATAGGTGAACGCATTTAGAAACGACAAAGTTTTCACACGTCATTCACTACAGACGAACTTCTATTATCCAGTTTTGTTTGCTGGCAGAAACTTCTGTTTTATACTGAAAATTGGCATTCAATGCACAAAGGAATAAGGTTCACTTTTGGTATGACATTTCCAAACTGTGCTATGCATAAGTATCTAAAGACTCATAGAACAACTATCGTCTGTCTGTCTGTCGACAGGTAAGAGAGGGAAAATGATAAAAGATAAAGAAATAACGGATCTTTCAATAGATCCACCGTCCTAAGGATAAGTTTAGATGTCCCGACAAAACGTACCACTTGAATTTTCGCGACAAAACGTACCACTTTTGACGACCTATCATAAATGACAATCTATCATGGATTAATTAAAGCATTTCTGATATTTATTCCACGACAAAACGCACCACTTATATAAATTACAACCTGTCATGGACTAATTAAAACATTTCGGATATTTAATCCGCGACAAAACGTACTACTTCATGTTAAGAAACTACTTCCTCATGAACAGGTAAAACAACGACAGCATAAGGTTGAGAAGAACAGACAGGTAATGTATCGAGTTGTCAAAGTGCAGAAACTCATTGGTAAAAGAGGGCTCATTTACAGAGGAAATGTAGCAGTCTATAAACTAAAAGACACAGCTATAGATCATGGAAACTTTTTGGATATTATTCCTTTCTTAACCAAATTTGATCTTCCGCTTAAAAGTAATTTAGATAAGGTCACCGAACGTGTGATTCAGTTGATTTTGAGTTTAACGGCCCTTTTAGCAGCGAGGCTATATGAGACGGGGCATACTGATTTACGGGAAATCCGAAGCACATGAGCTCCCGCCGGGAATCGAACCCAGGTCTTCCACGACAAAGGCGCATACGCTAACCGCTTAACTACTAAGAAACTCAGTTACACGTGTGGTGTTACGCTCATATACTCAATCATGTCATATGTGATCTGACAAAAAATTGCATTGATTCTGTGTCATTGTTCTGCTGAATGACTGTGCGATATTTATGCGTGAGTCTTATCAGCGAATGTACATTTGGAAGATCAAATGTTAACAAAGGCGTCTTACAGTTATTGCGGAATCAAGATGGTAGAAAACACACTGTTTTTCAGAAAAAGTTTGGTCATTTTTCGAACCAAAAAAGGTGCTTTGTATATAGGCCTAGAGTTGACCATAATAATTAAGAAAATTGCTTCTACAGAAAATATCAAACCAAAAGCTAGGTGTAAAGTGAAAGGATATATAAAAGATCTTCTCAAGTTCAAAACAATTCTGATAGCAGAAATGTTCCTTAAGATATTTCAAGAGACGACCTCTCTGTCAAACTATCTCCAAATAGAGGGTGCTGCTAGTGTATTCCTATCGGATGGTGCAGACTACTCTGTTTCAACTGAAAGAGTAGAGAAATGATTTTGAATCCGTTAAGAATGCAGAATTAAGCTTTGCAGAATGGACCAATAACAAATTTGAAGATAGAACGTGATTTCTTTTTTTCTATTGACCTGTCGACAATTCGCCTTCAGAGATGGACAAAGATTTTTCCTGTGAATATGAAGATGAAGCTGCTTCTATCCAATTACCAGGTACTGCATCGAAGCATTCAACACAATATTAGACATGGTAGTTTTGAGTATTTCTTCAATATTCAAGAAGCAATGTACTTTATGGATTATTTGGACCCTAGCCACTTCAACCAAGTAACAGAACTTCCAGACGTGCCTTTCGATAAACTTACATATTTTCTGAAACACTTCAGTTAAGAAGTTTCCAAGGATACTATAAATGTATTCTCTTGGACTTTTGAAGGACGTGGGTATCCTTGAAAGTCAGTCTTGATGACGAGCACAACCGAGGAAAAATGACTGTGCTGATGGTGCAAGTGATTCAAAATTAGGAGAAAGTACATTTGTTTACAAGGGAAGTGAATGCAAACCGCGTTGCAAAATTGTCCAATGTGCTACTTTTTAATTTTGCAGAATTGTAGTTTGTGCAGTAATTCTTATCCAGGTTTCCAGTATACAAATTTTTATTGACTTTGCCCATAACTCAGATAGCACGTGAAAGAAATTTTTCAAAATTGAAATAAACTGAAATACATTAAAAATAGGCTAACGAGTACCATGTCTCAGGAACATTTGAAAACATTCTGTTGATGTCTATTGAAAAAGATTTATTAAAAAAAATATTTCGAATGCAAAAGTGATAGATACAGTAGCATAAAACTAGTACACTAAAACATCTGCTAATTTTGTAATATAGTATACGTTCTCCTTGAACTTCATATAATATTTTGAACAATTCAGAATAATATACTGATGAAAGAATATCAGGTTTTAATTGTCAAAACTGTGCAATTGATTTGTGACATTGAGATGCTGGTGGCCCTTGTGGAAGAAAGCGCCCGCGCCCCTCTAATAATGCCTATCCGTCTCTGGTCCAACGCCTGGATGGTGTGTGATGGAAATCAGCAAATATTCAAATATTGTATATGCAAGATTCCTGCTGGTCTTGGTCTGGCGAGAATCTTGCAGGTATGGTCTTGGTGTTGCGAGAATCTTACAGGCATGGTCTTAGTCTTAGCCTTAGTCTTGGTCTTGCATCGATACTTTTCTCAGCACCAATCTGTTCAACTTTTAACCTTATTTTGGCCTATATACATACATATACACATATATATTACAGTCAATTAACTCTAACAAAAAAGCAATCTGTTTTACGTTCCTGAGTTATGCCGACTAGGGTAAAGAAGGCGGTGGTTATGAGAAATAAAAGAAATGGTGGAATAAAGAAAGTGGGAGAAAACAGAACCCAGAAAAAAACTCACAGGCTGTGTCCACAACAAATTTCACTTGGCTGAGATCTAACCAGGAACCAGGCCCGTGCTGGCCCACCGGGACACCGGGACGTGTCCCGGTGCGCCCTCCGAAATGTCACAGTATAAATAAAGGTACAAGTTTTTAGTATTAAATTCTTACAGTTTTATTGGTAAAGAACCCGTGAAAGGTGCAGTGCGCTCTTTAAATTAGATGCCCTTGCGAGACCACATCAAAGATGAACGATTTTATTTACTCTTTTGTATAGCACAGTTCTGTACAATAAATACATACAATTACTGTTGGTGAAGAACCCTTGATAGGTACAGTGCGCCCTTTGCATAAGGCGCCCTACGAAACATCACATTATATATAAGTGGTTTTAGTTATCCTGTATACCAGCTTTGTATATTAAATTCAAATACTGACTAGTAGTACAGAACCTGTGAAGAATACAAGGCGCCCTTTACATAAGATGCCCTGCGAAATATCACATTATATTTTTTTAAAAATTTTATTCTTCTGTATTTCAGTATTGTATTATAAATTCATACAGTTGCTATTAGCAGAGAACTGGTAAACAGTATAATCACTTATTATAAAGTTATGTAGCTATAAAACGAAACAATGTGATGCATCAAGAGTAGTTCGGATAGTCAAACGTACGATGCATTTATGTACACTACAATAACACTAGTCTCTAATTTACGATTTTTACGGCATCGAAGCTTTCAGTCTTAATACGCATCCATATATCCGAGCATATTGATTGTTCGTGTGTGTTTTAAAGCAGTGTTCGGATAATCAGTACCTATTGTATTTCTGAAATATAGCTATATTAATTTCCGTAAAATGTGGTCTTCCTGTCACCACGGCACGGTGCGTCCTCAGGTTGTGGATCGAGAAGATGGCCTCTGAGATATAGAGATTAGCTGCGAATATACTGAATAAGCAGTCGCGGACAGACAAGAGGTGATTCTCCACCTTGGGGATTTGGTGTGGGGCTAACAACCTCATCCTGAATTTAAAAAAAAAGAACTTTTCAGATAAGTTCGCAGAATCCCCAGATCAGAACTAATAACTTGGCACGAACTCAGCAAAGTAAAATCGACATGAGATTTGGAACATGGAATATAAGAAGTCTCTATAGAGCAGGCGCGTTGAAATTTGTAAAGAATAAGTTTAGAAATAGAGGATGGACCTAGTGGGATATCAGGAAGTTAGATGAGAAGCAAATGGAGGAGTCAAGTCGAGGAATTTAACGTTCTTTTATGGGCAACGGATTAAAAATTACCAACTAGGAACAGACTTTTCGTTCACAAACGAATATCAGCAATTAAGCGGCTTGAATTTGTTAATTATAGATTTTCTTTTACTTCTCTTAAGGATCGGTGGTGTAATATTATTGTTTCAAATGCACATGCCCCAACAGAAAATAAGGATGGCGATAAAAAATACAGCTTTTACGAAAGAATAGAAAAGGTATTTGTCATCTCCTGCATTACCATACTATTCTGTTAGGCGGTTTCAATGCGAAGGTAGGATGAGAGGGTATTTTCAAATCGATTATAGGGAATAAATGTTTGCATAAAGAAGGTTGTGGCAACGGCTTTAGATTCGTGAACTGTGCAACATCCAGAAACCTTATCGTGAAGATTACAAAATTCCAACATCGCGACATTTATAAATATACTTGGACTTCATCAGATGGACATACACATAATCAAACTGATCATGTTTTAGTAGACAGAAGAAAACAGTCTGGCACAACTGATGTTCGGTTGCTCAGAGGAGTTGATTGTGATAGTAAGAGAGAGACTATCGTTTAATAAAGGAAATATTCAATATCTGAAAACGGAGCGGTTTAATTTTTTTTTTAAAAAAAATAGAGGAGAGTCAGATGAGGGGAACCAAATTGAAGTATCGAATAGATTCTCGGTTTTAGAAGGTTCACTAAACTAGTGTTCAGGATACTTGGTTGAAATTAGAGATAACATTAAAATTTCAGCAAAACAAATATTGGGGCACGCAGAAATACGTAGGAACAAACATGGTTCAACCAGGAATGCACTAAAGTAGCAGGGAAGAGCAAACAGAAGAAACAGCGTTGGCTACAAAATCCGAACGAAATAACTACATAAAATTTCATTGTCATCTGGCAGGAAACTTCCAAAACTTTTAGAACAAAGAAACGCGACGTTTGAAAGTTAAAATTAATTAACTTGAAGATAATAGTGAAAACAAAAACATTCGGGACATGTATAAATGCATCAACGAACTTAAGAAAGGCTATCAACCTCGTGCTTATATATTAAAGAAAGCTATGGAACAGTTCTCACTGATAAGGATAGCATCTTATATAGATGGAAAGATTTCTTTGACGATTTGCTTAACACATAGCCAGAAACTAATGCGCGTGGAGAAAGTGAAATGCATACAGCATAACCGTGTATTCCAGAATCTAACCAGACAGAAATAGAAATTGCTATTCAAAAATAAATAAATAAATAAATAAATAAATAAAATAAAATAAAGAAACACACATCTCCGGGTGCAGACGAAATTCTGGTTGACTTAATTTTAGCTGGAGGGGAAAAATGTAGAGCAAGATACACAAACTCATTATCCTTATCTGGAACAAGGAGGAATTACCACAAGAGTGAAAAGAATCAATCATTGTTCCAGTTCAGAAGGAAAGCAACAAAACAGATTTAATACTTATTGAGGCATTTCTCTTCTGTCAACATCCAATAAATTCTCTTAAACATTCTATTAGTATAATTGACTCCATACGCTGATGAAATTATTGGAGATTATCAGAGCGGATGTAGGTAAAATCGATCGACTATCGACCAGATATTTACCATTCGAGTAATACTTGAAAAGAAATGAGAATACAATATCCTGGCACATCAATTATTGACTTTAGACTCGGGTAGGAGGGAAACATTGTACAACATGCTTACAGAATTTGCAACACCGAAAAAGGTAGATTAATTAAGATATGCTTAAATGAATCCCAAAGTAAGGTTCGAGGAGAGAGACAAATTCTTTTCACGAGCTTTCACGTTGAGAATGGTCTGAAACAAAGAGATGCGTTGTCGCCATTATTCTGGAGAACTTTGCTCAGGAGAACACTATAATGAAAATCAAAGACGGCAATCAGGTGGTAGAGCTGAATTGTATTTGCCAGGTTAGGGCGTATGCTGATGATGTAAATTTAATAGGGAATGATAGAACAATAGAAAGGAATGCAGAAATCTTAATTAACGCTTGCAGGGATATAGGCTTAAAAGTAAATGCAGAGAAAACTAAATAAATGGAAGTTTGTCGGGATCGTAATACTGCATTTTATGGATACTTTAAAATACCAAATAATATTTACTTTCCACAAAGTGGATACATTCAAATATCTAGGATCATTATTAACAGACCAAAACCATAATCACAAAAAAATTTAATGTCAACTAGAAGCAGGGATGTCGTGTTATTATTGTTAAAAATCTTTTGTTGTCGCTAATTCTGTTGAGGAATTTGTAGCTCAAAATATAAAACGATAATCATGCCTGTTGTTCTGTATGGTTGCGAAACATGCTCACTGACTCTGAGGGAAAATCGTAGACTGAAGGTATTTGAAAACAAGATTCTTAAATCAATATTCGAACTCCAAGAGGAACGGGAATTGGGAAAGGTGGAAACTTCATAAGGAGGAACTGCATAATTTTATACCGTTTACCAAACATTGTTATGGTCATCAAGTCTAGGAGGCTCAAATGGGCAGGTTATGTAGCCAGGATGGAAGAAATTAGACACGCTTTCAAAGTTGTAATTGGAAATCCAAATAGGAAAACGACCATTAGGATGACTGAGGCGCAGATGGGAGGACAAAATTAAAATGGTTCTCGCAGAGATTGGAATATAAAGTAGAAACTGGGTCTAGTTGGCTAAGGACAGAAATCAATGTAGAACTTTTGTAAACGTGGCACTGAACCTCCTGCGTTCATAGGCCATAGAGCTATATTAAGTTGTTGATACATTTAGCTTATTTTTATTTGACAGAAATTTTATTACAGGAACTAAACAGTTTTTGTCTAGTAAAGAGGATTTCGATTCGAGGTTAGCTATTTACGTTAATACTAAAACAAATTTGGTGATGATTTTGATATAAAATGGCACCCATACCTTTCTAAGTCTCTTTCTCTCTCTCTCTCTCTTTTTTTTAATATATATATATATATATGTGTGTGTGTGTGTGTTCCCGTTTGTATGGGCGCCCTTTTAGTAGACTTGTCCACCGCCCTCATTAGTATCCCAGCACGGCCCTGCCAGGAACCCTATGCACCAGAGATGAACGCTCTACCAGTATTTAACTTCCTGACTTATTTTCTATTTCAATCACATTTCAGGACTACTAGAACGACAAGGACATGAACACAGAAACATCGAGGACAGTTAAAATTCCTCTCTTGCAGAGGGACTCGAAAACCTCACGATCGTCAGTCTAACACCTCAGGCTACTCAGCTATTCCCACCGGCTTCCAGTGGGCCACTACGGCCCCTACCCTTGTAACAGTTTGTAGTAATATTCATTATATTCATCCTCGCAATCAGCTATCGAGTCACGGTGATCAAATTATACCTAATATGTATTTTATTTGTTTATTACTAAAATATTTACGATACAGCCAAAAGATCATAATTTTTGTAAAATGTTTATTATTTTCATGAAGCAAAGAGTGAATATTCTACTTGAGTTTAGAACTATCGCTACTATACTTTTAATTGACAATTAATATTTTGTGTTCATTATTTATGTCCATTTTCTACAAATTACTTGCAGACTATTCGGAGTAAATGTTTTATTGTATCTAGCCATTGCATCTTGCCAATAAACCAAAATCTCATCTAAAAAATGCCAAAAACCAAAACACACACAAAAAAATCTAACGCACGCCCAAATGCCATAATAAAAATATTCATTTCCTAAACCTTATCTCTCTTTTTTTATAAAATATCCTCATAAATTTCTCTTATATCCCCAATAATCTTATACTTCAAAAAACAGCCACCCAAACCCAATACCTATATTACAAACTAAATTCCACACTTTCACTCAACTAACGGCTTGTATATAAATAAAATTTCTTTTCATTTTTCCTCCCCCACACACCCTTTACATTATTTTAGTAATATTTCACTAAAGTTTAGTCATATGTTAATTTCCATTTCAAATATTTATAAGCTTCCCCTTCCGTTTAAGATAATGATTAGAAATGAAGTTTCCTCTTTTTATAAAATTCTTGATAATTGTAATACTTTATTTAAAGGACGTAATTCTGGATTATTTGGAAATATTCAAATAAACTAGAATGAAGACGATAATACTAAGCAACATTATTTGAAGAAAACATTGCTGTTTAAGAAATTGACAGAATCAATCTTTTCTTTAAAAAATTCAACGTAGTGTATGGGATTCGAACTGATGATCGTGGATAAAAACAAAACACTCCAGGAGCGCGCTGTAACCGTATAGTCTACGAAGGAATATTAAGGTTCACTCTCTTAGTAGATGCATCTCAGGAAATCACTAGCACAAACTTCCTGTGGCTTATTTCTTTTTATTTGTTTGTTTACGTATAAAATGTTTAATTCCTATTATTATTAGAGCTGTGCAATATGTATAGTAACTAAGATTATGAAAGATTTACGTTGTATTTCTAATAAAGGATAAAGCTCTCTCCTTATGTGTGTAAATTTCGCCGCGCGTTTGCTACGCTTACGAAAATGGAACTTAGAATTTGGCGATGAGTTTGAGTTTCGTAGATTTTTTTTATTAATTATAACTTCTTTATTTCTTAATTTTTACAGAAATGTTTCTTTTTTGGAAATATTGGTTTCTTTTTTCTGCATATTTCTAAGAAGACATTTAAGATTTTCTATCATAAGAAAGAGAGTTGTTTCTATTTATGTAATTTTGAAAGACATGCGACAGAAATTCTGGACAGAAGTGTAGTTTCTTCTTTTATTTATACTCCATTCCCAGACACAGACAAAAGAACTTTCCTCCATTTTATTGTTTCTTTAAGCAAATAACGTAATGACCCATACCTTTGGTTCGGTCTTAATTGTTAGCTCTAAAGTTCAAACGTCTCTATTCTTTTTTTTTTTTTTTTTTGCCTTTTCTGCTTGTGTTTAAGAAATAAAAACAGTTCTGTGTGCGCGGGATTCGATTCGTGGACTACAAGATATTCAGACTATCTTGCTATTGAATACTCTACGAGGGAGGACGGCCGGAGCAAAGACATACGCACATTATTCTGGCATCGTTACCTCGGTCTATGTGCGAATTTACACAACTAACTCGCTCTTCAAATTTTACACCTGATTTCGCCCATAACTTATTATTAGCTTTAACGCTACATGCAACGTTGATATAGCATGAAAGGTATGACACAAATTACAAATAGTGATCGAACTTACAACTCTAGTCACAAGAACGATTCTATTCAAAGTGTCACCTCATCTTCCTACCTAGAAAAACCCGGGTTCGATTCCCTTCAGGAGCTCATGTGGTTCGGATTCCACGTTAATCAGTAATTCTTGTCTCATATCGCCTTGCTTCTGAAAGTGACGTTAAACTCAAAATCAACTCAACTTATCTAGAAGAAGGGCGAAACAAAATTCATCAGTGCTACTAGCTAACAAATATTTACTCGATTTTTTGTTTTCGTAAAATAGGAATTTTCTCTGTCAATCTATAAATGTTATTACGTTCATGTGTAAACCTAAAAAGAATGTGATATAAAGTATATCTCTTCTGTTCCTATCAATAGCTACGACTATGTATCTTTTTCTTTCCTTGTTTTGCCATTCTAGTAATAATAATAATAATAATAATAATAATAATAATAATAATAATAATAATAATAATAATAATAATAATAATAATAATAATAAATGGACACTGTTTTCCTCAGAAACTTGCGACTTTAAGGTCTACAGTGTAGAGCTCTGCCGACGACAACACACTGAACATTGTTTATAAAAGGCCAATAAACATTATTCAATAACTTATTGTCTACGGTTTGAACTGCAAGAAATGATCATATTTCTTCTCGATAATGTGAATACAAAAGTGAAATGCTGTGTTTCTTCAGAATTTCCTTTTCTCGGATGACTGGATATTTTTTTTAAAAACTTCTATTGTTGTAAAGAAAAAGACGTATGTCTTTAGGGGGGATTGATCTGAGGACCCCGCGAACTTGAGACCACGGTGTTACCAATTACACCATCAATCCTTACTTGCAAGGAAAGCGCGACATTGAGTGATTTGACGAAAGAGTCTAAGCACTTTAAATTGCATTGTTTTTTTTCCTAGTTTCGTTTTTATTACGTTCCCTCTGTGTTTTTCGTACAATGCACGAAAAAGCAAATTCATTTTTCGCCACGATACCCAAGACTACTGTTTTAACTGGTCAGCAAATAGGAAGCTAGTGGCGAAATGATATGGGGTAAGGCGTAGTATTTTATTTTCATAGCAGCAAGGGGCAAGATACTATCCCGCAGAAAACATGCATTTATTTGTTTGACAGACAATACATGATCAGTAATGATCTACTGATAGGAGCTGTCATGACACTTTCCACACACATACCGAGTCCGTAGATGACTATTTGAAGTATGCTAACATTGTGCGTGGATTCTGACGTGGTCATCTCTGCGACGAAGGTAGTATCGTTATGCATCGGACCATGCAACATTGTGCCATTGCTCGGCAGTCCAGTGACGAAGGGTACATTTTCATTCCAGTAGCTATCGATGATGTGTTTTGATTGACAAACATGGGTACACATGTGGGACATGGGCTGCGGAGGCCTATATCTAACAAATCACAGTGTACGGTGAACTGTGACAGACTCACTTGTGCTTTGCTCACTGTCAAACTCTGTTAAAGACTTGTTAATTGTACGCTACAGTTTGTGCCCTAACATGTTATACAAACCTTGACAATCTACGACGTCCAATATCTTTAATGAGCTGTGGCCGTCCCATGTCTTGTGCTTTGGTGCTAGTTTCACCCTGTTTTTTCCAACTTTAGAAGACACTAATCGCGGCAGCTCGCAACACTTGACAAATCCAGCTGTTTTCGAGATGCTCGTTCCCGGCCGTCTGGTCATCAAAATCTGGCCCTCCAAAACTCTAATATATTACCGACCTTCCCCATTCTATACCCCTAAGCATCAAACTGACTAGTCGAGTAAGATTCGTGTCACCGCCTGGCGAGCAGTTCTGTTGTGTTACTTGACTTTGTTCCAAAAGCAGCGGTCAGTCATAATGTTTTGGCTGATAAGTGTATATCAAGACATACAATATGTTGCAAAGTTAGGCATAATTACTATATCTTACTGTAATTGAGACGCTAACTTTGTTGTTCATCTTTTTTTTAAAAAAAATGAATGAAAAATAGAGGAATACTTACTAAGGTACATCGTGTAATCCTATGTGAGAGAAGTTGTTGAAAAAGTAAAGATAAAAACTTTCAGAACTTGTTCGTATTTACAATATAATCCTCTTAAACACACCACAAAGAGAGATATAATCATTCACTTATGTAAATTTGTATCATTTGCTCATCCTGCATAAAGAAAAAGAGCGAGAATTTGTATCCACATGGGATTCTTTCAGCCTACGGAAGCTTGGTTTGAAATGCATAGGTAAAAGTTAATATAACGTCGGATTAAACTGAATTTACTTGAACACGAAACTTACAGAAGTTTTAAAGCAACGTGGAAAGAGCTGTTAGATGTTCTGCACTAAATGTACCTGTATGTAACCCCTAGAATGAAATGATGACATTACCTTGTTTGTAGCAAATATATGTGGGTGTAATAGAACCTAATGCTGCAATCTGTTTTGGCTCACATCTACATATACACAAATAAGTTCCTATTTACCTATATATATATATATATATATATATATATATATATATATATATATATATATATATATATATATATATATATCGTGGAAACATATTTATTTATGTTCTCTAGCAAATTAGAAAAGTTTTTCTTTAATTTACTTTATCAACGAAAGTATCTATTGAAGTAAGTTAGGAAGACAAAATAAAATAAAATCCCTAACACTACAGTCCAAGGGCAGCTTTATGCGGCACACTGAAGTGAATTATACGCGGTCAGAACATAGATTAGAACCTGTTACCTTTCTAGCCCTATGCGTAATCGGTAGATCCAGCTTCGATTCCAGGTGGGACCTCGTGGTTTGCATACCACTTTAAGGTGTAAGGGCACTTCTTATTTAGCCTCAGTGATGAAAAGGGACGTTAAATTCCAAATTAAATAATCTTTTTGCACTTTATCACTTCTATAGATCGTCATTAGTCTTACAATACATAGGTCGAGATGGTATTGGTTATTTCCTCATGCATTAAAATGAGGTACACTTCCACAAGTACCTTATCTTGCTACTGATCACGAACTGGGAACCCATAACAACTGTAGAAATCTTGGCTTACAGCCAGAATGAAGGAATGCTATAAAACAATGCAATATTGCCATAAGTTAGGTGAAATTTTAAGAATACGGTTTAGCATGAATTATTTACGTCAAAAGAGATCTGAATATTTCTCAACTATGCATGATACATGCACATTCAATTAAGGATTCAATCATAGCACACACTCAGTATCCCATTTAAAAAAATCCGAGGGCAAAGCTCTGTTTCTTTAAATTTTTAAAAGACTTATGAAAAAGAATGTATTAAACATAAATTGTCCTTTTGTACCAGAAAATAGCAAAAATTTGTGATCTCGGAAAAATTTATACATAATGTTATTTTTAAAAAAGTAGTTATCATTGTTTTTACTGTGGTCAAATTTAAGTAAGGTAAACGCATCACAAGAAGGCTTTTGGGGCTTGTTGACAGAATTTCAAAAATAAATAAATAAAAAACCTAGATTACCCATAAATGTAGTATGAAGTGCATTATCACTTTAAATCCTGGGCTTATATAACAAAATTTAGCTTTCTGTCAATTTAGTGCATTTATTAAATATATGTATCAAGTAGTGGAGTAAAGGTATGCATACAAAATGCATGGCAAATCTCTAAGTATAAAAGAAGTCTTGACTTAGTCACTGACTGATCAACGCCTAGCCTAAACTGCTTAAGCTAGAAACTTGAAACTTCGACAGTACATAGGATTTGTGACTAAAGAAGGATTTTTGGAAGTTCGACGGGGAAAGCAGAGAATGTGTGTGTTCAACCTATATTTTGTCTCAAAATGGAAATTACTAGGTTTCAAGAATGTTATACAATACGCGACTTAAACAAGAGACAGATAACTTCACGTGTAGAATTTGATATTTCCGGGTATGTTTCAAGAAAAAAAAAAGTATTTACATATCAAGCTAGTCGTACATCATAGACTCATATTGGAGTGCTAACGTTTGTTGAGCTTTCTAGTGAATTAGGGCTTCGTTGGAGGTTTTGAGAGAGAATTCACTGATTTCCAGTCTGATCTATAGAATTTTAATGATACATATTCTTGCATTGAAATATGTTAGATTATTCCAATTATTTATGAGGAACCTTAGTTGTAGAACTTCTGCCTACGAAACGAGGAAGGATTTCAAGGGGAAGCAGAGAGGAGACAGAACTCTTTCAATAAAAGATACAGCTTTTCGAAACGAACAACCCTCAAATATTGTCTTTGGGCTCACTTATTCAAACAATTATTCGAATATTATTCGCTATTCGAATAACGAAATTTGTTCAAGAATTTGCAGAATATCGAATACTGAATAATGAAAAAAAAAATTTTAACAGCGCTAGTAGAGAGCTCCCTTCTGGTGGACGGTTTTCAATTTCGGTATGTGGGAGTTATACTTTATGTTAAATAAACATAGTGCGGATGATTTCTCTTGGGGATCCACATTCCAATATCATTAATTGCTTTCATACATCATTGTCTCTCATAAGCTTCGAGCATAATTGAGGAAAGTTAAATTTCAATATATACTGTTACTAAACAAATTTTGTATCAAGAAATGCAGACAACGAACCTTTACTGAAGGGCTTTGTAACATATAGTACACAAGTGCCTCATTTATTAGAAAGAACCCGTACATCAAACTTTCTTTTCTGAAATTTCGTCCCTCATCCTACACTATATGTTGAGATAGATAGTCTTGCATAAAAGCTTCAAAACAACGAAGAGCATTCATCATTGTTTACTACAATCCCTTCAAAGAACTGAGGTATAGTTTCCAAAAGCGAATGCCTAAGTTTTTTTTGGACATGAGTGTACATCGGAATAATAAAAACAGTAAACGAAACAAACGACATTGAGAATGTTAGTAAAGTAGCTTTAGTAGTAGTGAAGTTCCAGAGAACCGAATTTTGCAAAGCTTTATTTTATATATACACCTAGGTATAATTTTAAGTTTTGACTTGAAATAAGAAATCAAGCCGAAAAGTAAATGTTTGAGTGACTGTACAATTTTTAATACTTGTTACAGCAATATGATTTTCTTTTAAAAGTAAGAAAATTATTGTCAGTGTAGTTTTAGTCCCAATATTATGTACTTGAGGCGAAAAGAAGACGATCAGAAATGAATGATGATAATGAAATGAGTGTAGAATGATAAAATATAAACACTCATGCTTTGAGAGAGGTTCGAATCTGCAATAGATAGATCTTGTGCTCGTCACCCTTGTGCACTTTACTGTTCGTCCATAACTGCTAGTAGCATGAAATGAAAATGAAATAGGGTCTTAATGTGGTTTGAATGTATTATTTTGTATACTTTTATTTGCTGTTTCTATTTCAATAAGTTAACACACTAGGGCAAATGAAAATTGCACTTATTAGGTGAACCAAGTAATCATTTTCCTTTTATCCTGCAAGCGACGAAAGGAGAGAAGAAAGTATGACGATCATAAAAAATAAAAAATCGATTTCGAGATTTCAACGGATTTACACGTTTTATGGCCCATACTTATTGAAAAAGTTATTTTTCGACATCTATCCGCCTGTTTATCCATTCGTTTTGATTTACATTTGTCTAGAGGCCACACCGTTCAACATATCGAGACCAAATACTAAACTTAGGACTTTTATTGGATTTTCCAGCTTTTTTTTTTTTTTTTTTTTTAATTTTCTTTCAACGACTAAAAGTAAAGGTAGTTTACTGAAGGGTGAAAATCAACATTGGCAATTTTCTCAAAATGGCTCTAACAATTTAATTTATATTTCGTAAATCAATTCGAATAAAGTCAACTGTGGTAAAGGGTGAGAAAATGAATCAGGCGATTTTTTCATATTTCATAAATAAATACTAATAACCTGACAATATGGCATGACTCATTTGTCCTAAAAATGTGCACGAGTGATAATTTTGGGGGGAGGTTTGTTTATTGGACGATTTTCTCAAAAATAACTTGGGAAATTTTGTTCATATTTCATAAATAAATGAATACGAGGTACATTCAAGTTATAACTCCTCTATTTTTTCTCAAAACTAGGGATGGGCATGAGTCGAGCTAAAATTCGACTCGACTGGAAACTCTACTCGAATTCGAGTCGAGTTAAAGGTAATTTTCTCTAGTCGAGTTCCGAGCCGAGTCACTCTTTTTTGAGATCGAGTTTCGAGTCGAATCGAGTTTGGTAAATGGTTCGTTCAATTCGTTTTGAAATCGTCGCCTGATTAGACTGAAAGTGAAAGCTATGAGAAATATAAACAGTAATGTGGAAGACCTTACGTTGTTCACGAGAGGAGACACTGCTCGCATCTCGTCTCGTCATGATAACTAGACGACAATAGATTTTGATAATGAGTCAGCCTCAAATATCATGAGTAGCAATACAAGTATATACTGTAGTATTCTTGCCATCAAGACTGAGACCTGCACTATCGAATTTTTGAGCCCAAGCAGATGTCCAACCTGGTAGTAATGACAATCGGCTCGGCTCTGTTCAACTGAGCGAACAGCTCAAACTGGCTCGGTTGGGATGAGCCATTGACTCGGTTCAACTCGGGTCAGGTGAGACTTCGGCTCGAGCTGGGTCGGTTTGATTCGGCTCAACTGAGCCGATTGCTCGAGCCCGCTCAGTTGGAGTGAACCATCAGTTGGGTTCGGTTCGACTCAGGTGAGCCATCTGCTCAAGCCGGCTCGGCTGGGATGAACCATTCACAAGGGGCCGCTATGGTTGGGTGAGCTGTTGGCTCGGTCCACTTCTCGGTTTGGCTCGATAGTAAATGAGCTATGAGGCGAGCTGTTGACAACCCTAAACCTGGGAAGAGCAGTTTTGAATATGTTTCACCGGCACTCTATAACATTTAACAATTTTTGGCTCGCTCTTGAATACTTGTTCCTCCGGAACTCAAACCCAGAACCTCCTGAAAACTTCTCGACGACCGAGGTCGGCAGTCAGCTAGTTTTTAGTATTGAGATACAAACCGCCCATCTTTCATGTTTATACACGGTATTTATACACTAGTACTACTACTACTACTACTACTACTACTACTACTACTACTACTACTACTATTACTATTACTAATAATAAATTGTAGTAGTAGTAGTATCATTGATAATAATTATATTGTCTATGTGCAATACTTGAAGAGAGTACTTGAAACTACACACAGGATTTGGCTCGTTTTGGCTCGACTCGACTCGAAACTAGACTCCAATTCAAGTCGAGTTTCGAGTCGAGTTGGAGAAAATCTTTCAGGCCGAGTCGAGCTCAAAGATGTTTGTTTCGAGTCGAGTTGAGTTTCGAAGAAAATTCGCTCGAACGTGCTCGTATCCATCTCTACTCAAGACTGGTAACAGATAGAAACGTACCGGTACTGCTTGTTTTAAAATACGCGAGCACTCGTTGTCAATGCGTACACAGAATCAGATGTAAGTTTCATATGTTAACACGTGTACTTTTGTTACAATGGGTATTTTATAACAAAACTATACATGTTATTGTTAACTTACGAAGCTTTTAGTGGATTTCATCAGCCCTTCCGCGAATTCTAACTCGTTTCTAGTGTTCCGCAACAACCTTTCAGTAGAAATAACACAAAAGAAGTAGAATTTATGCGCCCGGAAATACGAAATAAAGTCGGCCAAGGTGGCTTTGTGATACCCTCACTGTTGGTCTAGTGGCTAGCACATGCGTCTTTGGAATTTTAACTGTCCTCGATGTTTCTGTGTTCGTGTCTCTGCCGTTGTAGGTTACTAGAAAAACGAATAAAATGAAGTAGAAACCTAGTAATAAGTAGTTAAGTAAGTTAATGAAGCACGTTCAGTGATTCAATTTACTTAAAAAGGTAGTAGAGCGTTCATCACTTGTGCGTGGGGTCTCTGGTTCGATCCCAGCTTGCACCTTGTGAACTTTGTGCTGGACAAACATTGTGCACATGAGTTTTCTCGGGATTCTCCCTGTTTCCTCCCATTTTCTTCATTTCATCATTTTTGATTAACTCTCATCATTACTTTCTCTTTTAGTCTACCCGACATACTTGTATGATGTAAAACTGAAATATTTCATTTCATTTTTCTTAAGTGTATAAAAACCAGTTCTTTAGTTCTATAGCAGAACTGAAAAATATAACATTGTGTAACAGAAGATAATATTAAGAACTGTGTTAAAAGGAAAAAAAAATGCAATCACATCAATTTATGAAGTTATTGTGATATTAATTATGTTTTGGTTTATTTGTTTGGAGCTTAATTTTCTTTTTCAGCAGCAAGGCTAATGAGACCTTTCTGGTCCCAATGGTGAGAAATAACACTTACCCTAGGAATGACACTTACCACTTATTCCTAGGGTATCAAAAATATGCCTGGCAACACTTACCATTTACGTCAGGTGTATGTAAAGGTTCATGATAATGGGATATGATAAAACCGCAATGAAAATACTGTGACAAAATCATGGGGAACAATACTGGCAAACGATACCGTGGCACACAACAGGCCACCTTTCAAACATCGTGCCCCCCCCCCATGGAATTATTATTTCTATTTCTTAAGCCTCCACTTCCCCCTGTATCTTCAGGACTTATAGAGACAGATGCTACTGCGACTTACTGTCTCTTCTCTCTCTCTCTCTCTTTACTTTTTTGTTTTATCTTCTCTCTTGTTCGATTTATTTCCTTTAGCTAGGAACAAGGCACTTCTTTTTAACCCTTATTTTCACTTTTTTATATTATTTATTTATTTAGTATTTTTATTACAATTCCCTCCATCTCATAATAACAAAAATATTTTTAAAAAACAAAGGATATTAAATCACAGTGTCTTAATTTTCACTTAATTATTTAGTCTTTTCTTTTCTTTATCTTCTTTCTCTTTCCTCTATATCTCCTCTCATCGCCATGTGATTTTTTTTCTCTAATTTAGTTTCTCTTCGTTTCGATATTTTCATGGTTTCCTTTGGTGGCTTCTTAACTAACTTTGATATCTCACCTCTCATCATTTATTATTTGTTTCACTTAGATTTCACCTGTTGCTTGCTGCCTTTTTTCGCTTATTGACTTTGGAATAAATATTCACTACTTATTTCACATAATTACTTCAACTTGTTCACTACACTTTTATACTTTGGGTTTGCCCCTGTTTTTATTTGCAAATTACCATTTGTAACTCATCATCGCAATATCTAACTCATCATTTCAATTATGAACTACTTTAAATCTCACTTTGGTTTCTCGCCTTTTGCTCATTTCCACATAGTGATTTTTTCTAAATCTTTTCAATACTCACTACATACTATTACTTTACATACACAACGTTCACACTATTTCACTAATATCAGAACACTATTTAACTAAACACACTTACATACTTCAATAAACCCCATAGAATAATAACTTTTAACGAAGTGACATGATAAAAACTCACTTTGACGTAGATACTAACAATGTTCCAAAAGTTATTTCAGACGAGTCAGCTGTTTCCCCACCCCGAAAGCTATGGATTCGACACTTTTCTCGGTCATTTTTGGATATTTTACTTTTCACCCCTTCTCATCTACCACGCCAATGGAGACTCAACGTGGACTTAAGCAGCGTCAGAAGTGTCAACATTCATCTGAGCGATTCCGAAAACTGTAGATTCGATAGGTTGTAGTTGATTATTTTTACTTATCACCCCCTTGTGATCCCCTCCTAGGAGTTTTACTCACACTGGAGGCTGAACTTGGATTTAACGACGTCAGAAGTGTTAGTATTCATATCAGTGAACAAAAAACTATGGATTCGATATTAATACATGTCGTTTTCGATTATTTTTACATGTCATCTCTTTCTACCCCACTCGTAAAGAGCTAGGAGTGTCTTATTTTATAATTTTTCCTATATTATAAAATATGTGTGTACCAAGTTTGGTTGAAATAATTCCATGCGTTTCAGAGTTTGGTAAAACTTGCGCCTATACACACATATATACGAGTATATACAGTATATACATTTTTATATATAATGTATAGTTTTATGAGCAACGCCTAAGGCGTTGCCTCTGTCATAATTTAATAATCCGAGCAAAATAAATAACGACAAGCAACGCCTTCGACGTTGCCCCTGTAAATTCCTGAGCCAGCTGACATCCCCGTTCTTGCTTAAAGTTGGGCTTAAATGTCATCGGGTTTAGCACTTTACAGCTTAGAGACCTCGAGAACATAGTACTGAACGATAAACCCCATGGAATAGACAGCAGTCTCGGTCATCTTTGACATCTTATTTTGCATCGTTCTCATTCCCATACCGCTGAAAGCTGAATTTGGACATTAACTGTGTCTGATTTGTGATTATTCATCTCCAGTGACCCGGAAAACTATGGATTTGACGATAATATCTATAATTTTGATTGTTTTACACGTTTCTCCTTCCCACACAAATAACGGGGACGTCCATTGGGGTTTGAACCTGCACCTAAACGGCATCGGGAGTATCGTGCTATAGGGGAGGCTTTACCCAAACTGTGAGCTAAGCTTGGACTTAAAGGCACCGGAACTGTCACTAATCCACTTAGGGACCCCGAAAACTATCGATTATTTGAGAATATTTTTACATGCTACCATCCATCAACCAGAGGTGCTAATGAAGGCTGAACTTGGACCTTGGATATTTGGATAGAGGACATACTAGTTCCTAAATAAAGTCTTGACCCGACTACGATAGGTCCCATAGTTTTAGAGCTATGGACCTTTAAAGTTCATTTTTTCATGTTTTCGGCAGCCTATAACTCCGAAAGGAAGTATTTGTGCACCCAGGTTGGTCTATACGTTTTGTCTTGTCCTGGTGTCAGGAATCACCTCCCAAACGTTGTCGGTGTTGTTTTGAAACACCCTGTATAGGCGGTCAGGATCTCCCATACAGATGGACGTATGTAACATATAGCTGACGTATGTAACATACTGAAGACTGTATGTACTGTGCTATACGTACGTAAAATACTGAAGACTGTTAAATGGCATACCTCCTGCAACAGCATGATGTAATATGTAAGCGGGAAAAGTATGTACTATACGGGAAACGTATGCTCCGTACTGATTTCCATAGGAAATATAAGAATTCCATATATTTGTATATACAATATACCGTTGTCCGGATAACGTTTTTTTTTCTGTGTAGTACTGTGATATTTAAGAAATTAATTGTGCTTACAAGATAAAATTGCGTACACCGAACTCCCGATATTGGGTTCTTAACAAGTTATATTCTGATTTCCTTTGTTTTTAAGAAAGCAGTTTTACATATAAATAGCACGGTTTGCAGATCACTTACCGCAAACTGAGATACGTGTAGTGGTCGAAGTAAGACGGTATGCTGTGGTATGCCATACCGCCTCTAGTTTTCAGTGATGAAGGCATACCGCCTCCGGTTATTCAGTAATCAAGATATATCTTCAGTAGAGAGTAGATGCCTAAATACCTTTAATAAATCCATGTTTATATACAGTAGTTGACGAATAGCTTTGCACGTAAACAGATTTAATTTCTTATGTACGTAATTTGTAAGTTGACAACATCAACATTTTTATTATCTTTTTCCTAACTTTTGCTTTTAAAATGAGGTGTCTTCAAAGAAGATTATCTAGTTTATATTTTGATGTACCATATAGAATTGTTTCTTTCGTATGTATGTGTATGTGTCTTGCCTTAAATCATATATATGTCATGTTTTGAGCATAAGTGGATTTAGGGGTTGTCCGCTGTGGGGGCGATTCTTTCAGGGGTTTGGAATATCCGTCAGTCGAGTGAGGAGTCCGGGAGCTTTCCCGCAGGAAATTGTTAATATAAAAACTGGGTTTTGATCATTTTCGTGTATAATTCTTTAAAATACAACGTAAGAGGATATTTTCTAACGTTTTTTTTTTAGAAAGTTGTTAGCGAGAGATCAAAATCTCCCTATGCTCACCTCTCGTAACTAAGGGGAAGCTCTGCAGTGGTTTCCAGTCATTATGTAAATAGAAATACAATAATTTAGGCAACATACCCTCACTGTATTTCAACATTAAGAGCCTGCCTTACTAAAAATAATACAAAATTTACCATTTTTCTTTTCCTTGTTCATTCATCAGTGAAAGGAGATAATGAAATGCAAGTTACCACAATCATAGATAATGTTATTCTACAACAGAAAATATGAACCTGAAGAATGTTCAGTGTTGCCATCCATAGAAATTACAGTGTTGCCAGAAAAACAATTTCCCTAAAATCTAAGTTAAGGCAGCGAGTAGAGGAACAAACTCAACTGCATTTGGTTACGTATCATATTGATTTGGTTTCCTGTGAACTACTTTTTAAATAACAGTTGTATTTAGTTTGTAATAAACAAAATAGTTTTAACTTACAGTTATTAAAACTAAATAATAGCCGGTATGTCGAGTCAAAATCGTAGTAAATTATACCATCTCGGCTTTTTTTCCACTTCGAACACTGCTTGTATACACAACGCTCTTCAACTAACCTCTTCATCTTCAGTAGGAATTTTCTGTTTTAATAACCTCCGTCAACTGTAGCTTCTCTAGTTCCGTTTTTTTTTCCTATCACATTCCTTATGATACAGTTCTTCTCACTCAATATCCCAACTAATTTCTCGTCCCCTTTATAATTACATCTAAAAATTGTTCTCCCCTTACCGACTATTCCAAACACTTCCTCATTTATTTCCTGTTCGACCCAACTAATTCTCTCCATTTTTCTCCACTCTCACATTTTGAAATCCTCCACTCTATTTTTATCGTTTTTTGCGAATGTCCATGATTCTGTCCTATAGAGCACAGTACTCAACACTACACATTTTATAAGGCTTCTCTAAGACGAAATAGACTTTTCTTCTACCTAAATGCTTTCACTATTTCACGTTCGCATTTTGTAACTTCAAATAATATCTGGCGAAAATAGTTACTTGCTCTATTCTCCTACTTCTATAGGTATTTGATACCGACAAATTTGTTTCAATCACCACAGCTTTTGTGTTTCTAACTCTTATTTTCGACTCATAATCTTCGTAATTTTTCCTCAAGTTTTATAACTTATTAATTATCTCTTCAAATTCAACAACAAACATCTTTGCAAACTTGCCTCTGAAAAGAAAAATCGGACACACAAAGTAAAGAAAATACAGTGCATCTCAACCTTAAATAAATGTGTAGTGTACCAGATTGTGTTTTGTTTTTGAAGGCTATTAATTGTAAGTTTGTCTATAGGCCTATGTTACGAATCGATCGTTCAGAAGTGTGTTCCTGATCATTACTCTTTCCTTTTGTACAGTGTTCGAAGTGAGATGATATTCGGTAGTATGTCATACCGCCTCTGGTTTTTCAATGATGAAGACATACTGTCTCTCGTTTTTCAGTACTCAAGTCATACCGTTACTGCAAAGTGGATGCTAATATACCTTTAATAAATCTATTTTTATGCACAGTAATTGACGAATAGCTTTGCCCTTAAATATTTAATTTCTTATTTTGAAATAATTTCTACGTTGTCAACAGACATTTTTATTTTTCCTACCTTTGTTTTTAAAATGAGGTGTCTACAAAGAAGTTCACCCCTTGCTCCTGCGCAAGAACTCGTGTTGGTTGTATTGGTTACAGAAAAGGGTCCCATGACAGAAAGGAATGAATCATGGGCCAAATCCAAACAAAAAGTAAATAGGCCTATATTGAGGCAACTCGTTTAAACTGAAATCGGAAAGCATTGTTGTGAGTTCATCGGGACTTCTTTTGCGCCTATAATGATAAAGAAATATATAACTGAGGCCGATATTTACGAGGGAAAGAATATAGTTTATGCAATCAAAAAATATGTTGTTTTCATTAAAAAGTATTTTTGCGTCTTTCTGATAATTGGATCACACTGTGAATACGTGTGCGATGATAGTGTGCTTGAGCGTATCCCTAATATTTAGATCTTTGTGGCGATTGCTTTTAGATAATTCAACTTGATATTGTTACTTAATGGAAGTTAAATATTTTCAATATAGAGAAGTTTGTAGTAAAAATTAATAGCAACTCTCTTACATGCTTCCCCAATAAATTCATTTATCAGAAAGTTAATCCTCATGACATGGATTTCGCTACATTTTCTTATTATCTTAGTAGAGCACAATGAGAGGCCAAAATTTCCCTCCAGGGGTTTGGAATACTCCTCAGTAGAGTGGGGGGTCTGGAAGTTGTCCTGCGAGAAACTGTTTTAAAAATGTTCATTTAAAATCTCGGATTTTGAGCATTTTCATGTATAATTCTCTATAATACAACATAAGAGGATTTTAAAGATTTTTTTCTCAGAAAGCTGGGAGCAGGGAGCAAAGCCTCTCTATGCTCCCTTTCCCTGTAATTACGGAAAAGCTCTCCCATGGTTTCTAGTCATTATGTAAACAGAAATGCAATATTTTAGGCAACATACCCTCACTGTATTTCAATATTTAGATAGCCGGTATGTCGAGTCAAAATTGTAATAAAAACACACCTCCTCTGCTATTTTTTTCCACTTTGAACACTGCTTTTGTAACTTTATTATCTAGGTATATTACTATTGTAATATAATTGCTTCATTTCATGAGTCGTATCTCCCTATACGTAATGGACTCGGCAACGATGGTTAAATGCATTAATTCACTACTGTTATATAATTAAGAAATGAATTCCGTCGGTGACCAAATGAGAGAAAGTGAGGATAAATAAAGAACTCTGTGAGATATCAGGAAGGATTAATTAAATCAATCTTCAGGGCAAGGGTTGCTTCGAAAAAAAAAAAAAAAGTGAGAAATATACTACAATGTTCCCAAAGCTGCTGTTGCTGATGACGGGAGTGTGAATTAAGATTATTTTTCCCTTTCGTGTGTGAGCGTGGGTGTAACTAGGTAACTCCATCAACTAATTGCCTGTCGAATTCTCTTCAGAATAATCATCATTGATGCTACCCAATGTGCTTCTATTCTGATGAAAGTTTATTTTTTTCTATTTCTTTCAAACTAACAACTGACTGGTCTCGGACAGTATAAGGGGGCGTGGTTTCATCTCTGCCTACACACACAAATACACACATACGCAGCCTCCTTTTATTCTGCGAGAGAGTTTATCTAACACACGTGAGAACGTCCACAAGTCACACTGCATCAGTTAGCCTTGCCGAGCGAAACTTCTCAGTGGCTCTCTCTCTCTCTTCCATAAGTTTCACACACGAAAAAGCCGGCACGAGAGGATAGGACAACTTGATTGTACTTTTTTCCTACTTGGTAAGTACTATGTCTAATATATATATAAAATATGTGTACTCAAATATATTTTTCATACTATTTTCATTACGTTAGCGAATAATTAACAAAAATATATAGATGGAATTTCCATCACTACGTTGGTGGAAGATAGGGCTGCTTGAAAAACAAGAATTAGGGTTATCTCGTCTCAACAGTCTTGAAAGTGACGTCTTGTCTCGGAAAGTTTATCTGTTTTCATTGGAAGAGCTCTACCTTGTCTCCTATTTCATTAAAAAAAAAAAGTTCCGTCTCGTTTCGTGGGCAACGTTAATGCAAGATGATTTTTGTGTGGTTGTTAAAATGTAGCGCCTCTTTTCAGGCCCAATCTATAAGAGATGTGAATCTACAGTTTGAGATGAAATCCGAACCATAGTAAAACGTTTAAATTTTTAAATCTTTCCCGTCGGGAATCGAACCCGAGATCACGCACTATTTAGGCACTTTTTAGACGTAACCAGCAGTAAAATCTTCTTTGGTTGGTCTGACGCATGAGGATCGGACCGGACATGTCGCGATTAGGAAGATCACACCACGATGTCTATATTTAAAAGTTTATGAATCGCAATAATTTAATGACGTAGTGTGCGCATTACATGGTCACAAATTCGATTCCAATAGTGCACAAGCACCACACACACACACATGAGTTTCCTTAAGTTGATCGACTTCGTTTTAAAATATAATTCCTTTTTTGATTATTCTATTGCCTTCTATTCTTTGCAATAGAAGAACGAAATGTTTATTCTGTAATGGCAACTTGGTACTACAGAATAATGGTTAATTCATATTGATATTAGGTAGTTTTGCTTTCTTTCTTCTGAATATATTGTTCGAAATTTCGAGGGACGAAAAATGTAGTGAATTAATAAAATAGTGCAAACCTAGAAGATCTTTTTTCAGAATTTCGAATATAATTTAATATTGTAACAGTAAGGATAACTCATGAAGACGTAATTCAGCTTGAATATTTCCTTTCTAAAAACGTTATACAAATATGAATATTTTGCATCTGGAGATTATATTATTATCTACTCGACTTTCCTACACTGTAAACAATTACGATCGTATTTACTGACCGTACCGTCAATTCTGGCTACCAACTGATTACTCTAAAATTTACGGTATTACTGTAAAATTTATGATTATAGGTCATACGCGTATGGATATATGCCCTATTACCATAACTTTAACACTAATACCGTAAACTTTAAGGGTAATCTGTTGGCAGACAGAATTGACGGTAATCGGACCGTAGCTGTTTACAGCGAGGGTAGTTTTCTTACACAATGAAACAAAGAATTTTTAACAAACATTTTAATTTGTTATATTCATGTAGTTTTAACATTAAATAAATTATATATCTTTTAGAAATTGAAAATTTCGCTATAGCATCTTCATTGAAGTGGATCCCGGAAGTGTTTAATTTTAATTGAAATTATTTAATTTTCAGTAAAATCTCTGGAGCACTATCTGAATGGTGAAATTCTCTCATCCTCTGCTCTCACGGTCATCTTCACTAATTTTCCTCCTCTATTCCTTGAATATACATGTTAAAGATTATTTTAAAACATACCCTATACATCTGCTTGCAAATTTCAACGATATCTTATCGGATGAGATATCTGTGTGATGCACTTTCACCCCGTAACATTCACAACTTTATGAAACACTCCTTCATTGACAAATTGCTGGGCTTCAGGACAAGCTGACGTATTTTGAGATCAAGAACAAAACCCTTTTTGTTAAAAACATTAATTCTTTCAGGTCTCTTTTCGATAACGCATGTAGTTGGACATTCCCAACTGTGCATCTGTCAGACATAACCAGTTCAAGTATACGTAAAACTACTGCATATTTCTGAATTCAAGACGATGTTCATTGTAGCAATTTTCTGCTAAAAAATATGGGTTCATCTTGCTTTCGCGACATGTGATATGAGATTTTTCTTTCCTGAACAGAATTATAATCTTTCATTGAGTTCTAACTTTACTTTTTTCTTCACCGACCGCTTTAGCCCTGAACGCTCGCAAAATCAGTGGACTCTTTAGCGAGCAAGACTAAAAGAGATTGATTTTTAATCTAGTTTTTTAGTAGTTTTTGAAAATAACCCAACATGTGTTGTAGATGTATTTTGTTAAAAAAAAATTGTTTTAAAATGCGGAGTAATCTTAGATTAAGAAATGTATGATATACTGTATAACTGAATTTGTACATTTTCAAGCTCCTTATAATTCAATTCTCTTGGAGATGAAATCTCGTGTTAGGGAATGGACATTTCTATGCGAAGTGATCATGTATAACAGTCTATGCACACGCTAACTGCACAGGATTAAAATCTTACCGTGGTTCAGATTCCACGTAAAGAATAGGTCCATTCCTTCATAACATCGGTGTTATATAAGGAAATGAAAATATCAATATCTTAAGCTTTAGAGCATCTCTTTGCCGCATAGTAACAAAACATGTAAATGAGTAAAAGTAAATTCGTTTGGAGTAGATTGAAAAAAAAAGGTGTGAAGACAGAAATATGTTTTCCTTTTAGTGGTATGGGTAGTGTGTCTCTGGTACACTTTGTTCTTGTTCAATTCCCGCACTAATCTAGTTTTATAAATTAACTACTGAGATACAGGGAATTTAAAAAAAATAGCTGAAAGCTGGAAGTTAATGCACTGATCCCTGTCATTCAGTTTAACATGTGCTTTTCTAAGAACTAGAATAGCTCAATGGGCTAGGAACGTAATATTTCTAGAAGATATATCACATTTGTAACCAGCTGAAAATGCTTCAAGAGCATTGCCAGAACGAATTTAAAAAGAATTAACATTTTTCGCGTTGTATATGAAATTATATATTAAATTTATTTGATAAACTAATGACGCAATAATTATTGAATCAATATTGGTATAGATCAACACAAATATCATCTCTCTATGACTTACGGTTCCCGAGATATGGCTCCTTAAATCTCCTGAAATTGGAACTTTTTTGGCCAATATCTCGGGAATGGTAAGAGTAATGCGAAAAATTCCATCACTTCTTTTAAATAGTTTTTGATGCTCCATCGAATGGAGGACTCAAAATTGAAAAATTTGCAAATAACAGACAGACACACATGCACACACAGACATAGAGAATTCAGTAACGAACTTTTTAAGTTAGTTGAAAATCATCTTTTTGTAAGTTTTTATTTGATATTTGCCAATGCAAATACTGAATATGATCCGTTTATTTCCGCATTTGTTTTGTCAGTCACCAAAGGTTGTAGGGATCGGTTGAAACTGTTCTTAAACAGGAACTGAAACAGCCAAGCCAGACTGTCGCAAGAACTTTGCTCTTCACACACATTGAAAAATAAGAAAAATGAGATCAGCGTGTACTTGGTTCTCCTATTGAACTAACTTTACTGAATGAGTCAGGCATTAGAAGGAATTTTAGCAACAGTACACTAGATTCGGAACGTCACGATTATATACGAAGAAAAGACAAAAATCAAGCAATTTTTGATCAGCTTCATAGAGCAGTGACTAATTCGATATATATTTTCTTTTTCGGTATCAGTATTCGATTGATTGGTTGAGCTCCTTCGTGGCTAAGCGGTTAGCGTACGAGCCTTGGGCGTGGGAGACCCGGGTTTGATTCCCGGCGGAAGCTCATGTGGTTCGGATTCCACGTTAATCAGCCTCGCTGCTGAAAGGGACGCTAAACTACAAATCAACTCAACTCAAATAAACTAGTTGCTCCCGCAAGCATTCGGCTCGCTGTAAGTTATAGGTTAAAATTGTGTTTACTTAAAAGTTCTTGTCTAAATATGGTTACAGCCTGTTTAATGGAAGTGGAAGTGTTTAATGGAAGTTTCATACGGATTGGCGACCAAGCTTATTAAATATTGAAATATCCTAAAGATAAACGGTAACAACTGTCTGTAGATTATATACTGTGTTCAAGTTGCTTAGTTAATAGGTTATAATGTGCTTGAAATGGAATAAATACTTTTGGATTTTATATAAGTAACTGCAACCTTATTTACATTTAATACAGTCCTTGCTTTAATAATAAACAGTAAAGAATGTTTATGGCCAGCATAATCACTTTCCATTTTCAAATAAAGACAGGCAGGCAGCAAATATAGCGGTGCGGCAATTGTTAATTATTAACAATTAGCGTTACTCACAGACTGAGATGATTTTGTATTATGAATAGATTTACACAGTATAAGAAAATATATTCTGTAGTTAATTAACTTTTCTACCGTCAAACTAACAACATACCGAAAATAGTCATGTAGAACTTTCTTTAATTTATAAACTAAACTTCCATTAGACTTTCTGATAGAATATCTGAAACACCCAATAAAATGTTTCCGGATCAGAGAACAAAATGTAAATGAAATACTATACCGAAACAAATATGGATTTGTATGTGTTTCTTGATTTATGATACTTTTTTCTTGATTGCCAGTTTGAAGTAGGCAACCCGCACAACACGTGCAACAAGATGTAGAACTCTTAGGAACTTGATACAGTGGCTAGGAAATCAACATTAATCTTGTGGTATATTGGGTTGCATAACTTAGACTTGTTAGCCACCAGTAAAGTTCCAGTTCCAAAACTAATAAAGATAGGCTACCCCAAACTGAATATAGAACTCATACAGTAAGTAGTGAAAGTTATAAGAGCACTTTTTTTTTTTTTTTTTTTTTTTAATTGTAGGATTCACTACAGGAAAAAGAAATGTAACACTTGAATACAAAAATCATAGAAAGTCAAAAACGCGAAAATTTCCGATTTCCTCCTCCAAAAAAGGGTGCTTTTCTGCATTTCTACTTTTCCTATAGCATACGTAGCATACATTTGAGCTTCAGTTTACTCTCGTTTTCAGCTGCGAGGCTACTGAGACGTGGTCCTACAGCTTAACGTAGGATCGGAACCACATGAGCTATCGCCGGGAATCGAATCTGTAATAAGAAGTGATAGATAATAGTACTTTTGGATTCAGTATAGGAATAAGAGCAAAGATGGAACCTCTTTTTGAGGGAGGGGGATTACCATTCACACCAACAAGTCATTACTCGCTGTCCCTTACCGTTCATTCTCTATGGATATCTAATACCCGGCGTAAATCGAATCCCTTCATGGTTCATAACATGTCTCATGTTCGAGTGTTCTGTCCGCAGGTAGCTTACCTTATCATGCTGATCCAATGTTGAAATTGTTTACGCATAATTGGAGCCAGCAAGCCAGTTAGCCAAGGGTAGGGTGCTCAATTTATTTCTCTTGTCGTTCAAATGAGAAACTTGTAATTACTATCTGGAGCAGAGGAATAGGTTGAGGATTAGGATTACGGATATATCTATGCAAGAAATTTATAATTATTGATTCATTACACAGGTAAGCATTTCCAAACGAAGGGAGTCCGATCTAAAGTACTTCGATTTCTTACAGTGTCAAGAAACTAGTGTTTTCATAAGACGAGAAATAAGATTTCCTAACCTCGTCTTGTTATGTTACTCTAATTTTGTAGAAGTCTCATCTGCCTAGTTTCTCGAATTCTTTCTCGTCTTACCTCGATTCTCGAAAAGTTTTTTCTGATTTCGTCTTATTATGTAAAGTTATGTACAAAATTTCTGCCATTATTTCATTTCTTAACTTCATCTGGAAGTTTCCAGAATCCTTTCCATCGCAAGAGGTCCACGAAGGGACTGATACATCAACAGTTAAACCATATTTATTATTGGAGTATTTTATATTATATAATGACTTGGGTATCTTGAATCACTGATAAACGCTTTTTTCCCGGCACTCGTACAATAATGTAATCAATTTAGAGTTTTATATTATGAATCATTTAACACTGAAACAGTCTTCCAGATCTACACTTGGGTGAAGTAGTGTTCCCTACGAGGCTTCGTGTTGTTTTATAGACCAGACGGGAAATTTCTCGTCTCATTTGGCAACACTGCAAGGAATTAGAATCTTCACAGAGATAGTTCATGGTATGTCCCCACCCCGATTCCCAATCATTCTATCGTATCTCCTCTTTTCACTCCGATATAATCTTGATTAAAATGTGCTCTTCTTGTATACAGATTGAACACATTCTATGCAATTTTTTCGTTCAGTTTTGTGTTTCACGACACATTTCAAAATTTCATTGACGCATTTTGCGTCATAACATCTGTTTGTGGATACCTTGTATAAATCAAAAATAGATAATCTATTCCTAGTAATTTGCGTCAATATCAATGAAGGGCTAACATTTTGTGAATTTAAAGTATAGAAATTATACCTCCTGGTTTAATAAAATAATTACGAGTATAAACTCAGTATTTTAGAAATTATATGGACAGGGTAACCGAAATGAACGTGATATTAGTTCATGGACAAAATGTGTTCAAGTGCTCTATTATTATTATTATTATTATTATTATTATTATTATTATTATTATTATTATTATTATTATTATTATTATTATTATTATTATTATTATTATTATTGGGTTTGTGTTTTATATGGCGAAAAATAAGTTCAATATCAATTTTGTAAATAGAGTAATAATGAAGCTATGGTGACAAATATGGAGACTTTGAAATAAATAATGATAATGTAAAGGTTTCTTTTGTGCAGGCCAGCTTGAGGTAGCCCACCGACGGTATGAAGACATCCAAACTCTGAAATTGTAAAAAGTGTTTTCTTGAATTCGGCACGTACAAATTATGTGATCGGCACAACACTAAAATAATAATAATAATAATAATAATAATAATAATAATAATAATAATAATAATAATAATAATAATAATAATAATAATAATAATAATATAATATTATATAATAGGTGTGAAAACAGATATTTCGTTGATT
The DNA here is from genome assembly GCF_964235325.1 of Thermobia domestica. Lineage (NCBI taxonomy): Eukaryota > Metazoa > Arthropoda > Insecta > Zygentoma > Lepismatidae > Thermobia > Thermobia domestica. The sequence goes on along the minus strand of NC_137454.1, from coordinate 147,983,971 downwards.
TCCTTAAGATTATCTTACATTATGCGATTTCGCTATTATTAATTGCGTTCCAATCAGTTCTTGTTATCCCGATTTGCCAAATCGCATAAGAATTGAATAATGTGTGTTCTGACATTTTTCGTCTCCCCTCCTTCAATAGTTTTTTTTTCCCCGAAGGTCCCAATCCCCGAGGTAAAAATTGAGGAATATTTTTACCTTTTTTGCTTTACCTTTGTCTTATGAACGATAACTGCACACTTTTTATTTCATTTTTCGTTTTGCGACAAACTAGCAAAACGAATGTGGTAGTTTCCTGTTGCTTTCTACACCTCATATCCTAGCTGAGGAAGTCACTCTGACCAATCCTATGCCATAACGTCCTTCAAATTACAATCATTTTGGTTTCTGCCAACTTGAAGAACTGCTGCTTATTCTCATAGTACTTTTCGTCTGGCTACTCCATTTAGATCAGTGTATGGATCAAGCCCGATGTACACTCAGGGTGCGAATCACCGGGGGAGATGAGGGGGATTTTCCCCCTCAATCACATTTTCTCCCCCCAAAGAAGTCAGTTGAAGTATCCCCTCCGGGGATGCTCGCTTTCCCCTCCAAACTATGCTTGGTATAACGCCAAATTTCACTGATTTTGTCGTTTCTTGTAAGTTTAATCTTCTAGCTGGATTTCGAAATGAGCGATGTAAACTATTCACTTTTGGTCATTTCTAATTTCCCCACTATTTTCATCGTTGTTTATTATGACTACGGTTGTTATTTGCAATCGTATCTTTATACCCTTCAGTTCGTCGTCGTTCGTGAATTTGAATATACCAGATGCGCATAACAAAGTAACATATGTATTTATAAATGCTCTTAACGGTTGGCCAAGAAGAAGTAAATAAATAACTTCTTCCACCATACTTGGCAAAGGTCGGACATGTCATATTGATCCTCTACATTTGTATCGATTATCATCCCGTTTTTATTTTTGTCGTATTTAATTTTCAAGTATATTCCTTGATAGCGCATGGTCCTCATTTCCTAGTAGTTTGGGTGTATACAACTCAAAAATTGCGTTTAATTTGTGGTAATGAGCATAGTAATCACTGCCTTTTACAGTTTATGGAAGTGAACTTTTGGAACTGTACTCAAAATCTGAGATATACAGAAATTTAACTGCTGTTAGACTGACTACAAGGGCTGATGGAAATCAGTGTTGACACCGAAAGTAGTAGTAGTAGTATATTTCAACCACAACGGTAGGCGGTGCGGTGGCTCAGTGGTAGAGCGTTCACCTCCGGTGCTTGGGATCCCTGGTTCGATCCCAGGTCGCACCGTGTTGACTTTATTATATGGACTTTATTATGTAGCCAACATCCACTGATGAAATCCTCACATCTAAACAACAAAAAAGTACATATGAAGATAGGGCGAAAAACGCGTTGTTTCAAAGTTACGGGATTCCGAAATCGAGAAAATTGTAACTTTGAGTCTCCCTAGCTTGAAAACTATGAGAGATATCAACGACGGTTAAAGACATATTAGAGGAACTAGTACCCTGTCTATCTAAATAACTATGTTTCAGAGTTGAGACGTATCGGCGCAACGGATTTTATAGAGGGAGCTGCGGTATAGGTTCCGCTCTTCCTCCCGTCTCTCTAAAAATCATATGCGCCGGTACAACCCATGTAAGTTAAAAATGATCCTCCGATGTAAGTAAATATTCGCGTTTTTCTTTAGTAAATTGTTATACTATTGATTAAAATGTATATATATATTTCTCAAACTGTGGGGCTTGAGTACAACTGCCCCATCCTGAAGCTCCAAATTATGTATCTGATGCAAACCAATATTTCGAAAATAGCTTTGAGTAAATATTTAGCAAAATTAGACGAAAAAACTGGCGAATCGAAGAATTCCACAAAATCTACTCCTTCTGAAATACGGTATGGGTAATAAGTAGGGTGACCAGACGTTCTCTTTTACCCGGACATATCCTCTTTTTGAGACTCTAAGAAGGCGTCCGGGCGGATTTTGTAGAAAATAGTCAAATGTCCTCTTTTTTCGGGTCCTTTATGAACCATCATATAAAGTAACACGTGAAAAAAATTTATTTTTACCTGATTTTTGACAATAATAAAATTCCAATCTTTTCTTATAAAAACAAGTTTAAGAAACTTATTCTGCCTATTAACATGGAAGGCCAAGCTGACCTACTGTATTTAGTAATATAGGGAAAACGTAAGAGCGTTTTTATTTTTCTTCCCTTTTACCTGGCAACATTGAGTTTATCAGAAATAAACAGCGTAGGTTGTAGAGCTTTGAATCAACATGTTTGTGGATTTAAAAGGGTTGCGATATGTTAAAATTTATAATATATTTCTTAAAGCTCTTAGAATATCTGTCTACATTATAGACTATATAAATTCTTAACCATTGCACGGTATGATAGTATGTTCCTTATTAGTCTCACAACCACCTCATCAACTTGAAACCATCATAGGCCATGCCTTAAGTTCGCAATAAGCTATTTTCAGTGTAGAGTAATTAGGCTATATAGATATATATTATTTCGGTCCACGTTCTTTTAGACAAATGTCCTATTTTTTGAAGTCAGTAATATGGTTACCCTAGTAATAAAATCGAGACACGGGACATTCACATGGAAACTTCGTGTGATGTATAGAGTTGTAGTTCGGAAACTTAAAGTTTAGCATCCCTTTTCAGCATCGAGGCTGTGTGAGACACGAACCTACAGTTTAAGGTGGATTCCAAACCACTGTAACGCTTTCAACGCTATCCCAGATGGAGCCAAACTAGATAAGAAGATCGTCGTAGACAGCAGTGAAAATCTGTCTTCAACATTGAGGACAAGTAAGACCATTTTTTGTTTTGTTTGTTTTTGTTAAGCGATGCTCAAAATATTTGTGAAGTTGAGAAAAACAATCCTGTGAAGGATCTGGGAGCAGAGTTGTCTTCAACATTGGGAGGCGGGCAGATTTGAGGCTTATGCAGGGAAACATCAATTTCATCTCACTTTCTTTTGTGGCAATCGGACACAAATCATCACATCCCCCCCCAAAATAAAAAACACACATTCAAAATCGGATTATTGGGGGAGCAGTCCCTCCCAGTTATCCCCCGGAATTTGCGCAGTTGTCGTAGACGCCCACGCTAGCCACAAGAAAGCTTTTCGAAGCCTTTGATGAAATGCACGAACAAGAGGGTCAAGAATAAGTATCCCGTTTATAAAGATTGGTCGTTGTTGGGCTCCTTTTCAAATTGTTTTATACTCATTATTGTTATCATACTGCACATTTATGATTAGGATTACCCAAGTGGGCCTTATAAGATTGTTCTCGCTTCACATGATAATTCTTGAACGAAAGCGAAATTTTGAATTCTGTTGTTTTTTAAATAAATAACTAAACCTTGTTCGGCCTAAGCTCTAAACTGCGATAAACAAAGCCATGTGAAACTAAATCTCGCTGATTTGCTGTTAGCCTACCGACGCTTGCAGTCCTCCGCAAAATAGTTCATATGATTTGATTATTACTTTTACTATGAAGCTCCATATAAAACTACTACATTATTACAAATGACAAAAAAAATATAATACGGATTATCTAATAACACTGCAATCGAGTGTGGTTAATGAAACAATAAAAATAAACACTAAGCATGCACAGTAATTATGGCGCTAATTCAACTGTGGACGAGTGTTCTACTTTCAAGCCTGAAAGACGGCTAGCATGAATCCCGGTTCCGCGAGTCTCGAGTGTTGTGGTGAAACACCAAGGTAAACCTTTACTCACTAGGTAACAATTGTTTACCAGCGAAATTCAATTTTTTTAAATCTCCCGAGTTTTTTCTTTCTTTTCTGCTGCTGCTAAAAGTATCTGGACAACACGAGACAGTATTGTCAAAATGCACGTTATAATTTGCTCCTCCCCGTGGGAAGTGGGAGTGATAGTGGGAGTGAGACTAGTCAATCGTATTTGTGACAAGCGGAAGAATACAAATATTTTGTTTACCAGAGTTAAGAGCTTACGCTGAACAGGGAATAGAACAGTTGTCTCTGCCGAGTACGTTAATGGAATAAATCCGTTAACATCTTCACGAGTAACGACTTACGCCCGTCCGTTACTCCACACGATAACTCGAATGAAAACAATTTTTGAGTTACATTTTTGCAACAAATAACTAGATCGATTGTCTCGCTGAGTTAATGGAGTTAACACCTTAACATCTTCGCGGGTAACGATGACTTAACGGTGGCTGTGCATATTCCATTTTCTGATGCTGAAACAATGATATGTAGAATACTGGAAATTATACATCGCGTCACTAGATGGCAGCAACATCTTCTAGCAGTTGACATCTACTGGACGAAATTGAAACTTTGTTATACCCACTACTTGCTCCGGCTGGATGTCATACATTCAGTATGTTTATGTTCATTTATGAGTACAAATTGCATTACTGTCATTCAGAGGAATTACCATTTATTCAATTATATATGTTCCGACAAGTAACGAATCTGCACCATCTCTTTAGTTTAATCTACGTACAGTATTATGGATGTAGACGAAAGGGTCGGGGTCTGGCAAACGAAAAGAAGAAGAAGAAGAAGAAATATTAGCTATTCGATTTTTTCAAAATACACTAAAGCTCTTGGAAGAACAGGAACGTTCCATACTATAAAGTCTTCTAATTTTGTGGAAAATCAGTGCAAAACTCGGCAGGCAAAGGCTAAGTTTTATAGATTTAGTAGATGCAATACCAGGTAATACTGAATCTGCAAGTAATATTTATGGAATTGGTTTTTTGGAGTGGAAAAATGTACAATAATATGGAAGGCTGAACAAAAAGCAAAGGGAAAATAATATTACTTTTATGATTGTTACAAAATACAAGTTGAAATTCTATTCTGGTATTTTTATATGACATGGTAGGATTTTGAATGCTGATAAACTTTTAAAGCACTTTCATTTAATGTTTATAAGTTTACTAACTAGGTATAGTTGCTAAGATTACAACAGTAATTGTAATTATTGTATGAAGAATAATTATTATTCTTCATACAGTAACACATCTGCATGCTATTGGAGTAGTAAAATGACATATTTCACTTTCAAGTTGTTCATCACAGATCTTCTTTTCATTTTATTGTTTTCTGGTTTATTGTCCGGTACTAAGCTCCTGTAGAAAAGAAAAGTAATGAGAATTATTTAGCAAATGCATAGAAATATACGTTAATATGTACATTATTAAGAATTGCTAATATACTAAAGTGCACAATATAATTAATTATGAAATAATAATTATAATGAGAGTGTTATTAAGGTACATGTACTATATGAAATATAGATATAATGATATTTCAAAAGTAATTTCAGAACAAATACAGAAAAGAGGGACATGTTACCCTGGGTCTTATTGACCCACGCCGATGTACAGGATACTTACGATGACCCTTCTCTAATGCTGGTATTACCTGTAAATAAAGAATGAAACATTAGCAAATTAAAGAAATATTAAAAGATACTAAATACTCTATGCATGAGCTATATGCCAAACTCTAGGTGCATATAACCTAATGTATGCATGGATGTAACCTAACCTATTTCCTACCTGAATCTATTTCTATTTTCTACATGATTTTACTACTACTTACTTACAACATGATTCTGCTACTACATACTATATGAATCGCTAGTTATCCTACGAATCCTACTATACTTTTAGCAAGCACTACTAAAGCAAATCATACTAGCTCTCAAGTTTCTACTAATCTACTATCTACCTATCAGGAAATGCTTCTTTACTTGTTGGTATGATGCTTGAATGCACTGTTACTTATCGGTAAATGTTGCAATTTAATAGATACAATGTAACCCTTCTTACGCTATTTACTTATTTTTCTGTTCATGTAGTGAAATTACATAATAGTATTTATAATGAATGCCATGAATACGAGTACATTGTTGAATTCTTCTTTTTTGACTTTCATTATTATATAATCACGTGAACACACATCATATTAGCAGATTTGTAAATTTAAGGCCGTTAGATGTGGGTTGTAGTATACCTTGCATTGGGATTCGGCATTTCCCATTATACTATCCCCAGGCCCAGAATCAGCCCCAAAATGTAGGGGGTGGTAGAAGTTAGGGGAGCGATCCAACCATATTATAGTTCATTACCATATTATAGTTCATTTGCAATCCTACCGTGAAAATTTAAGGGGGTAGTAAAAACTTCGGGGGCCCGGCCCCCATGCCCCCCGTGGATACGGGCCTGACTATCCCATTCCATCAATACAATTTTCTCAGACTATCCGTTCTCAGTTGCGACATACGCCCCCCCCCCTAGATACAGTTCTATTCATAATGTCATCTCGCTTCTCGGTGAACTAGGCGGAATTCTGACAACGTTGCAAATTATTTAAACTTACAACTGCACGCGCGATACCAAACGACTTCGAAGATCACCTATTTTAACAGAACAGAATTCCAAAGCCCATATGATGGAAGGTAGAACTGAAGGGGCGCGTGATCCTCTTTACGGTCTTTAGCAAGTTTTATTGTTATTTTAATTAGTTGACCGCCATGTGCATTACCGGTGATTCACAGTGGGTGTATCGATACTTTGCGGAGCAATATGCATCATATGTGATTCACAGGCTTTGCATCCTTGTTTTTGAAGCCGTGTAAATCACTAGTGATGCACAAGCACGTAAATTTTAAATGGTGAAATAAACTCTCCGACCTCAGACAGATGTTCTTGGTTTTCGGCGTCTGACAGTTTTTTTTTCAGAAATTATTTGATCATTTTGATACATATTTTCTTCCAATAAAAATGGCCCCACAATTCACTTTACCCGATTTCGCTCTGGCAGTCTACGTGTTAAAAGATCTTGTACTCTGAGCAGCTACGTTTCTCATCACATAATGTGATAGAAGCGTAATTGTTTACTATGTAATACGGGCGCCCTATCCCGAGTTGTCACCATCTTCGGCGCTTAACATCAATAATTACTGATACTCTAAAGCGGCGTTTCTCAAACTGTGGTACTCCTTTGCGGTCCTCTTTATGTTGAACTTCAATCCAAAAAAGAAAACACAAATAATATTTAAGTAAACTGTGCGTCACTCACTATAGTTGAAAACAAGTAGTCCTATGGATTACAAAAATAATAAATACTAATTATATGAAGATTATACAAGTTCTAGTAGCGTATAAAGTTATATTGCTATAAAATATTATGGATAGACTTCGATCATACCGGTTCCCACGCAACATTTTTCATATGTGGGAAAAAAAAGAAATTATTGGGTGTTAAATCAAGTGAATAGGAACAATGAGTCATTAATTTAACATTATTACTGAAAAATAAGCGAGTTTCGTTTCACAATGTGAAACTACTGTAACTTCCAAACTATATGACTTTAATACTCAAACTTCAAGCCGTACACTTGTAACTATTGGTTACAATAGATTAGTAATTTCTTAGATAGTACCTACTCCTCGGATGCTGAATTCATATCAAAGAGCAATTACTCACTATTTCTTACTGTTATCGCTATATAGATTAATATTGAAATTGCAAATGCTAATTGATGTCTATCATGTACGGGTGCAATAGAGGAATAAAACATATAGGGTATACTTGCGGACTTTATCCATATATATATGCGATCAATATTGTAACCGAAAAATCTTACCACTGCCAACTAATCATAAGATTTTTCACCACTTTCTATTTGAATAGATAGATAAAAGTCGAGTCAAAGCTCATTCTAGGGACGCTAAATCTGTCAAGAGACCTCAGCAAGAGATCTGTCAAAATATTTTTTTTTTTTATATCTCTTACCGTTTTTCCTCTATGGAAATAAGTACTGAAACCGGAAGAACAAGTAAATTTCAGCCACGTTTGGTTTCGGTAGAATGTCGCGGGTTGTAATGATACTGGCGTTCTCTTGAGACGCTGAATTTATTACTAAAAACCGCTTTTCGGTATCTATTATCGTGTTTGTTCTATAGTGATAAACGTTTAAACTGGAAATGGTTGATTTTACCATTTTTGGTTTGAATTGAGGATTAATGAAGGAGATGAAACCCAATTTAGGAATGCTGAATCGATTGCAAAAACTGCTTCTCGATATCTCTTACGGTTTTTGTTCTATAGAAATCGGTATTGAAACCAGAAGCACTAGTAAACTTTAACTACTTATGGCCTCAGTAGAGTGTTGGTTGTAACAATACGTTTTCTTGAGAAGCTGAATCGATTGCAGAAAACCGCTTGTCGCTATCTATTAAAGTTTTTGTTATATGGCGTTAAACGTTGAAACTGGAAATGACTGATTTGTACCACATCTGATTTGAAAAGAGGGTTAATGGAGGAGATGGAACCTATCCTTTAGGTGCTGATTTGAGTGCAAGAAACCGGTTTTCGATATCTCTTACCATTTTTGCTTACATACCTGTCGATAGACGAACGGAAGGATAGCTGCATCAAATGTCCCAACTACCTCACGATGCTGTTTCAACAATGAAAATATTATGCTCCTGCTCGAATTCGTACTTGGAATTGAACTTAGGTACCACTATTGAACTGTACGGAAGTTCAAATGAGCTTATATTGTACTATATTCTCAAAGCTCCATTAATTACATACATATGATCTACATTGGTGTGCAAAACTTAAGGACAAAATTAAGTTTCGCATGCTGTCACTCCCAAGTGCCATAAACTGTTGAAACTTGAACCATACATAAAAGGTAGTGCTACAGTGTGATACAGAAAACAGCAGAAAGGAAAACATAATTAGAACAAAAATGACACTTTTATGCAGAGGCAATAACTTGCAGTGAAACCACGATGACTCGTGATGGCTCCCTTGCTCACCTACCTTACAGAAAAAGTGAAGTTGTCCTTAAAAAGGGTGTGATCACCACGGACAGCGATATTGGATGATGTAAAGGAAAATATCTCCAGTACCGACTATAAATGCGACCACGGTGGCTCAGTGGTAAAGCGTTCAGTTCTGGTGCATGGGGTCCTTCGTTCGATCCCAGCTCGCGGCAAGTGAGCCTAGTTGTGGACAAACACCATGTGCGTGGGTTTTCTCGGGGCTTTTCCGTTTCCGCCCACTTTCTTCATTCACCAATTTCGTTCATTTGTCATCATCACCGTCTCTTTTAGCTTAGCCGGTATAACCGTGGAACATAAAATTAAAGATTTCATTTCATTTCATTTCGACTAAAGATGATCAAAGATAGTTTTGAAATGGACCATCGAGAAAATTGTGATATCGATATACTCTTATCATTTATAGCTATTCCATGATGAGCCTGAATTAACTTGAGCAACTGATTTATGTCCTTGTTCTTTTATGTATTCTGCCGCATATTTCACTACCTACTATGTCTAAGAATGAATCCACAATTTTTTGATTTAAGGTTAGCTTCTCATTCTATACCGAGGCTATATGAGATGAGTATCTATATATTTACGTATGATCCAAATCATATGAGTTTCCCACGAGAACCGAACACGGGTCTCATTGACAATCTTATCACCAGACCTTCGAAACCGCGTTGAGCTTAAGGAGCTTGATATTTTGCATAGTTAGTTATATTTTTCATTAAATCTAGATCGTGGATAAGACGGGGTTTGCAAGGAAAGTTTAAGAAAAGTCCTCAGCCTTCACAAGAAATCCGAAATCATTGAGTCTGGGAAATACATATATTTGCTTAAAACCTAGCCATGGGTAATACGGAATTTCATCATTCTCAAAGAGAATAGTGTGAAAATATTAACTATTATTGCTAGTCTCTTTTAAGCCAGTGGGACACACAGGCACGAAATTTATTATATGAGACATTCTTAACGTGCTAAATTCAAAAATCTTCACTTGCACGAATTCTGAACATTTCAATCCGAAGATAGGGAGAGGGTGTTTAACTTAACCCATTAGCGCCGTGCATGATCATATGATCACAGCAGTTAGTAGTTATAAAAATAAGCCTTGTATAACATACGTTCAGTGGTTTCTTTACACTTTGTGTGTTGACTACTAGGAGAAGGTTCTGTTAACGATATTCAGACAAAACAAATTCCACATTGCGGCGTGAATGTAACCTAGAGGTACAGATATCCGCAACGCGCCAGAAATACAAGAGAAATGGCATCGTCCTCGCAGTAAGTATTAAAAAAACAATATTATATCTTATCCTTTCAAATTTTTTCGGCTGGCTTATGTTTTAGAGATGTCAAAAGTTGTTACAGATTACATTTCACTCATCTGAAAATATTTGCATGGTCATTGACGTTTTCCATCAGTGTGATCATATGAACACGCAAAGCGTTTAAGTAGCTTCTTCTCTCTTACGTACGTACGCATAGGTGTCAATAATACAGTAAAATTTTGCACAGTTTGTACATGCTTTCAGTTGACTTACTCTATTCTTTTTACTTTATTATTATTATTATTATTATTATTATTATTATTATTATTATTATTATTATTATTATTATTATTATTATTATTATTATTATTATTATTATTATTATTATTTGAAATGACTTTTGCAATTCCTGTTACTGGTAATTGTATGGTTTTCCTTTTAGATACAGAAGTATTTCACTTCAACAAATTCTTGATATTTTAGAATAGAATGACGTGCCTGACATGCAAGACATGCTGAACCTCCGAGACCTAACGCCTTTTCGGATGAAGATTCGGGAAAGGGGGATGGAAATGGACAAAATTACAGGGCGCCAACTTACCAGTCATGCTGAAGTTGTTTTTACAGATAATACTCGACTTGGTGAAGATGATGTGACAACTCTGTCGTTACAATTGCGTTACGTGTAACGGGGTTCAACCTGTTTTTAATGAGCAAAATTTCCAAAATGAAAATAGAAAGTACTCGTTCGTATGAATTCGGAGAATACACAAGCACATGAAACTTACTGATCAAATGGACCAGGATATCTCATATTATAGAATTAGAATAAAGTCCAAAATGTGGTGGTGGGCGCCTCTCTCTTGGATGATTGATGTATCGCAGGAATCGCACGGCTAATGTTGAGAAAAGCCAGAATAGGCATCTCACACTTAGAATTTGCAAGACATATTGTACAAACTTATTTGCAAAATTATAAAGCCATTTTATTAGATGCAGGGTTTCCAGGCATTTCTGAGTCCAGCAGTCAACAACACCATGTAAGGGATGACGTTTGTCTTTATGGGGGAAACCACTTAGTGGTTCGGTCTAAGCGTAAACGTTGTGCAAGTACACTGTGTTCAAACACAGTACCTACGAAATGTTTCAAATGTAGCATGGGTTTGTGCGCCTACCATTTTTTATTCAATTTCCATAAAGTCCCATAGATATTGGGCTCCATAACCTGACAATTCCATAGTCCAAATAGTGTGTTTATTTTTGTCTTCTAGAGTGTAACAATTTCTAAGACAATAAATGTCTCTTTCCTTTTCCATATGTGTTAATAATTTAACAGGGCATCCACTTAATCATGATATACGAAAGTACTTAAACGCCTACCGTGTTCATATGATTACGGGGCACCCCAACAAAACCGCTTACGTCACGAACTCAAAATTTCTCGTAAATGGTCTTTACACCTAAATAACTCAAAATTACAAATTTCACCGAAAATAGAAACAAAAAATAATTTCGGCGTTAATGGGTTAAGGGGGCAGACTATTAAATATATTTCAAAAGCTAACAATTTTCTTTTGCCCGTTTCTCGTAATTGAAAAGATATAATGAAATGTAACTTACCACAATATTAGATAATGTTATTCTACACCAGAAAATACGAATCGGAATAATTTTCAGTGTTGCAATCCATAGAAATTACTGTGAGACCAGAATTTGAATTACCCAAAAATCTAAGTTAAGGCAGCGATTAGAAAAATGAACTCAACGGTAATTGATGACTTATCATGTTGCCTTTGTTCCTTGTTAACTACTTTTTAAATAATATTTGTGTTTATTTTGTAATAACTTACATAAGAATGGATGCGGGAGAAATTATGTTGTGATTCATCCTATAACGCTGTAAAGGAGACGGCACTTTCCCTAAGGGGAGAATGAACACTTACTATAGAAGTTTTTTCGTCGTTCACCACATCTTTAAAGCTGTTAGAGGTAGAAACTTGATGCTTTGTTTAAATATTCTTCTTGAAAAAAAAATCAGCATTCACCAGATTTCGAGAGCTATTGCGCTGAGGAATTTGAAAGTTCGTACAAGTGCTCTCCTTGAAGCGTAGATTGAGCAAACGATGAACTTTTATGAAATTCAAACCCCACGGGAGGAAAATGCAAACTCTATGGGAGAAGCCTTCGAACTCTTTTTCAGCGCTTTCTAAATCTCCGAAAGCTGCGCAGCGTAAAAAGTTGAAAAATGTAAATATTATCCATTAACCACAGGGTGAGAATAAGACGGAGTTTTATGAAATGCAAACGTATAAGACGGAGAAAGGGGCTTCAAGTTTAAGTAAGCTATGTATGTGTGTGTTCTTCATATCTCAGAAATTGGTGGGTGTAGGAATTCGAGCGTTTGTATAAATGTTGTCCATGAACCGTAGACTGAAAATAAGACGAAGTTATATGAAATACGATTCCAAGAAATGAAGACTCGGACCTCTTTTCATGTGTAGTGTGTTGTTTGCCCCGGTGCCGTTCGCCACAACTCGATTTTAGTGTTGTTTGTTACGATTTTGTCACATTATATTCATAGCAGTTTTATTAGATCTCATTATCGAGAAGATTTACACACACCTGACGGAAAAAGTAAGGATTGCCAGACATATTTCTGGTCCAATGTGAATAAGTGATAAGTGTTCTAGCTAATGGAACGAGAGAAGTCTCATTAGCTTTACTGCTGAAGAAGAGCATCAAGCTCCAAACAAACGAATACAAAACATCATTAACATCACAATAATTGTGGGCATAGTGGCTCAGTGGTACAAAGCTTATCTCTGGTTCGTAGGGTCCTTGGTTCGATCCCCTCCCAAGTAAGTTTGTGGTTTTGTGGTGAACAACAACGTGTCCGTGGGTTTTCTCGGAATACTCACGTTTCCTCCCGCGTTCTCATACCATCAATTCTTCCAGCATCATGCACTTGCCTGAACCCTTTTAGGATTTTTGGTAACTTACGTTACCATGACGTCTTTGACCGGTTATTTAGGTTCTATAACGTATTTAAGCCGTTTTTTTTTATATTGGTCAAGTTAAGGATGGACCAAAGCACACCCCAGATGCGTTTTGGAACCGGATAATCAACTTGACTGAGCCAATGGGAGGCGGAGGGGCGTGACTTTTTTCTAAAGGCAAATTTCAAAAATTTTTTACGCGTTTAGTTTTCAAGATATCAGATTGAAACTTTCATACGAATTGTGTATGCCTTTGGGTATTTCTCAAAAGTTTTTGAGATCCCTACGTGAAACCAGGGCCGGGCCCGAGGGGTGCAAGTGTTCCGAGGGGGTGATTTTTTCAGAAAAAAATCAGATTTTTCCCGATTTTTTCGGTTTAAGTGTATGATACGGATCATGACTCTAGGCCAAATAGTAATGACGCAGTAATTTGATATGTGTATATGTATGTGTAAATGTATATATATAGAACCTAAATTCAGATTTTCAACATTTTTTCTGCCGTTTGTTTTCAAGATACAACATTGAAATTTTGCACACGTATTATGTACATAAGAACGTATTTTTTTTTAAATGCAGATCCCTACTTGAACCCAGGACCGGGCCAGAGGGGCGCAAATATTTCGAAAAAAAAAATTCGAGAAATCTCGCAGTTCTTCCCGACTTTTCCGTTTCTGGTATAATACGGACAAACCTGTAGTACTATTGGAAAGTATGTTCTATCCTGAAAACAACGAGTATGAACCATGATCCTACGAATAAATAGTAAGGAAGCAGTAGCTGTTTGAGTGAAAGTCTAAAATTTACTACACAAAGTGGAAATCCAAAAAGGGTTAATCATCCGTCTCCCTTAGCCTAAAGGGCATAAACGTGGAGCGTTAAGCTGAATTATTTCATTTCATTTCATTTTAATATCACAATAGCTTCATAAATTGATATGATTGCATTTTTTGTTTTAACACAGTTCTTAATATTACCTCACGTTACATAATGTTTACTTACAAAGCTCAAGCTGATCTTATATAACCCTTTCGCTAGTTCTAACTCGTTTCTAATACCCCGCAGCAGTCTTTCGGTAGATATAACACACAATAAGTAGATTTTATGCGCCCAGAAGCATGAAATAAACATAAAGTAATTAATACAACGACACATTATATTTGGTTCCGGTTCATACTCCTCGGCGGCTCCTATAAGAACCTTGTCCTTTGCAGTCTGTACAAACTGCATATCGCCCATTAAGAAAAATAGAAATCCGGATAAAACTCCTATTAACGTCCTGCCTTTGTAAATTATATTGGTATATTTCGTGTATAGTAGTAAAACAGGCTTTCACTTCTTACTAATTCTGAATTCTATGCTACATACATTTACTCACATTTGCAAATGTCCAACAGAAATATATCGCCCATGACACGACATTTCATGTCGCAAATTTTGGATCTTTTAATACCTGGTCACTGTATAGGCAGAACAGGTTCTACATGAGTTGAATTATAAACAGCTAGGTTGCCGAAGTAAACAAACCTTGGCTTTTCGTTGACAGAACAATTGTCACAACGGAAAGTCATTGTCGAAACAGTTACATATCGTTACAAGATTACCCTTATGATGTGAAGGGATGCCCATAGGTACTGTAAACTGAACACTTTTGGGCAACAATAGATAGGACACTGAATCTTCTATTTTTGTAGCTGATGAAGTTATTTGACATGGGAGTACAGATTTCCTTTAGCATGGGAACCCCGCGCTCGATTCCCTGCGGGAATTCATGTGGCTCGGATTCCACGGAAGTCCATGTCTCATTTTACAGCCTTGCTACTCGTGCGCACTCCTGTTTTACAAAGACTATGAAGAGATTGTCCATCCGTGTATTTTAATAATACCTGTACTTGTAACTATCTCTGAGGGTCTTGGAAATATTCAAGTAACAACCCAAAATATACTAAATTCTTGTATTATCAATAGACTAAACTTTGTTCTTGTAACCAAAGATGTTTAAAGATTTGCTATATCCATACATTTATATCTAATTTTGTATAATTTAATATCTAGGAAAATTATGAAATATTAAAAGATTTTTTTTTTTTTTTTTTTTTTTTATCAGGCTCCCTTCCCAATGGTCCAAGTTTCCTACATCTATCGGGATTGGTACCCCCTTCTTTATGAGTGGTCCTGATGATATGCACCGATTCAACGTTGGATACACATTCGAACATACACAAATTGTGCGACATATCAATTTTGAAACGCATATATAGGATTTCTAAGCACACAAATGATTACCTCGCGTGTTTGAACTTAACTTGAATAATCCCATAACGTGCTTGGGACCATTTGTATGTATTCTATTAATAAATATAATGGGTTTGATCGTTATAATATAGTCATCCTTAGCTTATAAATGGCAACCCTTAGCTTACGAGTAAACTTGGTGTAAATCTTCACGATTATGATATGAGGCAAATCAGCGAAAACAAAACTGACAAACAACACTAAAATCGAGTCGTGGCAAACGACGCTGTGGCAAACCGCACATAATCTTTTCATCTTTCGTCAGATATTTGAAACTGTTGGGAATAGAAAATTAATGGTCTTCGGAAATTCTAGACTACAGGGAAAACGAAATTTAGCAACCTGTGACCCATAACGGAAAGTGGGGGTGCTTGAATATTTTCTTGCCATTCAGCAGATCTCGGCGTAGAATCTTCTATGTAAAAGTAATATCCAGGGCCAGATTTAGCATTTTGGCGCCCCTAGGCACAATAATTTTTTCCGCCCCCTAGTCTGGTTAAAGTTACTTTCCTAAAAACCTTTATTAAAAAATTATATCAGGCCTATATGTTAATTGCTTAAACACCACTCCAGGATGCAATTTTATCATTGCTTTTTTTTTTTTTTTTTTTTTTTTTTTTTAAGGAATTTACTTGGTTCTGGGCTTAACAAAATACCGTTAATGTATTAACAAAAGATTGGTGAATAACTTTGGTTTTGTTCAATTTAGTCATTTGGGCAAATAAATAAAAAAAAACTCTGTAATACATTATAAAATAGTTTTAATCTCAGAAACACAATTTACATGAAGTATTTTGATAACGTGACACAAAAACTTCAAAATCAGAATGCTTTATTAGCCTGATTTTTTAAAATCAATTCAAAAAATGTTAAGTTATGGCTATTTATTTTTATTTCTAGATTTTTTATTTTTTTCTCTCGGCCGTGCGCCCCATGGGAGCTTGCGCCCATAGGCCCGGGCCTACCGGGCCTATTGGGAAATCCGGCCCTGGTAATATCCTTGCACACTAAGCTGTAATTAAGACGGAGTTCAGCGAAATGCAACCCCTAATAGAGATCTTTGTTTTCCTTCTGCACACCAACAAAATTATTAGACACAGAATCGTAAAATTTTGAATAAGTATTTTCCACACATCGTGGCCTGAAGATAAGATGGAATTTTACGCAATGTTATCTCCAATGGGAGAAAAGAAGGCTTGAATGTTGATTTACTGTTCACTAGATCTCCGAAGGTGTTTGATGTAGAATCTTTAAATTTTATGTAAATATTCTTGTCGTGCCCTAAACTGTATTTTAAGAGGTGATTTTGCGAAATGCTGTCCCTAAGGAGGAAAAGAGTTTGAATATATGTTATCATGCTGCATATCTCCGAAATTGTAAACAGAGAATCTTGAAATTTTGTATACATATTTTTCGTATACACTAGACCAGTACTTTCCAACCACTCTTTTATTGCGACACCCACTCACTCTTTTATCTCTTAGTACATACAATTTTACATGACACGCACTCAGTGGTAGTAATTACTGTATAAAACATAGATTCTATTGCAACTAATGAAGAACAAAAACATCTTTGAATGTTACTAGCACAAACTTATAGAAATCAATATCTTAATCATGCAGCTAATACGTCGAAAAGGAGGAAATTTAGTATTACCACAACCTCTGCATTCGATTTATATTCAGAATTTCAAAAAAAAAAAAAAAAAAAAAAAAAAAAACTCGCTACATCATCGGTGCTACCACGCGATACTCATGTTGTAAAGCTTTGCTTAAACTAATCATAAGACAGAGTTCTACGAACTAGAATCTTTAAGCAAATAAAGAGGGCTAATTTTCTCCTTTATTAGATCTCGGCAACTGTTAGATGTAGAAACTTAAAATTTGTAAAAATAATATCCTTGGGCTATAGGCTGAAAGTAAGACCAAGTTTTACGAAATGCTATCCGTTGGAAAGAAAGATGGATTTAAAAATATTTTTCGCCGTTTATCAGATCTCAGAAAGAGCTGGCATATGAAATTGCAAATTTGTGTAAATGTTTTACGAGAACGAGCCTACGAGAAAACAAAACAAAAAAAAAAAAAAAAAAAAAAAAGGAGGCTTGAAGGATTTTTCATCTTCACTTTGAAACCTTTTCCTTATGCTTCAGCAGATTTCCGAAAACTGCCGAGCATAGAAACTGAAAAAAACAAGTACAGATTTTCTTATTGAACCCTACCTTGAGGGTACGACGGAGATCTACAAAATGTAGTCCCTAAAAGAGGAAACTAGTTTGTACTTCCAACAGTTCTCCGAAACTTTGTAGATAATTGAAATTTCATACAAAGGTTTTCCCATGCTCTAGATCAGTAATTCCCAAGCTGGGGCTTATGATGAGTGAGCAAGGGATCGTAAGCTATTGACAGAAATGAACTACATTCATAATTATAAATATTGTAAGAAAGAAGCGTTACATTAAAAAACGTACTAAATATCTATAGAGTAAGATTATGATTTCGTTAAAAACAAAGCTGGTTACGAATAATACTGCATTCGCATAGTACCCATATCTTTTGCTGGCAATAAATATAAATTGGTTGGAATTATAATTAGGCTATTATTGAAGATTTGAGAATTCAACACTGAATCTGAAATTGCAAAAGGAGTCAGAAAGAGTGGCAAGACTTGCGAGCATGAACTATGCTTGTTGACGAAGGGGGGTACCAGGGTAAACAAGGTTGGGAACCACTGCTCTAGATTATGGTTTTGTGACAGAATTTTCTGAAATTTAACATATAAGGATGTGAGAAAAGGGGTTTAACGTTTTTCTGTTCCGTAGCAAGCTTAAATATTGTACAAATATTCTTTATATTTCTAAACTTTGTGTAAGATGGAGTTTTAAGTTATTCCACTTAGAGTGGTAGTAAGTTGATTAAAGGTTTTCTATATTACCAATCTATTTTGAAACACAGAATGCAGCTACGAATATTATACATATATTTATACATATTGTTATGCATACTAGATTTCGTGCAAGAAGTCGATTTGACCAAGATTTGAGACAGAGGAAAGATAATTTTAAGGGTGATATTTGGAAAATTCATTTTGAGTAATAGCTTTCACGAAATGGGAAAAATCTTTCGGACTCGGGTGCAGGACAGTGACTTAACTCGGCGTCAATTTGGATTAAAAAAAAAAAAAAAAGAGTTTAAAATAAATGGATTTCAAAGTGTTGGATATCGACTAAATATTTTGCGTATGGTTTGCATTGATGGGGGTAAATTCGCCGCTTCAGGGTGTGAGATAGTGATTTGACTCGGTCTTGACTTAGTGATAAGTTATTACTTAGTGATAAGATAAAAATAAAAACAAATTTGGTCTGCCACGTGGTGAACACTGCTAGAGACAAATGAGCAATAATCCGTAAAGTGGCACTCCCTTGTGAGCAACTCAGTAGAGGATGCGGAGAAATGATTGTTGGTTATGGCTAATTGGAAGATGACTTCTTGATTAGAAGAAGCATTATTGGATTTCTCATTAGATCTATTTTGGTTCTGATACCATCAAAGACTACATAGTGTTAGTTTATCTCTTGTTTTCTTTTTGTTTAGGGTTCAAAATAAGTTCCTTTGAAAGGAATTTATTAAATCATGGATAATGAAGGCAGATACCTGAACCATAATAAATAGTGTTGCGAAGAGACGAGACTTCAGGCTGTCTCGTCTCGTCTCGTACAAAACATGTCTTGCCTCGTGTCTTTTCTCGAAGGGTTCTGTCCCGTCTCGTCTCGTTTGTCTTGTTTTGTCTCGTAAACTATTGCAGCACATCATGGGAACGAAAGTAAAATGTAGCAGACTCCATCATGCTGATCAAGATATAACAAAGTTATTAGCCAGAACACACGACAAGAATTGTCATCGTAGCATTCACCTCTGGAGCGTGTGGTAGTCGGTTCGATCTCGGTTAGTGCCATATAAACTTTGTGGTGAATGAACATCGAGTGTGTGTGTTTTGTCGCAGTTATCTTGTATCCTACCACTTTCTTCATTCCCTTAATTCTTTCATCTCCCACTCGGCGTGAGCCAAGGTTGCCTAAAGGGCTTAAAAATAAATTCAGGTAAGTTCACAAGGCAAGGACAAATAGTTTACAAGATAATATTTCTCTGCTGTTAATTGTCTGTGGCACTGGTTCAAATTCCGGGGGGATGAGGGGGACATATCTCCCCCAATCTTGGAACTGAAGGGACCTTTCCCTTAATAATTCGATTTGAAATGTGTTTTTTTTGGGGGGGGAAGAAATGTGATGATTTGTGTCCGACTGCCACTTCATCTACATCGCTTGATATAATATACAACAGGTTTACCTCAGAAATCAGATTCATCTACCGTAATATAAGTTTCATCCGTCTCCTCCCCTAGTTTAAATCTGCCCGCCTGCCTCCCAATGTTGAAGACAACTCTGCTCCTCTGATCCTCCACAGTATTGTCTTTCAACTTAAAAAAAAAAAAAAAAAAGTTATGGGAACAATCTTACTCGTCCCCCGCAGTGTTGAAGACAGATTTGCACCGCTGGTCTGAGGCTCCTCGACCCTGATTTTTTTTTTTTTTTTTTTTTTTTTTTAACATTCTGAAACATTGAAAGTTGTTTTACCAGCTTGAATACACGAATATAAATTGCTCATAGGTACTCCGAAGATGAACACACTAATGTCAAGTAATGTTTACACCATAAGCAGAGGTCGATGTGACTGCACTGGCGCCAGAGGGATCTATTGGACTACTGTCTAGGGGGAGGAGGGGGGTAAGCGCCCCAGGCTGCACGTTTAGAAGGCGGCAAACAACTGAAAATAAAAGCTCCTACGAAGTAAAGTCGAAAATTGAATCGAAATAGGCCTTCCTAAACGTGTTCAAGATTTCAATACCGACTCACTAAGAATTTTTCTTTTTTAAAATGTTATTCCGTACAACCTACCTTATTCTCTAAAACCGCGGGTCAACTCAGATAGGCAGGTCTGCTGCGGTACTCGAATTAGTAATAGGTCGCCCCGCGTAGCGTAGTCGCTAACTCTCTCGCCTTTGGTGCGAGCGGCCCTGGATTCGATTCCCGGTGGGTCACTCGGCCAGCCACCCTGAATGAGGTTTTCCTCATTCACACCAGGCACCAGGCCGCTTCCTTCCCCAATCCTTTCTTCCTTCCCTTTTCTCTGATTGTGTGCTCGCCGAGGGACGTCATCCCTCAAACCGTGAAGGGCTAAATGGCCTTAGATGCTGAAAGCCCAGAAATTAAATCCTAAATTCCTAAATAGAGTTAGTAATAGCACACGGCAATTATAATAGTAAAGACGGCCGTAAGACAGGTTCAAAATGACGGCATAACCTTCACTAATCGTTCCTAAGTCCTAACATACTTACATTAGATATGATAATATAAGAATGTTTTTGACAGGGAAAGTGTAGAACAAAATAGAACTTCGTATTAGAATTGCGACCATATTTACTATTATGATTCAGCGCTAGTAATAGCAATGCCATGATAAGCTCCAGAGACAGTAACAAAAGCGTGTTGAAAGACTGTTTTGGCCGCCGCGTCGGCGCATTGTGTAGTATGGCTAAAAAATGATGGAAAGGGTGGGGAAGGGTCAGAGACTTGTGCTAATTAGTTTACCAATGAAAAAGTAATTAAATCATGATATAAATAGTGAGAAAAACTTTGTGTTTCAATGTTCAGCAACATTTTTTTTTTTTTTTTTTTTAAATCTCTACTGTTTCAATCAAATGTTCTGGCGAATTAGCCAAATAGGTAAGACACTCAACTTCTAACTGACGAGTAATCTATGTTCAAATCTCACTGCAGCTAACTTTTTTCTCTTACTACTGAAATCCACACTGTATGTTGTGTTGATCTAACACAAAAAGTAGTAGTCAGGGCTGAATCACCGCATTGTGTTGAATGAACACAGCTATTTTCTTTTTTTACTGTGCAGGACATGCGTTGTAAAACGTAAGGTTAAAAAATGAAATCTTTAAGTTTTACGTCCCACGCTTATGCCGGTTAGGCTAAACAAGACTGTGATGATGAGAGATGAGTGAAATGGTGGAATGAAGAAAGTGGGAGGAAACGGGAAAACACCGAGAAAATCCACGAGCACGGAACCTAAGATTAAGGACACATAGAAAAGCCGTCCAGTGCAGGGGTTTGAGGTCACAAATATGTGAAGAAATTTATTTTCCTCAGTCCCAGTTAAATGAGGTTTAAGTCATTTTAACTATTAACAATAAGATGCAATGGATTCAAAAATTGTATTTCAACTATAAGTGTCGGACTCAAATGACTGTAGGGAATCATGTAGTGTATAGCCTACTAGAAACAGCCGGAAAATTAAACATGAAGAAATAATTAAAAAAAAAAAAAAAAAAAAAAACATAAGCAAACACGGCTATCACTCTTAACTTTAAACACACTCACACACACACAGACAGAGAGAGCAAACGTGACGGTTTCAATGTTCTAACAACATCTTAATGTGTCGTCCAAGGAAAATAATGTTAGAACATCGAAACAAATACGTTTGCTGTGTGTGTGTGTTTTAAATTCAAAAACTGTGTTTGTATTTTCGAGACACGAGACGAGATAAGTAGTCTTCTCGTCCCAAAGGTTCTGTCTCGTCTCCTGGCAACATTAATAATAAAATACTCAACCAATATTACATTTAAAAAAAATAAGTTACGATAGACAAAAATCTAGCCGTCCCCCTCATAGGTCGAGTGGCGAGCAGGAGCACGTTTTTGGTGGAGGGAGTCCTTGGTTCTACTTCCGGTAGGAGAGCTTCGATTTTTGATACTCCAATACAGTTTTCGCATTGTACCTTGCAAGTTCATGTTTTGAGATAGAAGGACTCGGAAAACCAGGCTTAAAGACGAAATATTTTTCCGCGGCAGTTAGCGGATAGATAACTGCGTTTCACCTTGGTTTTCCTATTGTAATATTGAAAAATACATTCAATTCTGCATTCTGATGAGAAAATTCTAAAAAAATTCGAGAATCAAAGAAAATCAGCCATTCGATAAGACAGAAAAATTGCAAATGGGTTGAAATATTCTAGTTCCAACGAACTGTTTATAGAGCCGTCAGGTTAACTTTCAATGACTTTTTTTTTTTTTTTTGCTAAAAAAAATTAAATTTAATAGTGTTAGCGATAACTGATGAAAACAAAATTATTAAAAATTTATATATATATAAAAATATATATATATATATAACATTTAATATATATATATATAACATTTTCCCGGTAGCTTAAATTCGAGAGAAAGAACAATTAAAATGTTGTCCACAAATTTCTTATTTCAAAAACTTTGATACGATATAAACAGTAAAGGAAGGAGGAATTATCTGAACAAGACTTGTGACTTAATGAAATAGTTAGACTTGTGAATAATGATATAATGATGTTAGAATAACATCATACCCAAAATAACTGTTTATATGTTTAAGTTTGTAAACTGAACTCAGGCTCAGAATAAAATGTTTCTCGTAGAGATGCAAGGGCTCGGAAAAAAACCGGCTTTTTTGGAAAAAAACTCGGTTTTTTCTGCTTTGCTTTTTTGCTTCGGAAATTTTGGGCTTTTTTCAAAATACTGCTTTAAATTGATAAAACAGACTTTGTATCGCTTCTCTATAACACAAAAAATCATTTAATTAGTGGTTGATGCTGATAATAATATAAAACATCGAAAATAAACTATGAATTTCGAAAAAATATTTCAAACAATTTTTCTTCAACATATTTACATTATGAATTCCACAGGATTAACCAATGTATATAATAAGAATTTTTAACCTCCTATATACAAAAGTAAGCAGAGTTGGCAAGAACCATGGTTGTTTTTAAAAATGCCAAAAACCCGTTTTTTGGGGGATGTTTAAACCAGGCTTTTTTGACTTAGATTTTTTGCTTTATGTATTTATATTTCATATTCACAGAAATAGCCAAAGTTTGTTTCGCCTTGATGTTATTATGCAACAGCGGGGTTATGCCGGAAGAACTCCCATAAGCTTAAAGAAGTGCGGTCAGTAAATTTCTTAAGTTGAGAATCTCCCGCTCTAGCCATTGGGAAAATCCCGTCATTACTTGAAATGTAAGACAATAACGGGAAAATCCTGTTATTGCTTTGCATGTAAAATTTAAAGGTCAACATACCATAGTATGCTAAAACTGAGGTATTAAATTACAAATTTAGTAGCGGTACGTAGATATCATTGAAAGTCCAATCCAAGCTAATGTTGGAAGCTACGTAGGCAATCGATAAATTTTGCCAATTTCTATCAATATATTTAAGCAATATTGGCTTCTTTATAAAACAACACGCATTTAGGCATGTAGAAATATACAATTTGGTTTGTTTCGTATATTTAGGCTTAACATCCTTACGAAATACCGAGGTTATCAAGGAGAAGACTTTCGCTTAAACTGACATCCGAACCGCTACTTGGGTTACGCATGAAAAAAGGATTGTGGTTCGACCGAGAATTGAACATGGGACACCTTGATTAAAAGGTGAAAGGGAAATAAAACTATTGCAGGTGGTTTGATATCTGGAAACGTTACCATGAAGTTCACACGATTCGCATTTTTCATTCTTTTTATTTTTGTGGTTTAAACCAGTTATTAAAAAAAAAAAAGTTGGTGTAAATCAGCCAACCCTAAAAGTAAACACTTCTTTTTAAAGAATACACAAATAACTAGCAAAATAGTATGTAGTATTTTTACTTCAAAATATTCCATACCCTCTTTTTGAAACAAAATAAAATTAAAATAAAACATAAGAGAAATACTTAGATGTATATGATACACTTAAAGGCTGCACATCTAGAGCTTTTGGTTCTGTATATTCTTGAAATTCTACAGTTAAGTTTTATAGAACCACCATCACAGTTTACCCAATCCTCAAGTTTTCTGAATTTTTAACAAGAGGGATTCAACATATCATTACGGAACTCCCCCCCCCCCAAAAAAAGACTACGGAATATATTTAAGTTAAGCTAAATACAACTGCACAACAAACATGACTGAGTTATTAGCTTTTGCGCTTCTATCGGGAAGTCCGGGATTCAACCAGCATTCGACCGTTCTGACAAAGCTTTTCTTCATTCCATCTGTGAATGTAGAAATAGTGCGTGTACTGTGAGTTGGGCGACTTCCTTTTTTATTGTTTTTAAATCGTTATTATTACTAATTACCAGCAGTGATGGTTTTGCGAAGGTTAGGGGAGCGGTCTTTCGGACTGAAGCCCGTTCTCCAAAGTTACGGAATGTCTGCAACAAACGAAATATCTATTATTTATGCCTTTACTCATAAACTTTAAGCTCCCGTCAAATAAAAATTACGAATGTTTAAAAAATCTAAACATTAGTAAGAAACCCTTCCCAAAATACTTTTCTAAATCCGCCACTGATTCTCAGTATAAAATGATTTTTAAAGTTGTATCCGGAAGATTATTGCTAAACATATAAACGAAACGAAATATTAGTTATGCCTGTACTCATAAACTTCAAGCACTTCCCAAATAAAATTAGGACTTTTTAGGAAACGAAACAATCAGAAAAAACCCTCCTAAAGTACTTTTCTAAATCCGCTACTGATTATTTGTATAAATTGGTATTCAAGGTTGTGTCCGGAAAATTATTGCTAAATCACTTCACAGCTACAGTATAACAGAAATGTGGAAGTACGGTTTGACGGACATATTGAAAAACGTACGCTTTGGCGGATAAATAGAAAAACGGGCAAGTTTAACTTTTGCGCTAGAAGCTAAAGTACTAAAAGCTCTTAGAAATGAAACACGAATGACAAACTAAAGAAGAAAAAAGATGTCGATAACTCAAAAGTTAAAATAAAGTTAAATAGCCTCTAAAATTACCCTCAAATACTACATTCTTCATGTTAGCTTTAATTCGTAAAACATGTGCTCCATCCATCTTGATGGTGAATTTCAGAGCGAAATATCACATTCAGGTCATGGAATTTTTATCTAATTATAGAATATACTATAAGAAAGCTATTTAGATAGAAAAATCATGAAGTTGAAAAAAGCCAAAATTTCCAAAATTCTCGTTTTTTTCCCAAAAAAGCCGGCTTTTTATGTGAAAAAACCATCGATTCAAAAAAGCCGGCTTTTTTGCATCTCTAGTTTCTCGAACAGAGAAACGAAAAACAAGCAAAACTACAAGGAAATAATAGTGGTACTTTAACAATAAAATCATAGTAAGGATAAAAGCAAAAAAGTTCGATTTTCATTAAAAAAAAAAAAAAAAAAAAGCTATCTTCTTACGGGCAAAAATTTCCGTCTCGAGAAAATCATTTTTGAATCTCTATCCATGTTTCATTAGGATTTAGATTTCTGGGCTTTCGGCATCTATGGTCATTTAACCCGTCACGTTTGAGGGATGACATTCCTCGGCGAACACAGTATCCGGGAAAGGGAAGGAAGGAAGCTGTATGGAATCTATAAGTTAGGTACTACCCCGGAATTTGTCTGATGTGAATGGGGAAAACCCAGGAAAACCTCATTCAGAGTGGCTGGCCTGAGAAAGCGTTTACACGAACCCGGGACCAGGGACCGAAGGCGAGAGCATTTTTGTATCTCGATCCATGTTTCATATAGCCTCGCTGGTGAAAATGAATGTTAAACCCCAAACTTACTAACATCTCTTTTATCCATGTTCGTAAAATTTATGTTGTTGCATATATATATATATATATATATATATATATATATATATGTGTGTGTGTGTGTGTGTGTGTGTGCTCAAGCAGGGAGAATGTCGCCGTCGTTTTCGGTTGAGATAAAAGAAAATGGTATCACTGTGGTCGAGAGTTGCAGTTTGTTTTATTTCAATAGATGTGCTATTGTATCAGGCGCGGATCCGGGACGGACTTCCGGGGGGAGGAGGGGCGGTGGGTTGGAATACTGCTACTTAGAGCTACTTTTAAGAGCTCCAAACTCTGGGATGGATTTTATTTATATAAAAAATAGTTTCCTCTTCTGGGGGAGCCGATCGCCCTCCCCTGGATCTGCCCCTGTATTGTATATTCTGACATCACTGGGTAATTATATACAAAATACAGTAATTTAAACAAACTTCATTCAAATGTTTCCTATTACAATTAAGTTAAAACTGAGTTCATAATTCAGCTACGAGATTAGTAGCTTTGCATTCATTGAAAGATTAGATTCTTTAGATCAGTGCTTCCTAATCTTTGCCTATTTTTTTTTTCTTTCTCGAGAGCATCCTTCAGAGAAAAAGGTATTCCTCATTATAGAGTGTCACTTTTGTGTTCCGAAAACATTAAGAACAGAAGTACCTAATGCTGTCATTGATTTTTAAATTGCATAAAATTACAGAAATGGATATCTTGATCATGCAGTTAAAGCGCTGAACGGAAAGAAGGAAATTTTGTACTTCATTCGTTTAATATTCTGCATTTATAACAAATAATTTCGCGACAACCTTGATGCTACCATACCCACCGAAGTCCAAAAACTCTGCTTTAGAGATGGGATTTGGTAAAAGCTTGAACTTCCCTTTATTTTACATAAATTGTATAGCGTAAGATGTAGATAAATATTTCGCAATGTTCTTCACAATTTTGTAATACATTAACGAATTACTACTTGGGGTCAGATCCTGGAGTATACGTGGGGTCAGACCTCCCACTATATTCTGAAATACATCGTGAGTATGTGTTTTTGATTGTTAGTCTCTCTCATAGGAAATCTTAACCCTCCCGGAATAAAAATAGGTTTCGAATTGACTAATATAATTGTTTTTAATTTTTTGTGCAAATTTATTTGAAAAACAAGTTATCAAAACATTAATTTATTTTGAAAATCGAAATTTTAAAATACCTTGTTTCATGTTTGAAAATTAAAAAAAAAAAGGATTTTTGTTTTTCGAATTCAACTAAAAAATTATCCTTGTAAAATGATTAAAATCATAATTAAACATTTTTATATACCCATTTCGATGTTTCTGCTTTGAACAAAAATTACCAACAACAATCGATAAAAATAAGTTTTGAAATATACTACAATAGTTTAAAGAGAGCTACACAAGGAAGGTATGCCTATATATTTGAGTGTTAATATATTTTATAGCACTCAAAATATTCATTTTTAATTTCAAAAATTGACCATGGAAAAATCAACGTTTTAAGTAATTTGTCAAAAATTACTGTATTCTAGAAAAAAAACTTTTATTTAGAGCTATTATTATTATTATTATTATTATTATTATTATTATTAAGCAAAACTGCAATCATTAACATTGCAACATTTTGTATTGTCGATATAAAGATTTGAATTGTACTATCAAAAATACCTGTTAATTTTAGATATGAAGGAATAAATTATATTTTGTTAATTGCGAATAATGATTTTACAAAATGTGTGTGATGACACCTAAAATACGTTCATGTGTTGGAAACAACGCGGAAGTACAATAATAAAAAGGGAAAATAAACTGGGGTAAACGAGTTTATATACGTAATGTGGCTACAACACAAAAACATCAGACGCATTTATTTTCAATGATCTGATCAGTTGATTAAAAGAGTAAGAGCACTGCGATCAGTCCCTAACTGTTGTGAACGATTGTAAACAGAAACAAAATTGGAAGCTTAATGTGGCATTTGTATATATAGAGAACAATCAATTGATGTTAAGATAAAGGAAAGATAATATTTACTTTAGTCCGAGGTCGCATTGGACAGCATAGAATACAAAATTTATTACACTAGTGAAGTCTCACACTTGGGGAGGTGATAGCATATAGTATGTAAGAGTGAACCTTGTTACGTAACGTTAAATTTATGTTATACATCGTGTACATATCAACAGAAATTTATAAAATGACTTCTTGTTTATGAATCTCTTTGTGAGGAAAATTAAGTCGACAAAAGATTGACAGAGAACATATTGAAAATCCAATGCACCTGACTAAAACAAAGAGTAGGTCATAAGTTAGCATGTAAGAAAACAACAAACAATGGAAAACAAGACTAATAATGCTGAAAGTATATTGCGATTCAAAATATGACCTATTACAACTTTGGAATCGTATAGGAGCTAAAGTGAGCCATCTTGATTTCTTTCCAAAATCTCTTATCGCCTTTTCAAGGCAAAATGACTTAACCGTTTTAAATGGCTTTTGAATTTTTGAACACTTAGCTCAAGCCGAGTTTTTATCATATCATTTCGATTGAAATACGTAGGAAGGGGATTAAAATTATTTGCAAAAAATAGAGTAACTCACGAGCTCCTCAAGTTACGGAGATGAAACTCGGCAAATGACTCCTTATTAAACAAAAGTCGACATGTACTCTAACGTTTTCAAAAATTCATCCTCGAAAGGGGGATAGAAGGGGAGCAATTTTTATAATATTCTAATTTCCGATTTATTATTCATAAAGATTTTACCTAACAGTTTCCATTAATTTGACGAATCCATCGTTTTGATGTGTCAGAAAATGATTTAACTCGATCTTGATTTTGTGAAAACTTATTTAGAGACGATTTTCAGTATTTACGTAATTGCAGTGAAAGCAAACTTGCATCAACAAGTACCTTGAGAAGCAGAAGAAGTTCGTATATAGCCTATCTTTCGAACATTTTCCATAAACTGTATTCTTTTCCTAAAAAGAAGAGTACTCTGCTAGTTATAATAATAATGTGTGGCTGGCTACTATTTATTATTTGTAAAAAGTTAGGCTTTTAGGAAAATTTTCTGCCAATGTACGACAAAGTTAATGTCAAATTTCAAGCAATATATCACTATATTTAGATGAACTTAAGTATTTGATTTCTTCGTTCTTATAAAAATAGAGATGGCATACTCTGACTTCTAATCCTTCATGTACAAATCAATTCAGAAAATACATGCTTGATTGAAAGCTATTTTAGCAAAACGAAACAAGTTTAAACCCAGTCAAGTATGTTTGAAAATTGCTACATACATTTTATATCTGAAAAATGTCTTCGTTAATGTTATTGTTTGAAGCGAAGCGAGAGTAGGTCTATGTAGTTTTAAAGCAAGATGGTTTTAAGGACTATTTATGGAGAGTTGGTCATAGACCATGGGGACGACGAATACCCCTCAAAAAAGATTACAAAAACTTTGTAAATCATTTATAGTTAATGACAAAGTAACTTGCGTTTAATTAACAGAAAATTAACGTCAATAAATATTATTGTAAAATCTAGGTTTGTTTATCATTTGGGAGTACAAATAGAATTAAATACACAGATATAATAAACAAACTTGGAATTTGTATTGTTGAAAGGCGTGGGAAGTTTAAACATTCATAGGAATGGACGTATTTACGTACTATATTTGCACTCTACAAAGAAAAATAGTTGCAGAGATAGCTCCAGTGTTAAATTTTAATGAAAACTGTGGACGAACGAGATACAAAATAAACAAATGTAGCCTACACATTTAAAGGATATCAATGTTCCAAAAATCAATAATTATTGTTAATTGAATTTAATTCCACTATAATTTGTGGTACAAAAATAGCATTTATACATACAGTACTCATCTCAAAATAGCAGATCAACTGTTTGTTCCTACGGAAAATAAATCCTCAAGGTAATTAGATGTTTAGAATTTACGAGAACTTTTTTCAAACTACAAGATTTAAATTGTACAGAATAATACAAAATACAGACTAGTATGTTGTCGCCTTGTTAGTTAATATGTCAGTTCTCTTAACTGTCGGAATTTTTTTATGCATCACGCATGTTCCATTAAGGTCATTTCCAAGAGATCTTGACACACTGAAATCCATCTGACAGAAACAGTTTCTTTTTGCAAAGTATTTCTAATTAGGCCAGAAATGAAGGGGTCAGGACCTTCAACTAACAGAAAGTTTGAGGGCGATAATTTTCATAGCAGAGTTTTCAAAAGTATGCAATTCAAAACTATCATGTATGTCGTCGACTTACGATTGCCAACTAAAAGATGGTTTCCATCATCTCAGGGACAGTTTTTCATTCAGCAAAAAATAATTAATTTCTTCTTTCTTAGTTTTCAAACTAGTACAAGGTTTAACTAATCAAGTTATTAAATATTTGTCTTTTTTCACTTAATGAACGATTATGGTCGGGATATAAAATGATGGAACAACGTGTAGTAATTGCTAGATCCATGTTCAGTAATATTTGTCATAATATGACCAAGTTTGTAACGTTGACAAAAGCCAGAATAAAGCCAAGCTTGTTAAAATCTGAAAATTTTTCGTGGTTTGATTTTCATACTTGTCACAAATATGAATGTTTATTGTCTAACTTGTTGTGGGTCTGTAAAATTTCTTAATATACTGTATCTATTTTTACAACATATTAATTTACAAACTTTATTTCAACTATTAATTTAAACTTCTGGTACCATGATTGTTTCGTCTGTACAGAACATTTCTACTTACTTTTTACTTTTAAGCGGAAGGAGAAAAGAAAGTATGGTAATCAGAAATATCGAGTTAGAGATTTTAACGAATTTACGTTAATGTCGAGAAAGTGGTGAATGACTGTATTTTGTTCGTACCCCCCCGAACTACGTACACTCACCTAGAGATCATACTGTTAAAACGTATTCGCCCCACATTATAAACTTAGGGATTTTATAAGATTCTCCCTTTTTTGGGGGGTTCCTACTCCCCAAAATATTGGTAGTTTGGTGGAGGGTGAATATATATAGGAATATATACTGTATATTCGTAAATGGACTTTTTTTTTTTTTTTTTTTTTTGCACAATTCAACGTTTATAATATAGTATAATTCAATTTTCTGGGGAAAATCCAGAAAGGAAAATTTTCTTTTGGGAATGAGTTCTTTTCGGACAATTTCCTCAAAAACGACTCATTCGACTCCGTTAATATTTCAATAATATTCCTACGATATAGTGTAACTCAATTCTTATGGAAAAATCCAGAAGAGGTAGTTAAATTTTAGGGTGAGCCTCTATAGAACAAAGTCTTCCAAGAACGTAAATAATGATTTTCTTCATATCTTATAACTAATGTTTCTGTTAGAACTATATAGTATGACATAATTCTATTTAAGATATGAGAGCGAGAAAGTTTAGTGCGGTGGCTTGAATTTTCTTATTTTTAACATAAAGGAATGACAAACTTAGAATCAGTAAATGAAGCGAAGTTCAGAATTGCTAATTTCACTGACGGTAAAATCAGGATGTCTGGTATCAATACACTAACTACGAAAAAGGGGTTATACAAAAATTTTGTTTAAAAAAATAAAGGAGAAAGAAAGAAAATGGGGTTTCTTTCCTACTCTAGTTATTGCAATGTGGTGTCGTTATTGCTTGATACGAGAAGGGTTTGAAAAGTTAGCGGTTTTGAACTGGAAGAATTTGTATTGGAAATTGAATTTCGTACTGGAAAGTGATATACTGTATTTTGCTGCTTAGTTTCTTTAAGTTAGACACACACGTTATTCAATACTTTTGTGGGGGCTGCGGTGGCTCAATGGTAGAGCGTTCACCTCTGGTGCTTGGGGTCCCGGGTTCGATCCCAGCCAAGTGAACTTTGTGGTGGACAAACACCGTGTGCGTGGGTTTTCTCGGGGTTCTCCCGTTTCCTCCCACTTTCTTCATTCCACCATTTCATTCATTATTCATCATCACCGTCTCCTTTAGCCTAACCGGCATAACCGTGGGACGTAAAACTCAAAGATTTCATTTCATTTTCAATACTTTTGTGCCTTCATAAAAGTGAGACTTGTCAAATGCAAAATACACGTTTGTGACAAGTTTGATCTGCTCATCAGGTGAAAATTAACTTCCATCGAACCATATCTTCCAGGTTTTGAAGAGAAAAAGCTCAGTAGGGTCAAACCTGGAAAAAAAAATATGGTGGATGAGATAACAGTTCTCAGTGTGATTCGACAGTTTTTGCCATGAGACTTGCAGAAGTGTGAAAACAGAGCATTGCCCTCATAAAGAGTTTTTTCTTCCCTAAATGGAAGTACTGATCTGTAATAGTTATCCCTTTCCAGGTAGTCGAAGGAAACAATGCCATGAGGATAAGAAAAATCGTTACCATCACTTGGCAGTCGAAGGAACAGTTCTTGACTTTTCTGGATCCCATTATCCTGCTGAAATCCACTGCTTTCACTGTTCTTTGTTTTCTAGTTCGCAGTAATTATTTATAAAGAATATTAAAAACACGTTCGACTGAGGTATTTGCCACTTTAGCTGTTTCATTTGTTTTTACTCCAAAATCTTTCAAGACAATATCATGAATTTTTAAATCATTTATTTAGGTGTGGCTTCTTTTGGACGCGCAGAACGCTCAATATCGTCTGCCAAATTACTTTTGTAAAATTGTATAAGTCAGAGATGAATCTCCATAATCAAGTTTCTCTTTCGTTTCCTTAATAGTTTTCCTTGAAAAAATAGTATTTAATCAGCACATGAAATTCGCTTTTTTTAAAAAAAAATCAAATACTTAACACATACTTATCCGGTTTAGAACGCTGTCATCACCAATATAACATACAAAAGACAATAGATTAGTTTTTTTATCTATCTAAGAGTTATCTATTGAGGATGGTCAACTTCAACTACAAAATGAAACTTGTGCGATCGGAGTGCCATTTCATGAAAATTAATGGGCTTATCAAATTACCCTTCCCATGCGTGAATTCGAACTTCAGTATTATGTCCCTAAATGTCAGGTAGTCTAAAAAGTAGTGAGCCTTTAGCGCACGAGGTGAATTTATTGTCCCAAATCTCATAGTATACAAGTTGCAGCGGGTAAGACCTAACGCCATTCGACAGTTGACAATTAAAGCTAGTAGGTGAGCAAAATGTGTTGGAATACTTATAATCGGATGTGAGGTATTGCACCGTGAAGATGAGCGAACTTTCGTCAAAACTTACATTCTACAACTTTATTTCAATAAAAGCGCAAATGCTACCTAGGTCCGTGAAGAAATTTGTGCTGTTTATGGGCAAGATACGTTATCGAAAGCAACAGCCACAACATGGTTCAGTCACTTTCGTTCTGCAAATTTCGATGTCCAAGATGCTTCTCGCAGTGGATGACCAATCCACTTTTGCTGATGATATTCTGGCATAAGTCGAGCGAGATCGGCAAGTAAACAGTAATGAATCTCCAATGGCCTTGAGCGCCACATGATCTTACACAAAAACATTTACTCTATCGAATTTCTATCTACGAGTCTTAACTGAAACGTAATGAACTTGAGCCATTTTTGAAGCGGCTGGTCACGACCACGAGTGATGAAAAGCAGGTAATCTACGGTAACAATGTGAGAGAAAGTTAATGATCGAGGCGAGGAGAAACTCGGGTCGAAGCGAGGGTCTATGGAAAAATAGCACTCTGACGCCCAGGAAAGTTAATGCTGTCCATTTGATGGGATTGGAAAGCTATCGTGGATCACAAGCTGCTACCGCCAGACAGAAAAGTAGACTCGAATATGTACTGTCTACAATTGACGCGAGTGCACCTAGCAATTGAAAAGAAATTGTAGGAACTGGTCAACAGAAGCGGTGTCGTATACTACACTTGTAATGCCCCACTTTCCATGATGGCATTACAAACTCCTAGATGACAGTACTATTATTCAGTATGTTTTTATTTGTTTACAATAATCATGATTAAATCATGTGCATTTTAATTTTATTCTGAAATTTCAACGTAATGTCAAAACTACATGGATTCTATGTATTGGCGAAAAATGCACAAGTCTGCACCCGAAAATTTTAGCACAAATGAAGAAAATAAATAAGACTTCGAAAAAAGGTAGATGTACTAGAGTTTTCGACAATCAACAAACAAATATAAAGACCCAGTTTTAATTTACAATATCGAAGCAGAATATTGAATGTTTAAACTAATTATTTGTGAATTTTAGAGAGTCAATTGGAATAAATAAATTTCAAACAAAAAGTAAAACTGAAAAGTATATTTTGATGTTGGTTATTATGTTATTCAAGTGAGATGGCATTTGAAGCTATTGAACATTAATAAGAAAACCCGCTCCGGGTTCTCGTCAGCAATATCCCGATGATCAGCTAATTGTATTGCTTTCTAAATCTTCATCAAAATTCTCAGTGAACAAATCTATTATCTATGTATGTGGTATCGGATGGCGTAACATTTGGAAATATCTGCTGTTTTAACAAAAATCTATTGGTATTCTACCAGGATATGCTGCATATATTTTGTAATATCATACATATTAAAAAACCATAGGATGTGCTTGAGCGTGCTGTTGATTAAAATTTAGTGATATGGGCGTATATAACTTCAGGTATGTTTTAGTTACAAATAATATGGAAGAAGTAAAATGAAAGATACTCGAAGAATTAATTAGAATTTTATTAGTAATGTCGACCAGAATGTATGAGTAAAAATACTACATGTTTTAATGAATATAATTATAAAGATAAATGCAAATATAATGAGACAAAGTTATAAACAAAGAATAATGAAATACGTCTACGAACTACTATTCACAAACCTGATTAGATATTAAGCAGTGTTGCTAATTAAACTCAATCAACGCACAATAATAATAACACTAACACAATATGCAACCATGGAATAAAGCAATCTAAAAAATATGCTAGGTCTTTAACTACATCTAAATATACTACAATTACTAAAATAAAATAAAAGGATACTTACCGTATAACGAAGATCGTCGTCCCAGTCACATCATGAATGGAAGTCAGCGATTACAATCCGGAAGAAACGGGAACTAAGAATGATGTGTAAAATGCAGATAATAAGTTTTTTGATAATATCTTTGCATGTAAATGTATATATGTATTATGTATAAGTTCTGTGTTAATTTGTTTCGTTTCAGGCTTACTGTTTGTAATAATAATTTGAATTGTTTTTGGTCATATTAATCTTAGTGTTGTATCAAGATCTTTTTCAGCTTCATATGTTCGATTCCTTGGGTACAGACTCCCCCATTCCGCATCTGGAAGCGTTTGTTTGTGTTTTCTAGCTTGGGATATCATTCTAAGCTGGCGACTCGGGCCGTTCACGTCGCCTATCGTGAGTGCTTCCGCGTTCACGTAGTGTGACGTGTCCTATTCTTTTCCGTTGCGTTGATTTGACTACTTACCCCACTCTTCGTCTTATGCTGCTTTGAAGAAAGTCCATTCTGTAATGACAATAGAAGACGCATCGAAAGAAGAACATGTGACTACATCGCAGTGGTGTCGACGACCGAGGCGTGTCACACTGACAACTCCAGACTACATACATATTTAACGACTCGTCAGAAATTAAGAAAACTTGGCTGGAAGATTTTAATGTAACCGTCGTATAGCCCAGACCTGTCGCCACTTAACTATCTTTCGTTTTATCTCTTCAGAGCCCTGAAAGGTGTTAAGCTAGTTTCAAAAGATTCGTGTGAAAACCACGTGTAACAATATTTTGGCCAGAAACCACAGAAGTTTAATAGTGATGGGATTATGATATTGCCAGAAAATGGCAACAGTTCATCGAACAAAATATGCGTATGTGATTTTATAATGTTAATTTCAAACCACAATAAATATATTCTCAGTCTTGACCTCCGAAGGCTCAATACATTTTAGATACCTGGTATTCAATTATGGAGATAAACAAATTGAAATATCAAATTCTATAATATGAACATCTTGGTGTCTTCCGAACAGTATAGTGGATGGTAAAAACAGTAGCAAGAATTTTACTTCAGTATTTAACTGAAACAATTGCAATGAAAATTCAAGAAACGTGGATGCAAATCGAACTTAAATGTTCTTACGACTGACAAACCGATTGGGAATGTTATTGAACCATGCCAACTGTACAAATGTTACCAAATAATGTTTCACTGCGTTGAAATTAAAGTGCATTTGTTTCAGAATTCCTGTAAAAGTTCAGATGGCGATATAAGAAAGGTCTAATGCATTTCAACTATTTACGAGTGTTGCTTGTACGAGTGTTGTTTTCCGGAAGCAGGGAAAGTATATGTGATACACAATGGAACTTTATACGTTGTATATGAAGCAATTACTCTCTTTTGAATATGCGAAAGTCGTCACATTTTTGGCATGAAGAGATTTTACTGTTCTTAAAGCAAATTTCTTCTTTCCCTCATCCCAAGAAATAGTCTTCCTTTCCCAATAAAAAATAATCAAAAAAACACCGGAATGTTGTAGACACGCAATATGCTTATATTGGGAACGCAGAAGTTTTAAAAAAAATCTTTTACAGCAAAGACTGAACCATTGAATGCCAATGACGTTACACACCCACAAGATATTATTACATTACGTGGAAGGTCATTCGCATGAAGCTGGATGGGCACACTACTTAGAACATTTCTTTCGGATAAAAATAGTTAACTCTTAGTATTGGCAAAAGGTTAAAAAGCACGTATTGTTACGGGAAAAGACTTGTGCAATGGCATTTGCTATTTTACTAGTCACGTTTCGAGTATGCAGAATAGGTGGGCGTCTGGCGAGTTTCTTTTCTTTTTAAGCCTCTGGTTTATATTTATACTTCTTACTTGTTTTGCCAGGACTGATTTTTCTTGAGATAGATAGAGTTGTTATAATCATCTTATTATGATAGTTTAACACATGTAACACATTATAGTTTAAAATACAGTGTGTGTTGAAGCTTTGGTCAATATTTCTTTTGTTACAATATCCAGTCCAAAGCCACGGATAGTATTATTACTGAAATATGTATATGTATAAAACGATTATTATACCTATTGTCCTATATGTGGTTGCAAGACATCGATGCTTACTTTCAGGAAAGAATACAGGCTGAAAGTACTCGTATTAAAAATAAAATCTTAAGGTAAATATTCTGATCTAACGAGGAGACCGATTCAAGTGTGACACGAAATTGTGGATGAGTTTACGAGCAAACGAAGTGTTTTTGTATACAATTAAACCCATTAGAGGGAAAAATCCTCAATCTCAACAGTTCCTGAGATATAGAGGGGTAAGGGAAAATTTGACGCTCTGATATTTTCTGGATTTTCGGCTGTGTTGCGAGTGAATATGTTTGAAAATTGAATTTAAATGTTAAGAAAGATGTACCAGAGCGAATAAAAGTGTTGTTGAATGTTGAGGTGAATGGCATAGCTTTTACCCAGGGCCGGAAACAGAAGGGGCTATGAGGAATAACAAACGCCATTGACACGAAGAACAAAATTGTATGATATTACTTGCTAATATATCATGTTTTTAGTTCGTAGTAAATGAGAAAAAAGTTATATAAAAATGTATTAATTATATTGCCAAAGGAACAGAGATGTTATTATGTGAACAAAAATACAAGGTCATATTCTGTGCAAAAGCGCTATAGAAAAACAAATCAAATAGTATGAAACATAAACATATTGTTGCAAACGTAAGTGCTACAGTGTGTAATTGTGTGACATACGTATATTAAAACGTAAAGTATGAATCAACAAACAAAAATAGTATCTTCCACTTAAAAAATGAAAACCTGTACGCCTTATATACTGTATATCACATACAGTTCCGATCAGTTAATAATTGTAGAAATTATAAATGATTGGAAAGTTCGGATTGCCACCATGTTTTTTTTTTTTTAAATCCTATTTGATGATGCTTTTACTCGATTCAACGTACCAAGAAACCTGTACATAAACACCTTACACGCCTATTTTAGGCAACAATGGAACTCCGGTATTTTCGTCTTCCCCATCCAAAACATTCCTCCACTAGAGTTTTTATGGACTCTTCGGTTTGTGGCCCTTATATCTAAAGCGACGTATTACTATAGTTTCGTGGCTGAAGGAATTCTTCATTTTTAAAAGTTTCTTTTACTTGTACTATCGCTACATATTCAAAAATTCACGAAATATCATAGCACCAGCCTTCCCCTTATTTCTCTATATCTCCGGAACGGTTAAGATCAAGGGTTTTTCCCTCTAATGGATTTAATTGTATACAAAAACACTTCGTTTACGCATAAACTCGTTCACAATTTCGTGTCACACTTGAATCGGTTTCCTTGTAAGAGGGATTAGAATTGGAAACGGTGGAACAAGGAAATTATTAATTTATACAATTTACCTGACATTTTTAGGGTCAATAAGTCTAGAAGGCTCAAGTGGATAGATCATGTAATCAGTATGGAAGATCTTTCAAACTTTTAACTAGAAACCAATCGGAAAAAGATAATTAAGATGACCTAGGCATAGATGCCAGGTCAATATTAGGATGGATTTCGCAGAAAAAGAAATGTGAATTAAAAATTTGATTCCGTTGGCTGACAGAAGTCAATGAAGAGCTTTTATGAATGAAGTATTAAATCTTCGAGTTTCATAGGGTATAGAGTAGGGATGGCCAATTCTGGAATATTTACTTTCCAGAATCCGGAAAGCAAAATCGGAAAAATTCCGGATTTCGGAAAAAATCCAGAATTCGGAAAAATTCCGATGTCGAAAAATTCCTGAATTTAGAAAATTCCGATTTCGTATTTTCTAAATTCCGTATTTTTTCCCAAATCTGGAATTTTTCTGAATTCCAAAACTTTTCCGAAATCCGGAAAGTGAAATTTCTAATTCCGGAAAATTTTGGCCATCCCTAGTATAGAGTTATTTATAATATGGTGTTATTTTTCTGCTCTTGACAGATACTGTGGATAAATACAAGCCTTTCTTTCTTCATTTATGCACGTTTTACACATCTGTTTTTATGTTTAAATACACTAATTGCCTTCTTTACTGCTTCTTTGTATTACATAGGAGTCAAGAGTTAAGGATTGTATAGTCTCGAAAAGGTGTCGTACTATTAATGTCTTGTCTCGGAAAGTATCTATTTTTATCGGAGAAGTTTTGTCTTGCCTTTTGTCTGGTCACGAAAATTCTGTCTCATCTCGTCTCGTCTCGCAGGCAACAATATTACTACTTACTAAGAGGAGAAGAAAATGCCGGTTCTAACTATGGATATAACTGGAAACTAAAAGTTAACACCCATTGACCCACATTCTTCTGTTCATTTTCGTAAAATTAACAGGACCATATGTTAATTTCAGGTAATACCAGAACGTTTCGCCTGAGTTACATCACATAGTTATGACATAGCTTAACATGGCGGACAATTAAGAAAAAATGAAAAAAATAAAATCTTTAAGTTTTACGTCCCACGATTATGCCGGTTAGGCTAAAGGGGACGGTGATGATGAGAGATGAATGAAATGGTGGAAAGAAGAAAGTGGAAGGAAACGGGAGAAGGCGGGAAAACCCACGAGCAAGGTGTTTGTCCACTACAAAGTCCACACGGCGCGAGCTGGGATCGAACCAGAGACCCCAAGCACCGGAGGTGAACGCTATACCACTGAGGCCCTGCGACCCCGTGGGCAATAAAGAATAGCGAAAGTGAAGGGAGATTACAAAAGAAAATGTTCTACTATACAATGTGAAGAATTTAGAAATCATAGCACCAATAAGCAATGAAACGTTTAAATGAAATCATCAAATAATATGTTGAAATCACTGGCGTACGCAGAAGTTTGTTAGGGGGTCAGAAGTTCATATAATTTCAGGTGTTTATACATATATAATCTTAATATGATAAATGTTAATTTTGCATGATATCTTGCTTAAGGGGAATTTAAAAGCCCAAAACTGCCCCTTCCGTGTGCCACTGTTGGTTGTAATAGTTTAACATTCTCCGTGAACAGAATAGTTAAACTATGGTTAAACTTAAAATAAAAGTACCTATAATGTTAATGTACTTTAAATGAAAAAAAAATACTCGTAATTAACACATCAATAGTAACTAATTCAACAAATAATTAAGGAGTCAAAACTTTTTCTACTAAAAGTACTAGCATTACTTGCAGAAGAAATTAAGCTTTATAGTCATTCACCGATGTATTATCGTGAAAGAAGTCTTTCTGTTGTAGGCTTACTTTTGGTGCCTTTCGTGGACACAAAGGTATTTATACTTCGCTCATACTGTTCATAGGAACAATGGAAGATATTAAGAGACGATCCGCTTCTTTAAATTTAGTAATTTCCCTTGATTTCCGCGATTTTTTTATTGTTTGTTACTTTAGGCGAAACTATGATTAGGCATAACAAGTGTCCTTGTTTCGCCTAAAATGACAGATATAAATCTTATCATTTATGTGCCATAATTGTATGAGATACTTGGTTAGAGGAAACGAGGATTGAGCCGAATGATGCAAGTCGGTGACGCCAACCTGCCGAAGAAAAATCTTGTATTGTATACTTCCGTTTCTATCACACCAAATACATTTTAGCAATCCCTACTCTACGGATGACATCAGTGTTGATTGGGTTAAAATAATGTTATTTTAAAAACAGAAATGAGATAAATCTTTGCCTGCATTTGCCAAAATCTGTTCTTTCGTAGATAGTGAGGTGTTATTATTGTGTCGTTCCCGTGAGATTGCCGATGAGGTTTGGGTAATACTTGGATGAATGATATTGGAGAAAACCAGATTGCGTTGTGAGAACAATGAATGGATGAAACATGACATACTTCCGGCATTGTTTCCAGTGGGTTCCAAATAAAGTGCTACGTATGGAAATTTACCATGGTTATACACAGTGTATATTGTGTTGACCTATAAACATTATAATGAAAGAGAGTGGTAAATTTTGTCAAATTTCTGAAACAACGACAAAGAATAATAGATCAAAGGCAAGTAAGGTTAGGATATGATTTGATGAAAATCAAAGTCAATCATGTATTGCTCTATTTTTCTTCACCTAGAAGCCATACTGTTTGGAACCGATAAAGCAAGTTTTTAGAACCTTGCACTTTTGTTAACACTGAAAGTGACGACATTACTTGGCTCATCCATGGAAGATGTATTTAAATCAAGGTTGCCTACAGGCAGACTCCATTCATGGTTTTTGTGTGGGGGAAGGAGGCAATTTTTTTATTGAAAAGACACAATCGAACTTTAATTATATCAGAATGATGCTTTTAAAAGCGCTAACTGTGAAGTGGAACATAACACATATAACATTTTAAAATAATTAGTTGCCTATTGTAGTGTTTACACATCCAGAATGATACATTTGGAGGAATTGCACTGATTTGAAATGAAACTAGCACCGCTGATTTGGAATGAAAGTTGTCGCCGACTTCTGTAAAGAAGAAGAAGAAGAATACCACATTTCGGCCTGCGATGTACTGACCACTTTCTCAATTTAAAATCGCTAACTGCTTGGCTCAGGCTCATCAGAGCTTCTTATTAATGCGTTTAGTTTTATTTTAATCACTCCAGACAATGAAAAGTATTCAAAATATAGCTTTATTGTTATAAAAGCTTTTCTTTTGGTTCATATCTAGTAGTAATCTATGCAATTTACTCAAAACATACAGAACGGGAGGCAAAGTGGCTCGGTGGTAGAGCACTTACTTCTGGTGCCTTGGGTCCCTGGTTCGATTCCCGGCCAAGCAAGTTTGTGGTAGACAATATCATGTCCATGTGTTTTCTCTCATTTCCTTGCTCATTCTCATTCCACCAATTCTTTCATCATAATTCACTTGCCTTAATCATCGTCTCCCTTAGCCTAAAGGGCATAATCATGGGACGTTAAATTGAAAGATTTCATTTAATTTCAAAAGATTCAGACTTAGCCCATATACTGTAAAGGATAGAGCAATCTACAAGATAACGTTCAGTAATTAGTATGGGTCCCATTAATTAGATGCTGATGGATAATCCTATCAAGAGATAGGGAATATGTATACATTAGAATGCTGTTGTCTGAAGGTAATTTTCGTATGAAATGTAAATAAAAATTTGGGTCACACATTTTATCATTCTCTTGAGTATTTAGCAAACTACATAAAATATTAGAATGTGAGAACTACAAATCAAATAGTTTAACATGAGTTTCTGAGAAGTAGAGCCAAGGTGATTATGATAATGTGATGTATCTTCATTCATGCGTTGATATGTATATATCAGATGACGCTCTCAACCATGGGAAATACCTCCCAAAGAAAGAAGAAAATATTCAATCTCAGCGAGAGTATCGTCTCCTGTCACCCTTTGACAACTTGAGTTTATCCTTAAACAGTCCTCTCTTATCTTCTGTTTATTCAAAATTATCAAGTCTTATGTGCACCTGCACCATCTGCCAGTATATGTGATATCTTACATGATGTGAACTGCATGTGTTATGCAAAGTCAGAAATTCTGATTGAGCAAAAGTACACTCTCGTCTTTCGCTTTTACAATCTTTGTTCTTCGCAAACTTTGGAACTTCAGAAATACGTACGTGAATTGGAGTGTACTTTCCTTTTATATTATTATTATTATTATTATTATTATTATTATTATTATTATTATTATTATTATTATTATTATTATTATTATTATTATTATTATTATTATTTTAATTGATATTCTTCCCGATTTCCTTAAAAATGGATAATTATAATTGTAGGCTATAAAGGAGGAAAATATGTTTTTCTTGCTAGAAATCTCAAGTTAGTAGACTGGAGAATTACAGGCCTATCACTTTTCAACATTACCTACAGTTTAATTCGAAATTCAAACTACCATCACGCGTTCAAGTTCCAAAGCTCTCCCAGTGGGAATCAAATCCAGGACCCAGTGCGCTTAAGGCAAGTGCTAGTAACTAGGTCAGGGGGAAAACATTTTCGAATCACTCAATGAGGTAAGATGATTAAATGTGGTGTTGAAAGTAACATATCTATACTATCTTTATTTTATAAACACCATTTGTAGATATAGTTTGCAAGCTTACAGAACCGTTGATGATTTCAGAGGATGACCTGGGGGAAAATCAATCTGAGCGACGAAATCGCTC
Source organism: Thermobia domestica (assembly GCF_964235325.1). NCBI lineage: Eukaryota > Metazoa > Arthropoda > Insecta > Zygentoma > Lepismatidae > Thermobia > Thermobia domestica. Next base: position 147,940,631 of record NC_137454.1, on the reverse strand, counting down.
CCTCCCTGAGGCATTTCTGAGATCAGGCTCAACTTGGGTTATTAGTACAAGTATTTTCACAATATTACTTCTACTCAAAGTTTATTCTAAGTCCCTCTTAGGGGATAAATTTTCCGACATCACTGTACAAAACAGTTTTATAAATCCAGTGACATTTTAACTAAAAAGGACAACAAAGAAGACCCAAACGGCTTAAACTGATATGAGACTAGCGATGTGCTGACCATACATAATCCCAATATTAAAATCATTGGCTGTTCGGCTTAAGTGTCACATTAACAGACTAAAAAATTAAATTACGCAGATAAATTTTGTGAAATGACGTACGATTGGTAAATGATGTGAAATGACGCACGATTGATGAATACTCGTATATTGGTATTATAAAATCATTCTTTATGCATTGTATTGCTATTATTGTTAATATTAAGCCAGGAGATTAGCGCTTCAGTCTTTGAGTCGAGACACTGAGGTTGAGTTTCTGATGGGAGTATTGTACTTGTGTTGTGTCTACACATTATATTAAGGTTCATGTTTCGCATATTTTTAATGGTGAAAAATACATAAAATTCCAAACGAACAATTATTGTTATAATAATATATTTGCTTGTTCTACGATTTGCTTATCGACTGGGTCAGGAGAAGAAGACAAAGGAGTTTTACTTATTCAGGATTTTATTCATTCATTCTAAGAGCCAAACGCATAGCTCATAAAAATTTATTGCTCTGTCTGGTTACGGGGATTTACATATTCAGTTGTAGACAAGATTTTCTTTTGAAGCGATTATAGGAGGTGTTGCTGAATGCCTGAACTGCATTTTTATAAGCAACTTTTAAATCTATACGACCTTTGAAAAATATATTTTAACTTCTTGCAAATGCAATGTATTATACTTTAATAAAATTATACAGTATATAGATTTTATCACTTATTAGACTCCCAAACTATGGATACTTATTATACTATGGATAAGTATCGGTTGTCTTACAGAACTGCTATATCCGTCTGTAACGTTTCTCTGTCGATAGATATCAGAACAAGAACAGTAAGAGATATCGGGAAGCGGTTTTTCGCAATCGATTCAGCGTCTCAAGATATCGATTCAGCGTCTCGTTCTCCTCCATTAACCCATTATTCAAAATAAAAGTGGTGGTAATTAGACATTTTTGATTTCAACGATTTTCACCGTAGAACAAAAAGAGTAGATAGTAAAAAGTAGTTTTAACAATGAATTCAGCATCTCAAGAAAACACATTGTCGCCATACACAACACTCTACCAAAACCGGAAGTGATTGAAATTCACTACTACTTCCGGTTTCAAATTTGATTTCTATAGAGTAAAAGCGGTAAAAATATATCGAGAAGCTATTTTTTACAATCGATTCAGCATTCCAAGAGTAGATTTCATACCTTAGTGTAATGATCTTTTCAAAACAGGAATGGTAGAAACCAATCGTTTCCAATTTCAACGTAAATCAATCACTCCGGTTTCAACTTAAATCAATCATTTCCAGTTTCAACGCTCATCGCTATAGAACAGAAATTGTAATACATAGCGACAAGCGTTCTTCTGCAATCAGTTCTGCGTCTCTAGAGAACATCCATCACCACCTGAAACACACTATCGAAACCGGAAATGGTTGAAATTTACTAGTATTTCACGTTTCAATATTGATTTCCATAGAGGAAAACGGTGAGAGATATCGAGAAGTGTGTTTTTTTTTTTTTTAAAAATCGATTTAACTTACCAAGAGTAGGTCCTAAATTTTCCGTTAACCTACTATTCAAATCGGAAGTGGTAGAAATCAAACGTTTCTATTTTTAATGTTAATCGCCGTAGAACAAAAATGATAAGCGACAAACGGATTTCAGCAATCAATTCAGAGTCTCAAGAGAACGTACAATGACCAACCACAATACTCTACCAAGACTAGAAGTGGTTGGAATCTACTTATTTCCATAGAGGAAAAATAATAAGATATATTAAAAAAACAAACTTTTTTTGACATATTTAGCGCTTCAAGAGTAAGTTTTATCTCTACTTTATTCATCTATTGAAACTAGTAGTGGTGAAAATAAATATATATTTATTCGATTACAACAATGATCACATGATGGATAAAAGAGAAATAGTTAGCGACAAGCAGATTTTTGATATGGGTTCGATACAAGGAATATGTTTCTCTCTAATTTTATTCTTTTCATTGTAATCAGAAGTGATAGTCATCAACTATCACTTCCGGTTTTATTGTTAATTTCCATAGAGCTAAAACAGTAAGAAATGGCAAATAATGCCTTTTGGAAATGGATTCAGCTTCAAAGGAACAGGTTCTATCTTCGATCTTGTTCCTCTATTTACGTAATAATAAATGTACTACTTCAAGTTTAAGTATTGAATTCACATAGTTTGGAAGTCTACAGTAGTTTCACACTGTGAATGAAACCCACTTGTTTACCTTTAAGGATATAGTCTTCCAAAGTACTCTTGAAATGAAAATGAAATTAAATTGATATTTTGAATACAATTATAGTCAATCACTGAATAGATGCAGTTTCGCAGCCAGAAGTATGGAGGACCAAAAATATGTTTGGGAGACAACTCAGATTTTACATGAATGATATCCGTAATTCTCATTGTATAATCTTTCAGTTTAACGTCCCACGTTTATGACCTTTAGGGTAAGGGAGACGATGATTGAGTAAGTGAATGATGATGGAAGAATTGGTGGAATGAGAAACTGGGAGGAAACCGAAATCACCGGGAAAAGTCCGTGGACACGATGTTGTCTACCACAAACTTACTTGGTCGCGGTCAAACCAAGGACTCCACACACCAGAGGTAAGCGAACTACCGTGCCCTTCAATTCTCATTATATTTCTTCACTCTGACTCTCTATTATTACTACTATTACTATAATAATAATAATAATAATAATAATAATAATAATAATAATAATAATAATAATAATAATAATAATAATAAATAATAATAATAATAATAATAGTGAATATTTCAAAAATTATTCATGGCACATGCTGTTATATAACTAGCACTCCTATTGAATGTATGAGAGGCTTTCCCTAATGCATTTCTATTTATTGAAGAAGGTATATGTTGTGAAGTTCAGCATTTTAGTATCGTAGTGGTACTATTAATTTTGTTTAATCAAGTTTTTTGAGTTTTTTTAATGACAATTTCTGTCGCATGTAACTTCATTAAACTGCTTATCCTTAACCTACGAAATATAAGCGTGGGAGGCTCGTAACACTACCAATAATTACTTTATTGATTGAAAAATGGAGAAAGATTAAATTTAAATTAGATTAAGTAATTATAATACACTTTTTACCATTTGAAATTATTTAAATAATAATATCCGAGTAATCTATTAAAATGCATATTAAATAGAAATAAAAGTAAAAAAAAGCATATTTTAAATAAATGGGAACGCACTAAACTTCCGCCTTCTCATTTATTAAATTAAATCAAATCATGTTGTAGTTAATATTAAAGTATTTACTTATGAAATATGAACAAAATTATAATAGGCGTTTATAGACAACCCCGAAGAAAACTTGTCCCTAAACATAAAATTCCTAGTTGTTTTTTCACTTGAGATAACATGTGCCAGTTTATTGTATTTATTTGTAAAAGACGAACAAAATCGTCTGAGTAATTTTAACAAAACCGTATGCGAAACTCATCCCAAGAATTTTTTTTTTTTTTTTTGTGTGTGTGTGGATATTTTCAAAAGAAACTTCTTACACAGTATTATATTATTATTTGTGAAATATGAACGAAACCAACTGGCAAGTTTCTGAGAAAATCGTCCGGAGAAAACTTATCACAAGGATAAACTACTTCCATGCCACAATTTAGGACTGTTAAGTAAATATTTAAGTAAAGAGTAGATTACCGCTTGTAGGTTTCTCCAAAAGAAATAGCTCCAGGATAATATTACAGAGTTGTTATATTCATTAAATATGAACAAAATCGATTGAGCAGTCTTTGAGAAAATTCCGAAATTAAACTATCCCAAAATACACTACTCCTTGTGGACTTTCCAGGAGAAAAGACTTAGGTCATATTATAAGTTGTTAACGAAATATACAGAGTCATCTGTAAAGTTTTCGAGAAAATCTTTCGATAAAATCCCACCCCCAAGAATAAGCTACCTAGGCCCGTAGCCAGCCCAAAAAATGTATTGGAACCGGTAGAACTTAGGGGGGACGCGACCCAAACATATTATAGTTCATCCCCATATTATAGTTCATTTGCAAGCTTACCATCAAAATTTTAGGGGGGCCGGCCCACCCTAGCCCCCCGTGGATACGGGCCTGAAGCTACCCTATTTGGAATTTTTCGGTAGAAATGGTTATGTCATATTAGAGGGTAATTAATGAAGTAGTTATTTATGAAAGCCCCGCGATCGATTCCCGGTAAGAGCACAAAATTTATTTACAGGATCATTCACTTTTATCATCCATCTCGTTTAGCCTAAAGGACATAATCGTTGGACGTTAAACTAAAAAACGTCACTTCATATTTCTTAATTTATGAAATATGAACACAATCAGCTGCGACGTATTCGAGATTATTATCCGAAAAAAATCATTCTTAAGAGAAAGATACCACTTATGGACTCCGAATGAAATGCCACTTAGTCACATTGTATTTTCATTAACAATATATACAAGGTGTTTCAAAACAATACCGACAACGTTTAGGAGGATATTCCCGACACCAAGATATGACAAAAAGTATAGATCAACCTGGGTGCACTAATGCTACCTTTCGAAGTTATAGGCTGTCGAAAACATGAAAAAATGAATTATAAAGGCCCATAGCTCTAAAACTATGGGGTCTACTGTAGTCGGGTCAAGATCACTGAGGAACTATGTGCGCTATCCAAAAATACATGTTTCAAAATCCTAAGGTACTTACGCAACAATTTTTATAGAGGGTGTTTGACTATGGACATATAATTTGAAGTATTCACCAACTGTCTCTATAAAAATTGTTGCGGAATTACCGCAGGATTGTGAAACTTGGATATTTGAATAGGGCACATGCTAGTTCCTAAGTGAAGTCTTGACTCGACTACGGTAGGGCCCATAGTATTGGAGCTATGGATCTTTAAAGTTCATTTTTTTTCATGTTTTCGGCAGCCTATAACTCCGAAAGGAAGCATTTGTGCACTCAGATTGGTCTATACTTTTTGTCTTATCTTGGTGTCACGAATCACCTCCCAAACGTTGTCGGTGTTGTTTTGAAACACCCTATATATATATATATATATATATATATATATATATATATATATATATATATATATATATATATATGAAATACGAACAAAATTGCCACAGGTGGTTCTGAAAACTTGTTCAACAACTACCCCCAAGAGTAAACTACTCTTTGAATTTTTTCAGGAGAAATATTTGCACGGTATTGTAGGGCTATTAATGAAATATGTAATTATGAAATATAAACAAATTCGTCTGAGTCGTTTTTGAGATAATTCAAAAAGAAGCTAGCCCAAGAGTAGAGATGCAAGGGCTCGGAAAAAAAACGGCTTTTTTGGAAAAAAACTCGGTTTTTTCTGCTTCGCTTTTTTGCTTCGGAAATTTTGGGCTTTTTTCAAAATTCTGCTTTAAATCGATAAAGCAGACTTTGTTTCGCTTCTCCATAACACAGAAAGTCATTTAATTAGTGGTTGATGCCGATAATAATATAAAACCTCGAAAGTAAACCATGAATTTCGAAAAGATATTTTAAACAATTTTACTTCAACATTTTTACATTATGAATTCCAAAGGATTAACCAATGTATATAATAAACACATTTTAACCTCCTATATACAAAAGTAAGCAGAGTTGGTAAGAACCATGGTTGTTTCTGAAAATGCCAAAAACCCGTTTTTAGGGGGCAGTTTAAACCAGGCTTTTTGGGGGTTTAAACCAGGTTTTTTGATTTAGATATTTTGCTTTATGTATTTATATTACATATTGACAGAAATAAGTTTGTTTCGCCTTGGTGTTATTATTCAACAACGGGGTTATGCTGGAAGAGGTCCCATAAGCTTAAAGAAGTCCGGTCAGTAAATTTCTTAAATTGAGAAACTCCCGCCCTAGCCATCGGGAAAATCCCGTCATTCTTTTAAATGTAAAACAATAACGGGAAAATCCCGTAAAATTTAAAATCCCGTAAAATTTAATTTGCATGTAAAATTTAAAGGTCAACGTATTATAATCAGTACGCTAAAACTGAGGTATTAAATTACAAATTTAGTATGTAGTTATCATTGAAAGTCCAATCCAAGCTAATGTTGGAAGCTAAGTAGGTACTCGATAAATTTTACCAATTTTAATCAATATATTTAAGCAACCTTCTCTTCTTTATAAAACAACAGGCATGCAGAAATATATTATATTTGGTTTCGTTTCGTATGTTTAGGCTTAACATCCTTACGTAATACCGAGGTTATCAAGGAGAAGACTTTCGCTTAAAGTGACATCCGAAAGAGTACTTGGTTTACACATGAAAGAGGGTTGTGGTTCGACCGAGAATTGAACATGGGACACCTTGATTAAAAGGTGAAAAGGAAATAAGACTAATGCAGATGGTTTGACATGTGAAACGTCACCATGAAGTTCACACGATTTGCATTTTTGTTCTTTTAATTTTTTTTAGTTTAAACCAGTTATTAAAAAAAAACAGCTGGTGTAAACGAGCCAACCCTAAGAGTAAAAACTTCTTTTAAAAAATACACAAATAACTAGCAAAATTCTATGTAGTATTTTTACTTCAAAATATTCCATACCCTCTTTTTGAAACAAAATAAAATTAAAATAAATCATAAGAGAAATACTTAGATTTATATGATACAATTAAAGGCTGCACATCTGGAACTTTTGGTTCTGTATATTCTTGAAATTCTACAGTCAAGTTTTTCATAACCACCATCAAGGGCGCCCATCAGGGGGGTTAAGAGGGCGCTTGCCCCCCCTAGACGAAAATGTACTTCAGAATATTGAAAATCCAATAGGATTTTTACATTAGTTACAGCAAAATTTGAAACTATTTTTGAAACGTCGCTTATACTTGCCCCTCCTTGGAAACCACAACATGGGCGCCCTTGACCACCATCACGGTTTACCCAGTCCTCAAGTTTTCTGAATTTTTAACAAGAGGGATTCAACATATCATTACGGAACTTCCAAAAAAGAAAAAAAGAAAGAAAGAAAGAGAAAAAGACTACGGAATATATTTAAGTTAAGCTAAATACAACTGCACAACAAACGTGACTAAGCGGTTGGCTTTTGCGCTTCTATCGGGAAGTCCGGGATTCAACCCAGCATTCGACCATTCTTACAAAGCCTTCCTTCATTCCATCTGAGAATGTAGAAATAGTGCGTGTACTGGCCGACTAGGAGTGTAGGAGTTGGCTGACTTCCTTTCTTATTGTTTTTAAATCGTTATTATTACTAATTACCAGCAGTGACGGTTTTGCGAAGGTTAGAGGATCGGTCTTTCGGACTGAAGCCTGTTCTCCAAAGTTGTGGAATGTCTAAAACGAACGAAATATCTATTATTTATGCCTTTACTCATAAACTTTAAGCTCCCGTCAAATAAAAATTACGAATGTTTAGAAAAACTAAACATTAGTAGTAAGAAAACCCCACCCAAAACACTTTCTTAAATTCGCCATTGATTCTCAGTATAAAATGATCTTCAAGGTTGTATCCGGAAGATTATTGCTAAACATATAAACGAAACGAAATATTAGTTATGCCTGTACTCATAAACTTCAAGCACCTCCCAAATAAAATTAGGACTTTTTAGAAAACGAAACAATCAGAGAACCCCCCCCCCGCAAAGTACTTTTCTAAATCCGCTATTGATTATTTGTATAAATTGGTATTCAAGGTTGTATCTGGAAAATTATTGCTAAATCATTGCACAACTACAGTATAACAGAAATACGGTTTGACGGAAATATTGAAAAACGTATGCTTTGACGGATATACAGAAAAACGTAAGTTTAACTTTCGTGCTAGAAGCTGGAGTACTAAGCTCTTAGAAATGAAACACGGATGACAAACTAAAATGATCTAGAGAAGGAAAAAATTGTAGATAACTCAAAAGTTAAAATAAAGTTAAATAGCCTGTAAAATTGCCCTCAAATACTACATTCTTCATGTTAGCTTTAATTCGTAAAATATGTGCTCCATCCATCTTGATGGTGAATTACAGAGCTAAATATGGCATTCAGGTCGTGGAAATCTTATCTAACTATAGAATATACTATAAGAAAGCTATTTGGATAGAAAAATCATGAAAATGAAAAAAAGCCAAAATTTCCAAAATTCTCGGTTTTTTTTTCAAAAAAGCCGGCTTTTTATGTGAAAAAAACCATCGATTCAAAAAAGCCGGCTTTTTTGCATCTCTACCCAAGAGTGAACTAACTTTTTGGATTTTCCCTACAAAAAACGGATTATACCGTATTATAAAATACCCAAATTAATTTACAATTTTCGTAAATTTATTTTGGATATTTTATAATATTGTAGGATTTGTTAATGTTGTGTTAATGTATGAAATAGCGTATAAACAAAACCGTTAAAACTGTTTCCCAGCAAAATCATAAATTTTAATTTTCATCCTTCAATTAACTACCCTTATTTTTGGAGTGGGAAGAAAATTCGTAAAATGCCTCTAAAGAACGTAACAAAAATTTAAAATTTTTATCTGAATACTTTGAACGATATGGCCTCTCGGAGAGCTTATATACATAGGAGTTGAATGAGTTGAATTTGAGTTTAACGTCCCTTTTCAGCAGCGAGGCTATATGAGACGTGGACCTACTGATTAACGTGGAATCCGAACCACATGAGCTCCCGCCGGGAATTGAACCCGGGCCTTCCACGCCAAAGGCGCATACGCTAACCGCTTAGCCACGGAGAAGCTCTATATACATAGGAGCGTACGAGCAGATGGATGAACAGACAGAGATAAATAACTTTAAAAATCATTTCTTGTGTGTGTGTGTGTAGGGTCCATGACACGTTTAAAAGTTTTAAAATCTTTCTGATTATTTTCACGATCATCACAGTTTCTTCTTTCCTATCGTCGCTATGTATGAAAACAACAATAGAACAATTAATGCCACCGTTGTGTAAAATGTCATCATTCCATAACGTCGGGAAGTGAGTTAAATTAGCGTTGCAATATTTGAATACATCCCCAACCACTAAAGAAATACACGTGAAAAAAGTGCTTCATGAAATCGATCGGTGTTATTTTACACTAGCTCTCATTGCAAGTTCTTCGCACGGGAAGAATAAGTTTATATAAAATATTTGAAATATATTTTAACCCGTGACGACGCCAGTCACATATAGCTATAGAAATAGTTGTAGTGTCCTGAGGAACAAGCGAATGACTGAGAAATTTTTTGAGGGACAATCGAAAGGATATAGAATTTTTTTTAGCAGCCACTTTTTTGTATACTGAAAATAATAGGTAGTTATATATTTCTTGACTTATATTACAATACAACATGCCTGGGACAAACGGGGAAAGGTTATGCTACGGGAGGGTGCCCGTCCTTTTACCCCCTCTAGCGTCGTCACTGAACCCCTTCTCCCTGCTTTTGGAGGGGTATTTGAATCGAAATCAAATGAGAAAATCACAGCTCGTCCCAAGTGTTAACCGTGCCCAAAGTTCATTTCGAAGTGCAGCATTTATGAAAAGCTAAATACCCTTTCCCTTCTTTGGATACGGATGTCAATCAAAGTGCTAACAGCTTTAACGGTTGAGCAAAGTGCCAACTGTTTTTCAAAATTAATTTCCAATGGTTGAGCAGTTTTGTCGTGATAATGAAACAGCTGTTTCTAATTACAGCTGCAAGGATTAGAAGAGTTTTTAAGTCTCGAAGAAGACACACATCATGTTTCACAAGGATAGAATAATTGTTTCGAAAATTATCGTGGAAAAGATACTTTTAAGATGGAATAATCACCCCTTATACTTGATCAACTTGCATGTTGAACAAAATGCATAAGATGGGATACTTGCCTATCTTTGCACTGCAAACAAATACTTTATGGACAGACATTTCTCAACTCCCTTGACATGAAACTGATAAATTCTAGTCCAACACAATGATTTACGTTTCAATTTTCGAAGGTAGATTAGAATACCTTGTAGTTGATTAAGTCTTAGATTTTTCTTAATCCATACAGTAAATATTAGTTGCAGAGAAACCAAAAGGCTCAAGAGGGGAGGAAGAATCGCTTTTCACTGTATCGAGTCTTTCGAGAAAAAAAAATCATAATAAGCCTACTAGTGAAAATACTTCAGGTAGAATTTCGTGTTGCTGAGATAGTAATGGAATGCATATATGATTTACATTTGCTATATAATTTGAAAATTTTATGCTTGTTACGTTTTTTTAAACGAAAGTTTCCCTTTTTTAAAACGGAAAGTTTTCCCTCTCCCATATAAGTTTTTCAATAAATGAAATATTGACGTTTCTACGAAAAACTCTAGCACCAAACTTTATTTTATTACTAGTAGGGGTAAAATATAGCACACTAATACTAGCAGTGGCGAAGCGTAATCCCACAAGTAGGGTAGGTCTAAGAACCAATAACACAAATAATATTTAATGTATCATAAAATATTTAAAATTACAGTGAGAATTCTATTTTCCTTATTGAATTAAAGAAAAAAAACTACCAAATTATTTATTTTAAAGAACTTTCTTAGCTGTATTTCAAACACTGATTAGAATTGAATTGATGTGCATGTATACATAGTAGTTTTTTGTTGTTATTTACTTTAACAAGCAAGAATGAACATATAAGGAAAAGTAGTCTATTATTATTATTATTATTATTATTATTATTATTATTATTATTATTATTATTATTATTATTATTATTATTATTATTATTATTATTATTATATTATTATTATTATTATTATTATTATTATTATTCAACAAATATTTACATTGAGGGAAAACACGCAATGTGTATTAACGGAATATTCCCATTTAGCTCCACTACAAATATTTTGAAGTGCAGTTCATATTTTCTTCTGTTGGAATTTGCAGGAGGGATGAGGAGAATTTCCTCCTCACTTGCTGTTTTCATTTCCTGCGCATTTGAAAATGGAGGGAGAGAAAAAGTAAGTACATTCTTACAGTTAGCTGTCAAATTTCTTGGATAAACGTCCGTCACTTGCATCTCCCACTTTAAAGTAAGTACAATACTACATTTAATTAATGCATCACGTGATAATGACTACTAGAAATGTTAATGCTCGGAAAGTACTTCATTTGAATTAACGCACGATATTTAATATTGTATTCTATGTAGTAGCATGTTTAACGGGGTGACTTCCGGGCTTAAGCACTCACCGAAATTTTATCGCAACATTTTATTGTTTTATATGTATTGCAGAATTTTCACATTACCAGGAATAAAGTCAGCAAAGCCCCTCCCGAAACAAAATCGAAAATACCCCACTGATTCTATGAAATGGAAAACTCAATTAAAATTACACATATATATAATTATATAATTATTTTATCCTGGTTTGGTAAATTTATGCATATGTTTAATGTACCAGATTTACATTCTACAAGCCATTATGGACCAGGCCCTATGTAGGGGGGAAAACCTACTCCGAATAACTTCTGAGGCTATATACCAAAATTAAACAAGTTATTACTAATAGAAATACATAATTCTACACAGGAACTTCCTACTCTGTGTTAAGGAAATCATTTTATAACATATTAGCAATATTAGCATTGAAAGATTCCATCAGCGCTAAAACTGAACTCCCAGAGGTGAGCCTTCGCACCTTTCCAATAATGCGTGCAATCTCCAGCGATAATAGCTTCGCTCAGTGAGCAGCATATCTCGTAAATCTGTATAGCGAGCTGGTGAGGCTCAGACGGAAGGGACTCCAAGTGTTTTCAACCTATTATTTTGTTACTGGAAAAAAAATTGTTGAAGTATTGATTTTATTTTATAAGAAACCAAAGATAAAGAAAATATACGATAGAAAACAGGGTAGGCCCGGCCTCAGAGCCTCATAGTACGTAAATACTAGTGCAATTGACAAAAATACGTAGCTTTAGAAAAGTGGGTGTGGAGAAGAATGAATAAAATTAGCTGCGTTGAACGAATAACTAATGAACAATAAAGGAAAGAACAATATAATGAAAAGAAGTTGATTGAGACATTCAAAATAGACTATGCTGAGGGAACATTAAGAAATATATGGTGAAATAAAAATGAGGATGAGGGAAATGTATGGTGAAATAAAAATGAGGAGGGAAAGAAAACGGCTGCAGTTAATGAGCAGTATTAAAATTTATAATTGCTGTCTGGACGAAGAAGATAGTGAAAACCTTAGTCCATGGAAGCTTCTAGGTGACAAGTCACCTGCGAGCATTGGCAGAATAAATCTACTTGTAATAATGATAGTACTAGTGTACGGTAACATGTCTATATATTAAAACTTCATTCAAAGTTATGGGCATAATTGTCACAAAGTTACGGTCTCTAATATAATTGAGAACTGGAAGAGCAGAGAAAGTTTGCCATATCAAGTAAAGCAACCTTATAATTAAGCTTGACATACGTCTATTGCATATAAGATCAACACATCTCAAGACCTCTCTAGTCTATAGTGCACGTGATCCTGGGTTCAGTTCCCGGTGAGACATTTTAAAAATGTTGAACGCATTATGGTGATTCGGATTCAACTTTAAACTATAGACACACGTCTCATATAGCCTCAGTGGTGAAAAGGGAAGTTAAACTTCAATTAACAACAACACGTAAAGGTAGGGGAACTCATGTGTTTCCATATATTTGTAGTAATATATTGAATATTCTGTTACGTTCTCGATAGTATGGATCAGGCAAATGAAAATTTGAGAATTCTAAAACATATTTCTATGTTTTATGCTAGCGTAATTATCTTATAATTCAGTTTTACGCATTTCATTTGATATATTTGATTTAGGAATTAGACTTCTGGGCTTTCGGCATCTATGACCATGTTAGCCCGTCGTATTTGAGAGATGACGTCCTTCGGCGAGCACACTATCCGAGGAAGGAAAGGAAGGAAGCGGCCTGGGACCTATATCGTAGGTACCACCTCAGCATTTGCCTGGTGTGAATGAGGAAAACCTCATTCAGGATGGCTGGCCTGAAAAAGCCTTTTACACTTTTTCGACCGAGCCATCGGGAATCGAATCCGGGACCGCTCGCACCGAAGACGAAAGCGTCAGCGACTATGCTACGAGGGGCCACTTGAACTATTCTATGTAGCATCATATAGCTAATATCTACTTTCTTATATTTACGTCGAAAATAGTTCTATGTGTTTTATAACTTATAGCTATCGAACGAAAATTATACAGATAATAAGAGAATTCCATGGTATTTATCTTAGAATTTGTTTGTTACTTCATTTAGTCTTATATTCAATAATTGTTAATGAAGATTTGAGTCCTTACTGAGGATTGAACTCGAGAACCAGGCCCCTGATCATGCCAAACGTAAACATGCAAACTATTCGTATATCATGGAGTTATTTTTATATTACGGAATTGTATTGATCAAATAAACATTTGCATTTCTTTTTACACAAAAAATTTAGTGTATATTTTTATAATGTTTATTATTATCATTTTTACTGTTGTAATGTCAATTAGTGGTTTTAAAAACATTACTGTCAAACATCAAAGCATTCTTTATGGCAAGCTGACAAAAATTTTGCGCTACAGAAAACCCAAAAGATTTGCTTTTATGGTTTAAGTATGACAATAAAGATCAAGGAAAATAAAGTCTACTCTTATACAGCCTGAGATTCTTTGTAATTATTTGCCAAAGGAATATCTGAATAGAAATGAAAACGTGAAGATGACACCAGAAAGATAATAAAGAGGTGTTTGGCTCACTCAACTACACGTGAAAATAAATACCGTTGTTATATAAAGGATGCATAAACAGGATGTGATTCACCACCGAAGACAAATTATGCATGCGTATACCTGTTTTTTCCCCGGTTGCTGAATTTGTTTAACATTGTTCAGTTTGGAGTGAGTTGAATCGTTTATTCTAAAGATTTTGTCATTTTATTTTAAATTAAAAAAAAAAAAAAAAAACAAAAAAAAAAAAAAAACGTATGGTTAGCATTGCTTTTCCATATGCAGCTAAAAACGTTATTTGAGGTTACGTCTTACATGTTCTTACGGAAACATGCTGGTAAGTTTTTTTCTTATTTATATACTCTTAAATATTTATTATTGTAATTTTACAGTCATTATGGTTATCTTCATGAAACTTTTATAGTCATTATTATCAATAATTTTGAAATAATATTAGCTTATTTATTTATTGAGGAGTTATGAATCAAGTATCTCTGGATGACTCAAGTATATTTTTAGAAATGGATCTTCTATAAACATCTAATAAGTCTACTTTCTAAGACGGAAAGTAGAAATTGATCATTTATAGTTGTTTTTTTTTTTTTTTTTTTTTTTTGGTTAAAAGGAATTTAGCTTGAAACAATTCTGGTCTGAAGTGATGCTAAACGTACACATACCTGGATTTTGTAAAAAGATAAAATTTAAATGAACTGCTATTATGATTTCATACAAGGATAGTCATGGGCAGGTTTTTAGAGCGCAGGCTACACTGATGAAAATAGAGGCAGCATAATTTTTCATTGGAAATTATACAGTTAAAAGGAGAATGATAAATTTGGGACTGAAAGATAAAATATTATGAATATTATGGAATGGTAAGTTTGGGGGCTTGCATTTAAGCCCTTGGGGGGGGGGCATTCCTGGGTGTATGTGTAATGGATGATAGTTCTGTTTAAAATGTAGATTACTGTCGTGCAGTTGTAAGGTAGTAGATTGTGTGCAATCCATGTGAACAAATGATTGTTACTCGAATGGAATGACAATAATTGTAGGAAAATGTTTATTGAAATAGTCATGTGTCATAGAATGACGAAGTCAATTTCTAGAGGCATGCCGTTGCCTATTTTGTGTGTTAACAGGACTATACGAAACCACACAACAGTTTCTCTGTGCAAAACAAATAACTATTAGTCCAGTCATAATATGAAAATTAGTTGAAAAAATCCTTATAAACATGGGACTTTGTAGATAAATGTATTAAGTTGCATTGAAAAACATACTAAAAGTCCCCAAGAATCGCAAGTGTGCTACTTCCGCCATATTGAAAAATGGCCATCGCAAGATAAGAAATGGTTTTAAAGTTGCGATCAGTGTTTTAAAATACTTATAAGCATGGAACTTACTTTATAGCTGCATTTTGTTAGAGTGAAAACCATACTAAAAGTTGGAAAGAATTATAGGTGTGCAAAGGCTGCCATATTGGAAAATGGACGACACAATATGAAAACTTCGTATGAACTTGTAACTAGAAGAAAACTTACAAGAATGGGACTTCGCAAATAGACGCATTCAGAGGTAGTGAAAGACAAGGTATACTTAAAGCCATCAAATGTTGGAAGTGTGCTATAGACGCCATTTTGATAAATGGCCACTTTATTTTGAAAATTATTTTAAAGCTATCATCAGTTTGAGAACTTTTAAATATGAGTATTTGTGAATAAATGGTTTCAATTGTAGTGAAAAGCACAAACCAAGGGGCATCTCCAATGACTCCCTACTTTCTTGACCGGTGAGTAATAGGGTCGATATGGATATGTTGAGAACCAATAGACTCTATATTTCACAAATACGTTGGTCTCGATGTCACAAAGTGAGGAGTGTTCAAACAGGAGTCGAGAAACCGATCAACGGTACCGACAGTGTTGTGGTCACTTCTCGGGTCACCGTGCGCCAGTAGAAATGCTTCCGGTAGAGATATTTGTATCTATCCTAATCTCCTGACTGCTGCGTAATTCTATGCCGCACACTACCTAAGAAACCACAGAGATCCTGCAGGACAAGAAGTGACAAGAACCGGCCCAGAAGCACGGATTGTTTACTACTTGTGGGGGCGCGTGTGTCTGGAGACCGACGGACCCCTCGGACAATGTGGGCATGAAAAAAAAAAAAAAAACGTACAGACACGCTAGTTTCAGAATATGCAAATCTGATGTCACATTGAATTTCTTCCAGCGTCAGAGCCCACAAGCGGTTTCCAGCGTCCAGCGTCCTAGCTACGAGCCTGCTGGATATCAACCAAGACCAAGAATGGGTTCCTACTGGAACCAAACCAAGCTCAGCTGACGTATGCCTTGAAATAGCCTAGAACGATCAGCAGTGTCTGGCTGTTTTGGGCCCTGACACTGGAACATCTTCAAATGCGACATTGGGATTTGCATATCTGAAAACTAGCTTGTCTGCATGTTTTCCCCATACCAATATTGTCCGAGGTGCCCGTTGGTCACCGAAAATACGCGCCCCCACAAGTAAACAATCCATGCTTCTGGGCTGATTCTTGTGAATATCCTACTGGATCTCCGTGGTTTAATGGGTAGTGTGGGACATAGAATTACGCAGCTGAGTCAGGAGATGAGGACAGACTTAAAGATCTCCATCGTAAGCCTCTCCAGTGGCGCACGGTAACCCGGAGAAGTGACCATAACACTGTTGGTACCGTCGACCGGTTTTTCGACTCCGGCTCGAACACACCCCACTTTGCGACATCGAGACCAACGTATTCGTAACCTACAGAGCCCACCGGTTCTCTACATACCCATATCGACCCTGGTACTCACCAGTGAAGAATGTAGGGAGTCAACAATGCATTGGGATGCCGAGAGCAAATATCCAAAGCAGGGGAAATATTTTTACTACATTTGTATTGTGGCGAACAACAAACATTGGACGATCTACGGCACTACAGGCAAAATAACATGATATCCAAACAACCTTTCAACATGACGTTTGACCTTTCATTACTACCTCCTACAAGTAACGCAGCTGCCCAACACTCGTATCGTGTGTACCTTCAGGTCCAGCTATGGAAACAATAAATTGAACCCAACCGACTTGGGATGGGTACAGTTGGGAAATGACTTGTCTCTAGTGCCGATGACAAGGAGTCCAGCACCTCCAGAGTTGATGAAGCTTATTTCACGTACATGTCGATCTACATGCTATAAAAATGTTACTGTAGAAACTCGGGTTTGTTATATACAGCTGCGTGTAAAAAATGTAAAAGACTTTCCTGTATGAATAAGGCTAATACAAGTTATCTATTTTCTGATGACGAGGAAGACATGTACTAAAAGTGGTGATTGACATAATTTGATTGCATTAATGTTCTTCATCTTATGCTTACTTGTAATGCTTATTGCGATCCTAGCATAATTATGAAGTATAACAGGCTACAAAGGACATAGTTTATTATTATTATTATTATTATTATTATTATTATTATTATTATTATTATTATTATTATTATTATTATTATTATTATTATTATTATTATTATTATATTGTCACAAGACAATCAAGTAAGAGTATTCAATAAATCGTAACAGTAGCGTACACAGAATTTCGTCAAGAGGAATTTCGTTCAAGCTCCCAACTTCATATCATTTCAGGCGTTAGTCTGTAGTCTATATCTTAACATAACAAGTGTTTATCTTTGCATAATACCTTGCTCTAGGGGTCAAAACCCGGAACCTCCATTGAGTACGCCACTGAGCTGTAATATTCAGTCCACTAAATTCACTTTGTGCGCATTCATAGTTTGTCTATTGTTATGATAAACATTTGTCATCAGTATTATAAAAATAAATATTTGAGATCAGGTCTGACAATAGGACTAATAATAAAACAGTCTGTCTATATTGGTTTAAGAGTTGTGTAATAGATCCCATTGGCCTTCCAAAGGTTAGCTTATGCAGCGTAGTAACTCAAAAGAAATTATACTACTACGCGTCTTTCTTTTTTTAAGCTACAAGGCAATAAATAAATAACACACACACAAGGGTCAGTTAATCATTCATCTCCACTTCATGTGTCACTCACTACAGAATGAATGAATATATTAAAGACAGATAGATGGTGTGATGAGTTTCTTTTTAACGAGATACGTTCATTTGGACAGCTGATCTAGAGGAAGGAAGTTTGACCTGAACATATCTTCATCAGCTACTTCATTCAGATCCTAGTGTTTGCGCAATTTTTTCTTTCATTTCCTTCTTAATTCTGTTCTGACCCTTACGGTCTGTTAGTGACGTCAATGCGTGAGAAGCCCTTTTCCCTTTTGATGGCGTCCACAAGAAGCCATAGTTCAAGTAGGGCATGATAGATTGGAAGTCGCCACATTTCTAGCAGCAGCAGCAGCAGCAAAGAGCACACTTCCGAAAAATCTTAAAACTTACGTCACAAGATTTAATGTTGTAGTTTTATTCTTCTCCCCCCCCCCCTCTCTCTCTCTCACCACACATTTTTTTTTTTTTTTTTTTTTTTTTAATTTTCTACACTACACACTCCGTCAGAGAAAATTTCCTGCTCTAAGCCATCAAACCTGTCAAGATTTTCATCTCTTCCAACAACGTCAGAACATTAGGAATTAATGAGATACGAAAATGTCTATCCATCACTCGAAGAAGCCATGTTTAATGATTGGAGATTCTCAGAAAAAAGAACGAGCGGTTTTAAACTGAACAGTCAGATGGCTTGTGGTAACACCTGGCGGAAATTTAGGGAACCAATCGTTTTGAATATTTCCAGGAATTATGGGAGGAGTTAACGAATACTTAATTGTGTGATATATATCTTACCCTCCTCTTACCAACTTTAAATGTAGACAGTATGGTAGCCTCATACAAGATGAAGAAAAGTTAAAAAGAAAACTTTAGAAAGCAGCATAAGGCTTCCGATATTACTTAGTCATTGTTTAGAGAAGTAATCAAGCAAATATCTCTGTACATTGGGGTTGAATGATGTTCATCTTCTGTTGTGTTTTTCCAGGAAGGAGAAAGTATGAACAGTTGACGTCAATAGTTTCGAAATTGGATAACAAAAACTAGCATCCTTATCATGGAAAGTCACAGTGCCTTCTGTTATTTAAAAATAAGGAAGGAAGGAAGAAAGAAAGCTATATACAGTTATGTTCGTGGTCTGCTGTTCTCGACATAATAATAATAATAATAATAATAATAATAATAATAATAATAATAATAATAATAATAATAATAATAATAATAATAATAATAATAATAATAATAATATTAAAGCCAAGTTTAGTGATGTTGAATCCAGTGGCGACTCTGGAGGGAATTCACGTAGGTAAACATTTAAATTTTGTCCCTACGAGCAAAAGGAAGAAAGTTCATACAGTTTCTGAAAGCTGAATTA
This sequence comes from Thermobia domestica, assembly GCF_964235325.1. Classification (NCBI taxonomy): domain Eukaryota; kingdom Metazoa; phylum Arthropoda; class Insecta; order Zygentoma; family Lepismatidae; genus Thermobia; species Thermobia domestica. The sequence continues at coordinate 147,921,237 of NC_137454.1, read as the reverse complement.
ATACATTAGCTAAGTTTTCTTCCTTATAGCTTGTAGCGAAAAAAAAATTTTTTTACCGATGTGCCTTTCCTTAAGAGCCGCCACTGACTAATAATAGAGAGACGAGATGTTCCGTTTCTGTAAGAGAATGAGATATACTCTTAGCCTGGTGCAACATTTATTCATTCTCTTTCTTTTTCCTTCGACCCATTTAAGTTTCGTTCACTTAATCAATGCAAAACAAGAAAAACTAAACCTGGCGAGATTGGACCGGACCGCAAAAAAACCAATCCGGATAGAGAGAAATTGCGAACTCCACACTGAGAAAAAAAAAATGTAGGTGGCATACTTAAAAACGTAGGTTACATTCGTAATTCCTGTAGTTTCTGGACTTAACGTACAACCGTATATAACATCCTGCAGCAAACGTATAGCTGAAAAAGTATGTATTATACGTACTGTCTGCACAAGTGCAATGACGTCATTCGTGTGACGTTATCTGCAGTAACAAGTATATACGGAGGTAATATCTAGCTTTGTGACGTCAGGGTCGTATGTAGCATGTGGGTTAATAATGACGACATACACTGACTATCAGGACGGAGCATGATTTCAAGAAGTATGCAATATACGTTCTGTACGTATGTTTCTTGCGTTCAACCCCGAGACAGCATCTATATTGTACTTGTACCCAGGGGTGCCCATCCCCCCCAAAGCTGATGGCGCACTCCCCCCCAAAACTAATAATCTCTTCCCTCCTCAAAACTCAAGTCCTCTAAAAACAATTGCCCAATGTAGCAGTAGTTTTTATAGTACTAGTAATTGTTATTTTTGTTGTTTTTTTTTTATTTCCTGTAGTAGTATTATAGAATGCTTGTAGTAGTAGTAGGGGCAGTAGTAATTATAAAAATGGCATTACTTTTATTAGTAGTCTTGATAGCGTACAATACTAAATATGTTCTATAAGTATATTGAAGGGTATAAAAACTTCTACACACTGTGTATGGCATAGGTATTCTTTTTTTTACAATTAGTAGTATTATTTTTTTCTTTACAAAATATTGATATAATTTCCTTGTACATGAAAAGTAAGACGCAAGTTACAAGTTATTGAGTTTGATACCAAAAGAAAATGTTATTCTCAAAATTAGCCTACAAAAAGAAGTGATATCCAACAAAAAACATTCCTGTAAAAGAGCCAAGTACGAGTGGCCTTAAAAAGAATTGAAATCACAAAAATAGGCGCCAAGTTCTGGTGGACAACAGTTACAAACACTCACTGGCTCACTTCAAATTTAGATAGAAACTTGGCTGTTGTCTGTATGGTTACCACTAGCTCACAATTATGTCAAACTACTTTATAATTTTCAACAGACAACATAGGCAAGTTTCAAATCTAAATTTGAAAGTGATTCCTTGACTGTTTGTAACTGTTGTTCACCAGAACTTGGCGCCATCCTTTCATATAGCAACTTGCGCGGTACTTCATTCATAGTTTCTAAGCAGGGGGTAGGGGGATTCATTCTCGAGATAAAAAAAAAATCGCATCGTGTTCCAATGTTATTCTGACGACAGCAAAATTACTTATTCGACATTAGAGTAAAATTCTTCCCCAAATTTTTTATTCCCCCCAATTTTTTTCTCGATGGTACAACTTGCGCCATTCATCCCTCCTGTGGGCGGCCCTTCTCTCTTAAAACGAACCAACCTTTCCTTTCATACGGCTACTTGCGCGGTACTTCATTCATCGAGTATCAAAGCAGGGGGTACGGGGTTTTACCCCGGAAAATTTTTGAAAATTAGCTTCTCAAAATCGTGTTTTAATGCTATTCCGGCAGTAAAATTGCTAGTTCGAAAGTAGAGTAAAATCCCCCCCAAAATTTTTCTCAATGGCGCAGCTTGCGCCATACATCCCCCCTGTGGGCGGCCCTGCTTGTACCCCATACGTACGACTAGATACAGTATACGTATTGTACGTATGTATTATACAGATTTTCCTTATGTCGCACACAGCTTGTCCAGATACAGCATACAGAATATCCGTATGCAGCATACAGAGTGCATATATGTAGCTTACAGACTGTCTGCATGCAGCATATAGATTATACGTATGTCGCGTACAGGTTGGCCATATGTAATGTATAGATTGGATGTATATAGCTAATAGGTTGTCCATATGAAATATACAGATTTTACCTGTATCGAATACGTATTGCCTTCTTGTAATGTATGGATCGGACATATGCAGGATCTAGAGTGTACGTATAATGCACCATTATTAAAGTGCTGCAACATACTGCAAAGTGCATGATACATTCTTACTGTAATGTTGTCAAATATTGTTTTACTCTGTATGAAAACAAAAATAGCTTAAAATATGGTTGATCTCCTTTGTGCCAATAATAATAAAATTAACAATACTACACTTTTCAAATCTTAGTTTGGAGCAGTGAAACTGTCCAAAGAAATGTATTTACCTGCAGGGTGTCCTATAAGTTTGGGCTTCCTGCTAATTCGTTGGAAAGCTACTGCAAAGTCAAGTGTTGAAAAGTGACACAAGCGTTAATTTTAAAATTATGGGCACAAAGCAGGGGCGGATCCAGGACGGACTTCTGGGGGGGCGGTCGGCGGTAATACTGCTACTTTTAAGAGCTCCAAACTTGTTATGGATGGGTTTATTTATATATAAAATAAGAAAGTTTCCTCTTGTGGGGGGGGGGGCGATCGCCCCGATCGCCCCCCTCTGGATCCGCCCCTGGCACAAAGGAGGTTAACCATATATTAAACTATTTTCGTTTCCATACAGAGTAAATCAATATGTGATATATTACTGTAAGAATTTATCATATGGTTTGCAGTTAGTTAGTTGCAGCACCTCAATAATAATGCAAAATGCACAGCCTTATACAATCCTATATTCAAACTCAAACAAGATTTACGTACAATCATTTATTAAGCTGTTATCATCCATTGCTTGTACGATATAAAGATTATTTTACCTCATTCTTTTCCTTAATAGTATCTTCTACTAAAGTGCAGTTGTTACCACAAGAGGCCTGAATAGAATTTTCCAGAAATAACTTCTCTGTACATTTTAATTAACAGGTATGTCTTTTTTTTTTTAAATGTCGCAATAATTAAAAGTGTGGTGTCAGCCGGAAACGTATTCGCTTACAATATGATTCCTACTCAGTACTCGCCATTAAAAATGAAACACCAAGAAGGAGACTGGGTAGATGCGCCAAAGTTCCCAGGCCGATACCTAATAGTAAGTGCAGAATACTCTTAAACGTTCGCTGTATTCGCTGTGTGACAACGTGGTGACAGCGGAGGCGTTGTGCAGCCATCGACTAAACATATTTATTCTTCCCTGCTATAGACATTCTGCAAATTTGGACTTTCCTGGATGCATCCTTCTTAGTGCAACATTTTAAGGAAAGAGCAATTTAACAGTCTCATACATTGCTTAAAGAAAGAGCAATGATTCTCAGAATTACTCGGAAGATATATATACACAATAATTTAAAACGGTTATTTCAAACTTTGCAATTCAAAGCACGAAAAGAACTATAGATAAAGGAACACTGATTTTAGCCAAATAGTAATTAGTAAACTCAATCACACTCAGTACCATTAGTTGCTTGGTGTTATCCGTAAGTCAGAGATCACGGTATCTCATTTCGTGTAGATTTTTGCATTTGTTTAACGCTAAAAATGTATTTCATCGCTAATTGAACCCAGTACCATATATATACCGACAGGACGTACCTTAGTCACAAGGTGACATGAGTGAAACACTAAACTATTCGATTGACACCTGCGGCCTTGTCAACACTAGAGAAAGTTACAAAGTGATTAAGTAAATACGGAACATAGTTCATACAAAGTATAGCGATGTATGAAGTCTCCGTTTCATACGACTTGGATAAAGGATACATCTGAAATAGCAACAAAGAAATATATAATGATTTCTCTGGATAATTTGGATTAGTCCAGAATTCGAACACACACACGCTGGTAAGTCCAACATTTTTTTTTTTTTTAACTTCTTTCTTCGGATTCCCAATAAAGTTGACTACTGAAAAGCTGAGTTATAGATTCTGTATTAAAACAACACCTTCGCTAGACATGTTCAGTATACACATTGTCTTACATACAGAACAATACATTAGTTATTAATGCATGTCTGAAATAATAGTGCTTCGTATAGAATTTTACTTCATCCAATCGCAATAGCACAAAGATAAAAAATATTGCTAGGGATAATGTTCTTATTACAGAGAAAAAGAATTAAAATGACTTAACATTAACAATCATTTTCTTTAAACAGAGATAATATTTTATTATAATTTATGGAAGAAAGAAATAATTTGTAGTACAGTATCTTTATTAGGGTTATATATTCGTACAAAATAATGTAAGTACAACTGAGTCTGTCTTCAGAAAGGGCATACTTTTAGCCACAACCTACACTGCTTCTTTTGACTGTCTTTCAAGCAGAATCCTGGTTTGATGCACGAAATACCTGCAACAAAAATCAGAAAATATTTAAAATGTTATATTCAGTGTGCTTAATTTGGTTGTACTTAACAATACAAAGTATCTTAACATTTTTGAGATTAAATGGACAAAATCTGTTCGGTCAGGTATGGACTTTTGGGTTGCACGTAGAAAAACTATGAAGTGTTTATTGATGCTAAACAACAACTCAAAATGTATTACCATTCAAAAGTAAGTGGGTACCTCAATGGTGTTCGGGCTACCATGGGGTACCTAATGTCTGTATTTTTTAGATATATGAAAATATATGTCTCTAAAATGTAAGGAACTGACATCTGTTTACCGAAAACCTCAACTCGGTAAGCCTTATGGATATCGAGATATGGGAAAATAAAGAGCGACACTACAGAACTGTGGAGTTTGCGTACTAGATGGTGCAGTTTCGGAAACGTAATTACGAGGGCTTACAACAACCTCAAAAGTAGTTTCAATTAAATACACTACACACACGCCCTGATGGGGGTTTTCGGGTACCATGATATTCCCAGAACTCTCATTTCTAAATATTCTAAAATATGTCTTAATAACGTTTTAAAGATCGTTAGAGGTGTGTGTTTACCGAAACCGCAAGTCGGTACGCCTAACAGTTACCGAAATATGGTGAAATAAAAAGCGACACCATAGGTACGTGGAGCTTGCATATTAGACAGTACAATTTAGAAAATTAATTAAAATATGACTATCAAGATATTGTCAAATAAAGGGAGGATCCATATAGTTATGGGGTTTTCGTGTTAGGTGGTAAAATTTCCGAAACCGGTCATGTAAAGTTAATAAGCATCAGCAGCAATTTCATCTTAAAATAATTAGGTATTTCCATGGAGTTTAAGAACATCATGGGGTCTACCAAGATTAAATTTTAAAAGTTTTGTAAAATATATTTTGACATTTGTAAAGAGTATTAGAAATATGTATTTACCTAAAAGTTCCAGCTAGTACATCTAGCAGCTAGAGAGACACCATACAATAAAAGCGTATTAGATCTTGAAATTTCAGAAAACAATTATTGATCCTAACAAAAGTTAAATAAGATGGTACTTATATGGATTAAGTGAGTACCTCAGACTCGTCAGTACAATTTCGATCGAAAGATTAATTCAGCTCTAAATTTTCTTTGGACAATTCCAAGCTTTCATCGGGCTCTGAAATAAAGTGAACATTTTTTGTCAATATCTAATATAGCAAGCGAGATATAAGGAATTATGCATTTTATGACGTCGTAAAAATAGAGACCCACATGGATTTGTACTTTTGAGTATTTGCTGTAAGAAGAAATAATTTCAGAAAACAACCGTATATACCTTAATAGACAATTAAATGGGCGAGGGCACGATGGCTTAGGGGTAGAGTGCTTACCTCTAGTGTATTGGGTTCTTGGTTCGATCCACGGTCAAGTCAGTTTGTAGTGCACATCGTATTCGTGGGTTTTCTCGGGGTACTCTCTTTCCTCCCACCTTTGCATTCCATCAATTCTGTCAACAACATTCACTTGCTTTAATCATAATCTCCCTGAGACTAAAATGCATAATCGTGGGTCGCGTACTGAAATATAAAGCGTACTGAAATATTTCCTTTTATTTAATTTTAAAATTAAATAGGGAGTTAAGTATGATCGTATCTCTACAGGTTAAGTGAATACTCCAATAGTTTCTGTAAAAAAAGATTAGTTAGATACCCTACCACTAAGCTACTGTGTCCCCGCCCACTGAATTGTCTATTAAGGTATATACAGTAGTTTTCTGAATTTTTTTTCTTATAGGAAAGAGCCAAAAGTACAAATCCGTAAAGATCTCTATTTTTACGTCATAAAATATATAATTCCTTATATCTTGGTTACTATCTTAGATATTGACAGCGAATTTTCATTCTTTTGCACAGCTCGATGAACCCTTGGAATTGCCTGAAGAAAACCTAGGACTGAACTAATCTTTCGATCGAAATTGTACTGAGGTACTCATTTAACCCATAGAAGTACCATCTTATTTAATTTTGTTGCCACCAATAATTGTTTCCGAAATTTCAAGATCTCGTACGCTTTTATTTCACAGTGTTTCTCCAGATGTTAGATGTACTAGCTGGAAGTTTTGGGTAAACACATATTTCAAATACTGTTTACAAATGTCAGATTATATTTTCAAAAGCTTTTAAAATTTAATTTTGGTAGACTCCATGATGTTCTAACACTCCATGAAGATATCTAATTACTTTAAGATGAAATTGCTACTGGTGTTTATTAACTTTCCATGACCGATTTCGGAAATTTTAGCATCTAACACGAAAACCCCTTAACTGTGTTGGTCCTCCCTTTATTTGACAACATCTTGATAGCCGTTAGTCATATTTTAATTCAATTTCCGAATTGTAGCGTCAAGTATGCAAGCCCCACATACCTATAGTTTATTTTCCCATACCTCGGTATCCATAAGGCTTACCGAGTTGCAGTTTTCAGTATAAAAAAAAAATCAGTTCTTTACATTTTAGAGACATGTATTTCCATATATCTAAAACGCAGAAATTAAGTACCGCATTGGAACTCCATTGGAGTACTCACTTACTTTTGCATAGCAGGGTAAAAACGCCAGTGGTTCTCACTTTAAGGTTGAAAACATACTATTTTGTCTCTTCTCTGAGCATCGTGAATCTGTCGGAGCTGTACCATAGTTGGAAAGACTCACTGATCCTTCCTATAATGACCATGTAGTTAGAATTAAAAAAGGAGTAGCCGTTGGAGGAAAAACAATATTTTAAAATCCTTGCACCAGTAGTCGTCACCTTAAAATCAAAATGTTCCAGTAGTAGTCAGGATTTTCTACCAGTGTTCGTCACTCAAATAACTTGACATAATTTATTCAAAAACGCACTGTGTATCAGTTTAGGGTTAAGAAATGAAATGAAATCTTTGAGTTTTACGTCCCACGGTTATGCCGGTTAGGCTAAAGGAGACGGTGATGATGAGTAATGAATGAAAGGGTGGAATGAAGAAAGTGGGAGGAAACGGGAGAACCCCGAGAAAACCCACGCACACGGTGTTTGTCCACCACAAAGTTCACTTGGCGGGGGGTGGGATCGAACCCGGGACCCCAAGCACCAGAGGTGAACGCTCTACCACTGAGCCACCGCGGCCCCAGTTTAGGGTTAAGAATACAATATAAAGTAGTAAGCTTAATAACTTTGCATCACTTTTAGCACTCAAGAAATAAAATAAAAACGTTTTTACATACTTTTTAAAGCAATTTCAGAGAGAAAAATGTTAACTGAATTCAAAAGTTAACTGTATATCACTTCCACGTTAAGAGTACAATATTAAATACTATGTTTAATAACTATACGTCACTTTAAACTCTCAAGAATGAAAATAAACGTTTGTACATACATTTTAAAAACAATCTGAGAAACAAAATAAGTTAACTGAATTCAAAATTTAATTATACATCACCTTAAGCTTGAGAATACACTATAAAATACAGAGATTAATAAAAAATGAAATCTTTAAGTTTAACGTCCCACGATTATGCCGGTTAGGCTACAGGAGACGGAGATAATGAGAAATGAGTGAAATGGTGGAATGAAGAAAGTGGGAGGAAACGGGAGAACCCCAAGAAAACCCACGAGCACGGTGTTTGTCCACTACAAAGTCCACACGGCGCGAGTTGGGATCGAACCAGGGACCCCAAACACCGGAGGTTAACACTCTACCACTGAGCCACCGCGCCCCCCTGAGATTAATAATAATGCATTACTGAAGAATGAAAACAAAAATGTTTTAGCTACCTATATTGTATTTACATGTTACCGGTATTTCTCATTAACTTTTTTTTTTTTGATACCTCATGATCAAGTGTAGGGATGCGCAAGAGAAAAGATTTGAGATTGTCTCCTCTCGAAAAGGTGCCGCGAAAGTTATGTCTCGTCTCGAAAACTGGATCCGTTTCTATTGGAAGAGCTCTATCTCGTCTCGAATTTCGTAACAAAAATTCTGTCTCGTCTTGTCTCGTGCGCATCCCTAATCAGGTCCATAGCCAAAAACTTCATTTCGGAGGGGGTTCGATAGGGCTTTGGGATATCCGAATTTAGATATAGATAATCGATATTGACAAACTATCGAAACTTGTTCGAAATATCGAAAAATACAGCAATATCGAAATATAAACAATATCAAAAATCGAAAATATAGAAATATGAAAGAGATCAAAAATATGGATATATCGATCAAAAATGGATATATGATCTTGGAATACGATTTGGTGGAATAATGAGGGAGAAAAATAATCATTGATTAAATATTAAATTGAAAAGAAATAAGAGCCTGACGCTCAAATACTTATCTATCCGGCACCCATCTTGATCCCCATAAAATATCATGAAGTGCTTGATTGATTCTAAACCCAATAATAGTAATAGTAATTTAACAACAAACACAGAATATATAATTTACGCACCTTGAAATGTAGAAATTAATGATTGTAATCCCCAGCTTTCCAATAGACGTTTGATTTCTCCAAATGAAGATTCGGATATCTTGTTTCTTCTCAAGCAATAATGGGTTACAATAATCAGTTGCAGTCCAAAGCCAAGTCACTAAGTTAAGCATGAAAATAAAGAATTCATTAGTTAGATGCATACAAAATCCTACGCATATAAATCCGAATCTACTTGTATTAAATTGTAAATTTAAACAAACTAAATTATACTACTTTGGAAAGCGTCTCCAAATATAATGTTTTCATTCTAAAGTGAAGGAATTTTTAAAATCGGATGACCCGTTTGCGCTGTACACTCGCTATGCGTCCAATGTGAAATGAAAATGCAACATTGCCATTTACCTGGACCCACAACGTAAGTGAGTGAAGTTACTGTCTTTTACGCTAACATGTCGATGGCCAGCCCCCGTTTCAAACAGTAACTTCATTCACTTATGTTGTGGGTCCAGGTAAATGACAACGTTGCATTTTCATTTAAAATTGGGTGCATAAAGAGTATACAGCACAAACATCTCGTCCGATTTTTTTTAAAAAGTGTTCACTTTAGATTGAAAACGTCATATTTCGAGATGTTTTTCCTCTTACATTTTGTTGTAACTCTGATAATAACAGAGTTATCCTATGTCAGGGAACGTTTGAGACATCCTGTATACATCATAAGAAGTTCCTTTCTAAATTCTACACGGATGTGGTTTCATTGAATGTGAGGTGGGTGATACACATTAGGCCTTTTGGGAGTACGTCACACGGACGACCGTAATTTTGTGTTCAAAATTTTTATGAATTGATGGGATATGTGATACATATGGCCACGGACTAGAATTTTCTCAGTATGTCAAATATGCAATCAGATTTCATGCAGCTTAATTTGGTGAAAAGCTATTGCCAATTGAACGTTACATTTACCTCTTTCTTGCAGATGTTGAACCATGCCGTTAGCACGTGAGGAATGGATCGAAATAATCAAACTGTGGGGCGGGAGGAGTATATGTGCAGTGGTTGCCGATTGCAGTCATCCACAATGTGACTCTGTGTCACATGTTTCAGTGTCACAGTAATTAACTAAATTTGAGAAGACGGGGACATTCGTGAACATACATCGTAGCGGTTCAAACTCGCGGAACCTTTTTCCTTCCCCATTTTGAACCGGTACATGAAAATGCCATTTTCTCCATGTTTGCCTGCGCCGATTTTGAAAATTCCTTCACTAATCGATTTCTCAAGTCGAGTACTACAAGAAACAGTTAAAATCTCGCGGGCCCTTTTTTCTTCCCCATTTTGAACTGATACATGAAAATGCGATTTTCTTCATGCTTGCCTGCGCCGATTTTGACAATTCTTCACTAGTCGATTTCTCTCGTCGAGTACTACAAGAATCAGTTAAAATCTCGCGGTTCTTTTTCATTCCCCATTTTGAACCGGAACATAAAAACGAGATTTTCTCTATGTTTGCCTGCGCCGATTTTGAAAATTCCTTCACTAATCGATTTCTCTCGACGAGTACTACAAGAATCAGTTAAAATCTCGCGGAACCTTTTTCCTTCCCCATTTTGAACCGGTACATGAAAATGCCATTTTCTCCATGTTTGCCTGCGCCGATTTTGAAAATTCCTTCACTAATCGATTTCTCTCGTCGAGTACTACAAGAAACAGTTAAAATCTCGCGGGCCCTTTTTTCTTCCCCATTTTGAACTGATACATGAAAATGCCATTTTCTTCATGCTTGCCTGCGCCGATTTTGACAATTCTTCACTAGTCAATTTCTCTCGTCGAGTACTACAAGAATCAGTTAAAATCTCGCGGTTCTTTTTCATTCCCCATTTTGAACTGGTACATGAAAATGCGATTTTCTCTATATTTGCCTGCGCCGATTTTGAAAATTCCTTCACTAATCGATTTCTCTCGACGAGTACTACAAGAATCAGTTAAAATCTCGCGGAACCTTTTTCCTTCCCCATTTTGAACCGGTACATGAAAATGCCATTTTCTCCATGTTTGCCTGCGCCGATTTCGAAAATTCCTTCACTAATCGATTTCTCTCGTCGTGTACAAGAATCAATTAAAATCTCGCGGTCGTCTTTTCTTCCCCATTTTGAACCGGTACATGAAAATGCGATTTTCTGCATGTTTACCTGCGCCGATTTTGAAAATTCTTTCAGTAATTTATTTCTGTTGTCGAGTACTATAAGAATCAGTTAAAATCTCGCGGGCCCTTTTTTCTTCCCCAAGCCAATATTTTTGTATATTTTGAATGTATTCAAGTATGGAACAAAAGTATTATATAATTCCCTTAGTAGGTTTCTCAACTTCATATTTTTCAACTTAAATTTTATTTATTTTAATTATTTATTTTCTTGTGACTCAATATTTAATTGCAATCGTTCATTGGGGAGAAGGGTGGCCATTCTCAAATATATAAATATAATATTCTTAAAATTTATGTGTTCTCGTACTATTAGTTTCTTCCACTAGACCTGGAAATTGAAAAATTAATACCTGGAAAACCTGGAAAATTCAGGGAAATTGAGTTCCATATTTATGTATGAACACTGCTATTTACAATGTTTTTTTCGAATAGGGAGAACTGTACAAAAGGGTGTTTTGGGAATGGTATAACAATAGGTTTCTGGGAGTGTTGTTCGAAATGAAATCTTTAAGTTTTACGTCCCACTATTATGCTGGCTAGGCTAAAGATAACGGGGTGTTGTTCGCAGTGTTGAATTCAGACATTTACACCCGGGGGGGGGAATGTCAACTGCTCGGGGGAGGGTTATTTTTCTGTATTTTTTTCAAGAAAGCAGCATATTTAACAATTCCATTCACATACACATCTTACCTAATATTGAGACTAATTGCTGATAAATATTCAATGAGATTATAATTTTAAGAAAACAATCGTTTGATTTCATCTAAAACATTAAATAAAGACTGGCAAAAATAGTTTACACTAAACTTTAACTGCTATTTACAGTAACTATTTTTATTATTTCCTATATTCAGTAATTACTGTTTGTTACTAATGTAAAAATTTTTAAAAAGATTTAAATTAACTGAAATATTTTTTCTCCTAAAACAAACATACTTAGGAATATCTTAATAAAAAGTTATCATTCTTTCTCACACTTCTGATTCTAAATCAAACATATTAGCCTTGGTTTCTTCACTGCATATACATCAATAGTTTAGTTGACGAAATCTTCAGTAGGATTAGTGCCGTGTCGTGGAAAATCAGCGCTTGGCGCGAGAGTATACGACGGCATCCCCGTATATATGAGTGAGGTCGACAGACCAGCCGCCAAAGGTGGGAAAATTTTAAAAAGTAAACCCTGCTTTTCCTTGATTTTGAGCACTTTTCATTACTTTTTTCCTTTCATTTTATATATGTCCACATGTATTTCATTCCTCTGTTTTTCTTTCCTTTTTTTCTTTTCTTTTTCCCTCCCGAATTTTTCACCCCTTACTTCGGCGCCCGGGGCCGTCGCCCCGCTTGCCCCTCCCCTATGGAACGGCACTGAGCAGGATCTTGGCCACCTTCAATAGCAATCTTTCACTTATATACTATTATCATATTGATAAATTCTATATAAGTCTCTAATCAAGGAGGGATAACTGTTCCTCCCTGATCCCTCTAAATGACGCCCACTGAATCTCACCCTTTAACTGAATTATTTTTAATTAAAGAAAGATGTGTTTACTTTAACAATCGTAAAACACATTTACGTCTGTTACTTCCGATGCGAGAAATGGGATTTAGGCGCCCTATTTAAATAATGTAGGAACTGTATATTTTCAAGAACTGAAGTCTGCTGACATGAGAGATTATATGGAATGATCGAAAGATCTTCCCTATCTTTCCTTTCGTATCTCAACCTGTGCTAGTGCTACCTACTAATATATAATATAGGGCGAGAGTATAGTACCTACTAAAATACAAACCTTTCTTCAACAGTTAACAATTTCATGTTCTGCCAAACTCAGTCATAGCGTTAAGAAATACAAGTTTTATTCACTATTTGGTATTCTATCTTAGATGTTACATGTTAACATTTATATAGAATGGGTCTGCGTCATTTATATGTATATTGAGAGATCGGATTTCGTCTGCACGTACACGGACAGAAAAGCAAATAATTGGGTGAAGTAATTTCTACATTTTGTGACTGAAATTTTGGGAGTTTCTCCGGGGGGGAATGAATTTTCTTCGGGGGGAGATTCCCCCCCGGGCTACCCCCTGAATTCAACCCTGGTTGTTCGGTGGGGGTCAATGTTGCCAATTTTGGGTAAAGTCGCTAAATAAGGGGAATTCGACCTCAACGATAGCGTAGGTTGACCATAAAATTTTCAGTTAAAAACGGGACAGGTTCTTGCAACCCTAGACTTTTAGATCTACCTTTGTTCTTATCAGTGCCTTGATATCAGATTTCCTCCTCTCTCTCTTTGTTACAGAGCGGGTACTTATGAAAAAGGAAAGACACGTTGAAATTTGTTCAACACACAACCAACTGCTAAAACCTCTGCTGCCTTTCGAGCAGTACTGCGAACTATAGAGTATGTTTAATATAGGGAATTTCAGTTCAATTTTTGCCTCTTTGTTATTATTAATTATTAATACTTTTAAAAGGAGTAAAGATACTGGGTTTGTTATTTACTTCTTTCATTTACATAGAACGGGACGAATACTACTTTTTCCATCTACTGACGGGACGGCCGGGACACGCCACTAAAACGGGACTGTCCCGGTCAAAACGGGACGTATGGTCGCCCTACGATAGCGACAAAAAATATTTTTTTCCGATTGGAGACTTTTTTGGGTGATTTTTAAATGACGATTTACCTACTTACACATTTAGCGACTTTTTGCTCCAAACAAAATGTTCATCTGTAGAGAAGCATTATTAGTTCAAAACAGTTTTTACGTTCTTTTTTTCTGTTTGTTTGTTTTAATCAGCGCAACTGATGAAGAGTTTGGAAATACAGCATACTCACTGCCCCACAATCCTGCATTGTTATGTTACCCTTGCCCTCTAACGAAGAACAACTACAAACTTGATGTCCTTTAGTTCGCAGAGTTTCCGTTGAGAAACACACGTAATACATCATTACCGATAGCAACAAGATTAGCTATAGATTGCGTGAATAAAGGCGAAGAAGATGTTTGTTATATTTGTCCTTTGGGGTCTTTTAATTATTCTGCACTTTTTCTTTTACAAAAAAATTGCTTAACGTAAGTACTGTAGTGTTAATTATTTCGGAACTATTTTGACCACAATATGAACAAAAGTACCCGAAACAACCTGAAATGATCCCTGAATTAAAGGATTGGTTGCGCCCTATTTACAAAGATGTGAGTAGAACCAGCGGCGCAAATCTGTCTTCAACATTGGGGGGGGGGGGGGGTAAGACCGTTACCATACTTTTTTTGGCGATGTCCAAAATACTTATGAAGTTGAAAAACAATGTTGTGGAGGGTCAGAGTTGTCTTCAGCGTTGGGAGGCTGCAGATTTGAGGCTTATTCTGGGGGACATCTATTTTATCTCACGTTCCTTTGTAGCAATCGGACAAAAATAATCAAATTTCTCCCAAAAAACACATTTCAAATCGGATTATTGGGGAGAAGTCCCCCTCAGTTCCAAGATTGGAGGGGACATGTATCCGTCATCCCCCCCCACGGATTTGCGCCAGTGAGTAGAACATATTGTTTAGTTTACATCTACAACTTTAAAACAATGCTTATAGACAATGAATTTCTCTATTATTTTTTATAGCGACTTTTCACCCAAAATTGGAGTCGTCATATCCCGTTTCGCAAACTTATTGCCAACATTTTGGAAACTGGTTGCGAAGAGAGCTACAATGGATGAGTCGAGTTATTTCGTCGCTTCCGCTGTGAACCTAAGTACAAGATTCCAAAGAGATTAAGAAAAAATGAAATGAAACCTTTGAGTTTTACGTCCCACAGTATGCCGGTTAGGCTAAAGGAGACGCTGATGATAAGCAATGAATGAAATGGTGGAATGAAGAAAGTGGAAGGAAACGGGAGAACCCCGAGGAAACCCACGCACAAGGTGTTTGTCCATCACAAAGTTCATTTGACGGGGGCTGGGATCGAACCCGGGACCCCAAGTACCGGAGGTGAACGCTCTACCACTGAGCCACCGCAGCTCTTAAGAGATTAAGAGTCACAAACATAGTCACTTTCAATTTTGTAATATATATAGGTCTATATATTGCATCACTGACTAATAACTAAAATCCTTGGATTGTATATATAAAAGTCGCCCCCCTGCCCGTAAAAAGCTTCATTCGAACTCGGAATCGAACAATTGCATCTGTAAAACAGTGCTGATTTGATTTTAACGTTCCTTTCAGCAGCAAGGCTGTATGAGACGTGGACCTACAGATTAACGTGGAATCCGAACCACATAAGCTCCGGCCGGGAATCGAAAAAATGAAATGAAATCTTTGAGTTTTATGTCCTACGGTTATGCCGGTTAGGCTAATGGAGACGGTGATGAGTAATGAATTAAATAGTGGAATGAAGAAAGTGGGAGGAAACGGGAGAA
Organism: Thermobia domestica; assembly: GCF_964235325.1. NCBI lineage: Eukaryota > Metazoa > Arthropoda > Insecta > Zygentoma > Lepismatidae > Thermobia > Thermobia domestica. The sequence goes on along the minus strand of NC_137454.1, from coordinate 147,905,653 downwards.
CCCCGAGAAAACCCACGCACACGGTGTTTGTCCACCACAAGGTTCACTTGGCGGGGCTGGGATCGAACCCGGGACCCCAAGCACCAGAGGTGAACCTTCTACCACTGAGCCACCGCGGCCCCCGGCCGGGAATCGAACCCGGGTGTCCCACGCCAAAGGCGTGTTCACTAACCACTTAGCCACGAGGGAGCTCATCTATAAGGCAGTGTAAGCAAACAAAAAAACGCACACTGGATGTTTGCGCAACTGAGGATCAAAACATTCTCAATGGAGTATGAGAAATAGTTAACGCCAATCAAAGTGTGCTTTTGCTTATTTATTACTTCGTTAATACTTAATTCCTTCTAGAAATAGTGAAACTATACTATGAAGAAACACTAATAAACTAATAACAATTACGTTGTATTTCTTACCACACCACGACCATTTTTACCACCCATAGAATTTGAACCTAGTACTATACTGCATTAGTCACGCCGTAACGAAAGATGAACACCTGGCACTCGTAGCTGTTGAAGCTGTTTTGTAGCTACCTGTATATCACGCGGCCTGCGTTGGTACTCCTCAACATAAATACCTCACAGCCCAAAGCCAGGAAACATCACAGACAGAAGACAGGGGCACAAGCAGTGCCTGACACTTCACGAACTCTAAACCCGCCAAGACTCAACTCAACATGACCTTCAATTACGTTCTAGAAACCAAACCAATGCTAAGGCACAAACTTACCAACTTCCTATATGAAAACACAAGAACAAAAATCTAACTTTTTTGGTTCCAAAGTGATGACATAACAATAATACTAAAAAGGTTTTAATTTTCAGTAACCCAAACATTAATTAACTAGGGAACATAACAAAGCAAAAATAAATAAAAATAAAAATAAATTAAATTAAAAAATAAAAATCTGACAAGTAAACTCTCCCTGACTACTTTTTTTTTTTTTAAATTTCAGTGAGGCTGTAAAATATGTCAGTATCTTCGTAAAATATATATATTTCAATGTAAACAAGTTCTTTAAACAAAAGAAAGCTTTGTAGTAGAGCGCTTACCTCTGACGCGTTAGGTCCCTGGTTCGATTCCTGCTCCCGACAAATAGCCTTTTGGTGAACACTGTAGGTGTGGTTATTCTTAAGACTTTCCAGTTTCCTTACATTTTCTTGATTCCACCATTATCATGTATCTCATTGTCACCTTCTCTCTTACATTGATGTACAATCATGGGGCGTTAAACTAAAAGCAAAAAAAAAAAAAAAAAATTTGCAAATATCCTAGTAAAAATGAGTTTTCTAGACTACACAAGTGGCCCCGCGTAGGGTAGTCGCTAGCGCTCTCGCCTTCGGTGCGAACGGTTCCGGGTTCGATCCCGGGGGAGAACTCGGTCGAAAAAGTATCAAAAGATTTTAAGTCCAGCCATCCTGAATGAGGTTTCCTTGGGTTTTCCTCATTCACAGCAGGCAAATGCCGGAGTGGTACCTAACATATAGGTCCCAGGCCGTTTTTTTCCTTCCCCAATCCTTTCTTCCCTTCCTTTCCCCGGATAGTGTACTCGCCGAGGAAAGTCATCCCTCATATGGGGTAACAAGGCCATTGATGCCGAAAGCCCAGAAATCTAAATCCTAAATCTTCACTACACAAGGAAATTTCCGCGCTGAAAACGGTTTATTAGCAATTATGTTAAGCAGTCCTGTAGTAAATCTGCACCAAGAAATAAATCGTCACATATAAAATGGAATGAATAAACACATAACATTCATTTTGCTACCTTGAAACATAATATGTTTCAAAACATTAATATTCAAAGTTTTTTCAAAATTCAGATTCACCCATTCCATTCTCCTCAATCATTTACGAGTTACAATAGTAAGAATTGTAGTCATAAACTACATTACTTACTTAGTACTATATTAAAGCAAGTTACACTAAAAGAATATATAATTAATGGAATATTTAACTAAAGTAATAGTTAACTATTGTACTTACCCAGGCTTTTGTTTCCTCCCTCTCTTCTGTTCCGTTTGTAAACAACCTCGTTTCGCAAGCAAAAGACGGTAGTTCAATGACGTCAGCCATGGCGAAAGAAAGAGTGTCTATAGGCGGTCTGGATCTTACACACAGATGGACGTATATAACGTATAGCTGAAGTATTTAACATACGTATACGTATGTAAAATACGGAAAATTGTTAGATGTCAGACATCCTGCAGCGACATGATGTAACATCTAAGCGGGTAAAAGGCAGTACCTCTGTAGTATATGGATAAAGTACGCTCCGTACAGATTTCCTTAGTAAACATAACGAATCCTTGTATTTGTACAATATACCGCTGTCCGGATAATGGATTTTTCTCAGTGCATAAAATCAGTATATATGTATATATTTATGACGTAACCTTCAGATAAAGATTTACACACCAACTCGGTGTATTAAAACTCTTTTTTTCTGTATACAGGATTTGTAGGAGTATGGATGTCAGTGTTAAATCTGAAAGGATTAATCATGAATACTCAGATAAATATCGTTTAGTGATTGAATGCTTTCATAAAAATAGAAATTTCACTGTCTAGAATGGGTGTGAGTTGCCAGACAGCTTTTAGTTGAGCAACGTAGCACATAGATACACATTGTCACTATGTTATTATTCTAGATCTAAGTTCTTCATCTTTTTGTTCAAGTAACTCATCAATAGCCCTCAATGTTGGCTCATCAAAAATATATTTTCTTACTGGAAATCCAAAACAGAATCACACATGTACTTCCACCGGTGTTGCCCACAAGGCGAGAAGTGTATTTTCAAATTCGAGATGATACGAGAACAGGACAATTCTCGTATCGTTTTTGAGGCATTTTTTAAGTCTTGTAAACCCTTGCCTGAGATAGTATTATTCATAAAGTTCTGATATGTGAACGGGAAATAAGATAAGGGTAGGAATGACGAAGGAAGTGTTAGAAAGGAGAAAAGTGTGTTCTGCGGGTGTTGGAAAGACCTATCAGTTAGGATGGAGTCCTATCAAATATTTCAGGTGAAGCTTTGTTTATCAAAATAGATACATGAACATTACGAAAAGTGACAGGGACATTAGAGGCTTTAGAAACCTGGACGAGAGGAGAAATAGAGAAAAATAAGCAGAGTCGTACGGAAAGGCAATAGTAAAGTGCTAGTAAGGAAGAAATGCATGATATTAAAGGTAATTAAGAAGAAGTAAAGAAACTGGTTTGGACATTGTTCGGGAAGAAATTTTGTTCTCCTAAGGGGCACTTATAATGGTGAAAGAAAAACAAGGAAGGGAAAGAAAAATATAATTGATACAGTACTAAAACGGACATACTGTATACTACGTCAAGTTCTAGTTGAGATTAGCTATGGATCACAGTGCATAGAAGGTTCATAATTTGCTTCAAGTAATAGTAGAACTAAATATTGCCGCTTAATAAAGAATAAGTAAATAAACCATGATGGAGTGATATGCGATTACACCTGCCTACAGCATATATCTATGGATTACTAAAATTCTTCACTTTAATTTTGAACAATTGTTTAATTTTGAAATTATCCAATTGTAGGTTGGATAATTTCGATCACTCCTTATATGTTGATGTGAATTAACCACTCATCTGGACGTTATGTAAATAAAATTTTGCTACAAGTGGATATATTATCATATGAATTAACGTATAAGGAATTTTATCAAGTTTATTTCCACAACACGTATAATGGTATAACAGTAGCTTACATTTCTTTTTCAAAGAAAACATGCCATTACTATCAATTTAAGTTCCTCGAAATAGATTATTGTTTCGGAAGTAAACAATAAAGAACAGCACATGGTTTGAGTTACACATATTTCATGAAGAGTTAAAAGAATTTCATATAAGTACAATTTAAATAACACTGATAATATTGCGATAAATGTATTGTTTAAACGTTTCAGAGTTGCCCAAAGACTTACGCCATCATGTTAAACAATTCTATACGTCTTTTAATATCAACATGTAGACCTACTCCTCCTTCGTTATGGATTACAATCCAAACTCTTCCTGCCCTGAAACTCAAACATATTGAATTCGTGTGACTGATTGATATATTCAGGGCCGGATTAAGAATCTTAGGGGCTCTAAGCTCCCATCCTGTATATTTAATTCAAAATGTAAACTATAATAAACCATAAAATATGCATTTATCGAAATTAAACAAAACACACAATAAAACATTTTTTTGTATACTTCTATTTCTTTATATATTTTCTTGAAGAATTATTACAATTACCATTATCAATCATTACCTCTATCATTACTATTATTATTGTTTCTACCTCCGGTAAGGATGTGTTTCTGTCGAAGTATATGTATATATCTGTGTATGTTTTCAACTAATGTTGTTCAGCAAGTAAATCTATACAAATTCCACAGACCGTATACAGTTCCCCCTGCTTTTATTTAGGATATGTAGATAGATTCCCCCCCTTCGATTTCATGATCCATGGCTGGGGTCTACGAATATTCGGTGTAAGAGAACTCCTTCTAAGAAAATTCGGTGTACGGAAAACTCGGAGTGGGGAAAATTAGATCTAAGGTTAATTCAGTGTAATACATATGCATATTACCGCCTACGATAACTGACAAAACTTCATATTGTGAAAACGAAAACGCCATAAAATGCACCGAATAAAATGTTATTACGAATTTCAAAGAAAAGAACATTTACTTTTTGAATTGGGTCCGATATCTCTTACATATCTTTTGTGGGGGATTACTATTAATTAGTTTCCATCACACTTTTTGTCAGAAATAAAACAATCACAACCGTAAGTTCAAAATATTTACCTAACTTAACCTATTGGCTTCTTCTTGACTTATCCTCCAATCAGACGTAGACACTTTAGTTGTTGCATTTATTCTTACGCCTTTGAGTAATATTCGATAAATAAAGAAACTAAGTCGTTTTTGAAGAGCTTAGATTTAAATGTTTATTAGAAATAAAATCATTAGAACTATCTTCGAAAAATCTGCAATTTTTAACTTTACTCCTCCAGTAACGTATATTTCTTTTTGGAAGTAGAAAATTTTAGAAGACACTCTCTAAAACAGCATAAAAACTTAAGTTTCAAATTAAATGTAGATGCATTGAATGGAGTAGCCTCTATGCTTTGCTAAATCACACAGACAGTGTCAAAACATTAATTTCTCGTCGTGTAAGGGTCATGAAACGTTGAAATCCGTCGAAATCTCGAATTCATATTATTGCACGATCACATTGTTTTTTAAATTCCTTTAGTAGACAGTAAAAAAAAGTACGCTCTACACAAAATTTGAACTTAATACGCTGCGCTTCTTTGTCCTCGAAGTTAAGTGCCTAATGAATCCTACGGTCTACTACAACGAATCTTTCTTTACACCTAGCATTCCCTACACCGAATTTTCTTACACCAAGTTTTTCTACACTGAATCTTCCTGCTCCCCCTTGGCACTTCTTCAGATCCTAGTTCCGTTGGACCATTTGCAGTATTGCACTATATAGCCCATAAATAATGGTAAATTCAGCTATGAAAAAATTCTGTAGTGCCCTTTTCCCTTAACAGCCTAAGTACATGCTTATTTTGCTTAATAGATAATTCATTTTCTCAGATGCACAAAGCCCCAAGATACCAGGTATTTTCTGCTAAAGAATCAATTCTTCATATTGTAACAGATTATACTGACAAAAAATGTTAAAAATATATACTTATACTACATTTGGCTTCTGATTGAGATACTCACGCAAAGTACAAATTCATTAGATTTTCGGACGGGACGCTTCTCTTCACGAAGGTCAGCTCGAAATCGTTCGCTGCTATGTTCCTCGCAACAGAAATCTAGCATTCGATTCGTTTCAGAAAAATATTCAAGCAAAATCTAAAACCAAAATTTGCCTTCTAAAATATATCCTATATGGCTAAATGTATATAAAATTTTCCCGATTATTCTTAACCACCCAATATTCCTGTTTATTAAATTCTCAAGTTAATATTTATGTCTTTAAATGCGTTCATAATTTAACAATAATCATGGGTATACAAGCACTGGATGTACTTTAATTGTGTCAGCAAGATTACTATCTTCCCAGCGCGGTTATTTTTTCTTTGTTTTTCTTGTTTGTTTATTATGATAATGCACGCTTTGAACATCATATAAATATGGAAAAGATTCATAAAAATATCTTAATTCCAGAACTCCCATTCTGTCCTCAGACGCCAACATAGTTGTTTTGTATTTTCCTGGAGTCAACTCGGGCGCTGATTGACTATTGACTGCTCTTAAATTGGATTGTTTAGATTAGAACAAGACCAAAACTAAATATCTTAAACGAATCTATTTAATTCAAGACAAAAGTGATGTCAGTGCAGACGTCTTTTGTCATCAAATAGTTTTAAATGGTCTTGAGCAAGAGTCTTGTTCAAGCTTCTTTGGCCGTGTACAAACAACATTAAGATTCTATGGATTTGAGTAAATTCGCTTTTTGCAGATGCTTGAAGTAGTAAAAAGTTATTTAGAAGCAATTTAATGAGCACTTTAAACATAATTACAGTGAAATCAAACTTGCATTGGCAAGTATTTGAAACCAGAAAACCTTGTATTATACCTATATCTTTCAAATATATTTTCAATAAACGTTATTCTTCCAGTGTGAAGAACGGACATCCTGCTTAGTAAATAAATAAATATGGTGCAGTATCTAAATTCCTAGGTTTTACTTATTACTCTTCATGGGCTTAGTGTAATTATTGAAATAATTTTTCTGTTACTATTCGAATATTCGTTTTCAACGTTCAAATAATTGTTCGAATAACTTTCCGAATAAAAAAAAAAACTATTTGAATTACGAATATTGAAAGAATCCATTATTCGAATTTTACCAACTTTAATTAGCATTAAACCATCAGAAATAACAAAAATCAAGATTGTGACACAGTGTGCCTTTCAATTTACGATAAAACTAACTAACGTCAATTCTAAACCGAAAAAACAAATCAATTTGATGCTACACCTAACGCTTAGTAGCTTGATAACAGTTCAAAAACCTTTTTTCAATTACAGCGAGCGTCAGCAAAGCTTTTTGTCCGCCTGTCCCCATGATAACTCTAGTAAAATCCTAATGAGACCCTGTATGTAAGCTCCTTCAACTTCGAAAAATAACCCTATTGTTTGGGAGTTTCAATCTATTAAATTTAAGGAGGTAAAATCCACTCCATGTTGCACATTTGCACATATGCATTGAAAATACTAATTTTCTAGTATAAACTTACAAATAAACTACTCCATATTGATATAGTGTGTATTTTCTTTATGGCATTCCAAACTATCCCCCACTGGTTGCGGTCAAAATGTTCAAGGATTAGCGGGTAAAACGGGGAGGTTTCCCGAATGTTTGAGGTTTCTTCAATTAAACAATATGACTACTGAGTTATGCATTGTGGACGAGAGCGATTCTCCCTCTCACTAATTTTAATTTCAATCCCAAACGATTGAAGTGATTCTTTAATCTCTACAATACACAACATCAACACATCGTTCTTTAAAAATCTGAGTGTATATAGGGTATAGTACATATTCAGTATCTATAATCTAATCTTCTATCTAATCTAATCTAATATAAATAAATTAAAGAGTATGTTTGTGTGTCTGTCTGTGTGTGGCCTGGGGACCAGACGAGTGGACCGAAAGTTAACAAGTTTTGGTCACGGACCCAGGCTCCAGACCAAGACGAAGCGTTTTCAAAATTCGAACCAGGGGGTCTCAGGGGAGGGCGTTTACCAGGACATGTAAAATAGTAGAAAATGACCGATATTAGTGTAAAATTCATAGTTTTCGCGGTCGCTGAGATCAATGGTGAGGCTCCGATTGCATTAACTTCCAAATTCACCTTATTCGGCTGTGGGCCGGGGTCACCGGGAGGGGGAAGGGGAACCGAGACCTGTAAAAATAATCTAAAATGACCTATATTAGTGTCAAGTCCATAGTTTTCGCGGTCCCTAAGATCAACGGTGACACTTCCATTAGCGATAACTTAAATTCAGCTACCATTGTATGCGGGCCAGGGGTCAGCTGCGGGGGGGGGGGGGAGTTATAGAGACGTAAAAATAATCCAAAATGACCGATATTAGTTTTCGCGGTTGCTGAGATGAATGGTGATACTTCTACAGACGTTGACTTCCAAATGCAACCTCCATCGGCTGGGGGCCAGAGATGTTTTTATTCAAAATTTGAATCAGCGGGTCTCAGGGGACGTTTCCGGGATATGTAAAAGTAGTAAAAAAATGATCGATATTTGTTTTCCGTTGTTCAGTTTGTTTACATTGATATTTTATGACTCATGCGAAGAATTGGCATTTCAGCTAGTGTTATATAAAACTGGAGAGACGTACTCCCTTATTATTGACCTATTTCAATTGCAAGCAATTGAGACGATTGCAAATTCCCAGTAAAAAAATAAATCACATTCGAGAAAATTATATTTTCTACGAAAATTATCGAAGAGTTTTTTATTTCTATCTTCGCAGGGGAAGGGGGTTCAGGTTTAAGTGATTGATGGACTTCAACTGCAAGAGTGGAGATTTGTGAAAACTTCAACAAAGAATACATAATATTATTTAAATTCGAATAATATTTACGAGAGTTATCGGAGAACATTTTAAATAAAATTTGGTGGTAGGTATTCATTCTCGTTCTCAATTCATTATAAATTCAAGGAATTTTGAAGTTTCAAAGCATACGTCATATTCCATTAAAATATAATATTTTTACAAAAGATATCTTGGATCATATTTTTAATCTTATTAGGATCATATTAGACTGCGGAGTAATCTATATCACATTAGGGAATAAATTCATTGCAAATTCTTGACTGATTTTAATGCAGAACAACAGGAGATTACGGAAAAGAGTCAAAAAAGCTCTACATAATATTGTATCAATACTGAATGAGTTTTATATGAGTTATCATGGAACTCTAAAATATGGAGGACGTGAAGTATTATCACTACTTTATTATTTATTTATTATTTAAGCTCAATGCAGAGTGAACGATCGTGAAACCTTAAAGAATGTACGACTATCTATCTATTACACGATAATCGAACAGTTGTAATGAAAATTATCGTGTAACATATTCGTATTTTTTATATTGGGGAGGAAGTAAATCCACACCACATGAGGGGGCTGAATGCATCGCTCATTGGCCGATTTTAATCAAAAGCACTGGGGATTATGGAAAAGAGCCAAATAAAATGTACATTTCATGGTATAAAAACCGGATGAATTTTAGAAAAAAAATCGAGGAAAGGGAGGGATAGAAGGGTAAATCTACTTTATTCTTTCCTGATTTTAAATCACTATAGAGAGGATGATTGGGGAGTCTCGAAGAAAATGCGCGACATATTACGCCAAAATTGAACATTTTCAAACGAAAATTATCGTGGAAAATATTTCGAAATTGAGAGGGGTAATTTCACACTTTAATTCTTGGCAGATTTCAGCCTTAAGCTGTGGGGATCTTCCCAATGTCATAATGAAAATATATGTTAAGTTTTGCCGGAAAAAAATACTTGGTTCATATTGAAAAATTGTGTTTCACGTAAGGGGTGAGTTAAGCCTGTTATCCCTTTTATGCTTCATGGATTGCAACCACAAACAATTGGGTTATTTCTGAAAGAAAGATACATACCGAAATTTGATCAAAATTGGGTAAGTTTTACGAGAGTTATCGTGGAATAGGCAAACAGACAGACATACGAATGTCAATCGAGACGAATAGTAGAACCTTCACCAGCGGTTCACCAACGGTGCTAGAATAGAACCTAGCTTCAATAAAGAAATAATTTTCTTAGATAACGTTCGCCAGAAGGGTTTGGTTTTTATGCAGTATGACGTATACTTATTTGAGGCTTCAGAATCATTCCCATTGCATGGAGTTAATAATGAGGTAGTTAATTCTCCCCAATTTTAAATAACATATTTTCAGCATTTTCGAAAGCATTCCGATTTTTATAGAACTTTAACTTATGTTTTGTTGGAGATTTTAACCTTATTCTTATAGTTTCGAGTTAAAATTGGTGAATTTGAAGAGGGTGGATCGCTCTCTTCAATAATGCATAACATCATTAGTTATTACAAGTACCGGTAGTCATTTTTATGTATCATGTTATGATTTGTGTGTGTGTGTGTGAGAGAGAGGTAAATATGTATAATATGAGTCTGAAATACATTTAAGGGAATATATGTGGTTTAAGAGGATCCAGCCCTCTAAATGGACACATTATACATATATCGTGGAAGTATTTGAAAGGGGACTGTTTAAACTAATTCCATAGTAAAGCTTAGCGTTGTTCCCTGAGATATAAAATGCTAATTATGTTACTATGTATTAAAATATACATATGTAGTGGACCCTCAGTCGTGACCTTGATCCGTTCCGTAACTCTGTTTGTGAACCGAAATTATTTTTCCCATTGATACCAATGTAGACATAATTAATCCTTTCTAGCCACGGTATTGTGCGTACTTTTTTACAGTTTTCAATATTTTATTGTTATGAAAAATGTAGAACGAAAATAACATTATCCTTTTGAAAAGCAAATAATTAACATTAATGAAACAAAACACTACGAGAACTAAAGAACACAAAAAGAGCATAAAGGATGAAAAGTATTGTGTTCGAACACGCTACATCAAACTCACGAAAGCATTACTGGGTGCATGGGATTGTAGCTACAGAAGTGTGTAAGAGTACATACACCGAAATGTTCATCCAGTGGTCCCCCCCCTTATGTCCATGACGAACTCCCCCCGTATAGATGTTCTTCCATGAAAAAAAAATATTTTCGATTAATTTTTACACCCCCTCAAACATATTTATATAGATTTTTACCCCCCCAAATATTTCAATGACGCAGTTTGCGTCATAGCCCCCCTTGTGGGTACCCCTGCATAAGCTGATAGAAAGATTGCTCACAAAACTTGTTCTTAAACCGTTTGCTTGTAAACTGAGGAGTTCGTGATCCTATGGTTTACTTGAAAATGAGTGGGGAAAAACTTTGATTATTTCGACGCCTTAAGCTCATCGCATTATGCGCTTCGCCCTGGCCTAAAATCGTGCCAAAAGTGTTGCAGGAATTAAACTGTCAAAAATGGTAACTATCTTTCTTTCTCAGATTTTATTTTAATTGTAATGAGTCATCAGCGACGACTACTCATTCACACACGTAAAATATATAATTAAAAATTAAAAAAGAAGAAAATAAAAACTGTCAACAACATAATATCTAAAAGTAATTTGCAAATTTGTTAACAGTTACAGTAGCTGGAGAATAGATTATGTGGGTAGAAACGTGCGAATTTACTCTTTTTTTAAATAAAAGTTCAAATTTACATAAATAATAATAACACACGAGATGATGATTGCAGAGAATGTGGGCGTTCTTGTGGAAGGGGTTCATACTTTTCGAAGCTAATATTACCGCATCCTATTCTGCAATTCAATGGAAAATATTTACGTTTGTGTTCTCTTCTGAAGAGCTGAACTCATTAAAAACAAACAAAGAAAAAGCTCTACAAGTCACCTCAGAACTCTGTGATTTTTAATGTTTTTTTTTTTTTTTTGGTCATTCTACACCAGCGTGCATAGAGTGGACCAAAAGTAATCAATGGAATGTGTGAGATTCTCCCAGGGAACATCGAGAGAAGAAACTCATAAAAAAGAAGAAAAAGAAGAGAGGGGAGAAAACAACACAACGAAAGATGAAAATAAACAAGGTTTGCTGACATCAAATATCAATTATTTTCTAGTTGACTTAGCGTTTTTCCCACACTCTTTGCGGAAAAAAAAAATACACGAGTGGTCAAGCATAGTAATATAAGGTGAACAACCATGGAGAGGACAAATGAAGATCAATCCCATTAATTGAGCGAAAAAAATAAATGATACATTCCTTTCCCCCTTCTTTTCGTCTCTTTTTACATATGATGTAGAAAGAATTAAGGAAATGTTTCAAATATGTATTGTTTCTTTTGTCAACCAATTTGCACTTAAGACTTAACCCTGTTTTAAGATTAGCTAGGTGTAAAGATTAATACAGTGCTGGATTAGGTATCTTTGTATTACATATTCTACATTTGGTATTTGGTATAACCAAAAATGAAAATACAGTTATTCAATTAACTATGAATTGATTACACAAATGTCGAGCTAATTCGATCAACTTCCAGTATTTTGGAATGTACATGCTAGACTGTATATTTTAACTTTAAGCTAAATTTTAAACATCTTTTAAGTTTATCTGGTTTCTATTTCCATGCTTTTTACTTACTCTAAGGCAGAGTTTCTCATCCTGTAGGCTATTGGTGGCACATATGACTTAGAACAATATTAATAATTAATATCCTTTGGTGGTACGCCAATGAAAATGATTGAGAACTCCTACTCTAAGGCGTTATCTTTGTGAAAGATGGCGTTCTTCCATGAATCACAATTAGGCAAACGAAGCAGAGGAAAAGAAACCAGAGTTGTTTAATGTACCATCTCTGTCTTCGTTACGTAGGAATGAGTGAAACCTAAGATTGACTCAATTCACATAGTCACGAACCTAACAATTGTTGATGTATTAGTTCCAAGTTAAGAAAAAGACTCAAGGCACCCAAGTGTTCCATATGAAGGACTGCATTCTACAGGGCAGAAATGGTTTGGTTATATAACTTCGCGGTCGAACAAAGTTGAAGAAAAAAAAATAGTTGAAATTACTGAGGAATCCAGAACTGTATATATAAAAAAGTATAATTGATACAAGAACAACATGTTTTACCAAAATCGCATGCCAGATTTTGGGAAAGGTTGTTGGAGATCAGAGCCATTTAGTAAACTAAGAAATTGTTGCTGCTCTTTAGGGTTGACATATCGAATGAAGCGTGTCTTCCTGTTTCGCTTATTCCTGTTTCGCCGAATGACTTTGGGTACTAAATAATCGCACAACCGGACAAGCGGCCATGCTCGGCGAATCAGGAATTTCGGTTTTCATTGAGGGTTAGGCTGATTATGGAGCAAAACACTCCACTTAGTGTTAAGTGCAGAAAATATTCTTTTTTTTTCTTTTCTACAATATTTCTAAATTAAAGGTTATAACTTTTGATTCATTGTTATCCCTCTTTAACTGTATTTAAGACTGCGAAAGACAAGAGCTTTATTATTCGATATAATTTCGGAACTTCCTTAATAAGATAAAAGAATTGTGTGGTTTCAAAAAAAAAATTCTTATGATTGCCGAACACGAAAATTGAGCTTTCAAGGTTCTGTATAATCCACTACACCATTCTACACTTTGCTAATATGCATAAAAATAATTTGGCAATTCAATCTGATAATTATTTACACAAAATAACCTGAAAAACGGTCTGTGGATAATCTTAAAGTTTCATCAGGCAAATAAAATCAGGTGAGAGTTACAAGAAAAAGCCTTCATCATAACAATAGTCAAAAGACTGATATCTGAATCAAAAAGAATCTGTAATTATTGTACGTAATTGAGCTTATTGTATGAAACTTGTGGTATTTAAATTGCTGAACAAAATCAAACTCCAAGTATAAGAATACGTCTTAAGACTGTCGACTGTCTTCTAAAGTAAAAAAAAAAAAAAAAAAAAAGCTACATCTAGGACCACACTGCCTAGGTAGCCTATATGTAAATTATCAAATAAAATCAAGTTTTTAAAAGAAATAATATTTGCAGTCCATACTAAGAAAAATGAAATAGAGGCTTAGTGGTTATTCTCCAAAGTGGTGATTGCGCGAACGTGAATTTCGTGGACTTTCCCCGAAAGAAGAACATTGTCGTGGCCTTCACCCTAAAAGATATGTTTTTTTTTTTTCAGAGCCATAAAATTAATCACAGGACAATGAAGTGTATACTTTTTTCTAATGCATAATACTAATCCTCATTGTAGTGGCGTAGCCATAAAAATATAATTATCATTGATAATTTTTTACTTAATCTTGTTTTCAGTAATAATTCAATACAATAAAAATATGTAACGAATCTTTCTGCCCAGATTCTAAGATGTAATTTCAAATATAAGGATCATTTATAGAAAAGTGGAATTACAGTTACTATGATAGACACACATGAGAGATAAAACAAATGCTTGTTTGTGATTAGCCAAAACTGGTAAATGTAAACAAATCCTTATCTTTGATTGGTTGAACGCATCTCTTATTGTTTATATAATAAATTCAGCCTCATGATTTTCGAGGAATGACCACGAGTAGAAAATAATTTCGGGCAGGAAAACACGACGGGGAAGATCCACATCGGGCGAAAACCATGCAAAGAAAATAGACTCTATGTGATTACAAAACTAGACTTCATGTAATTCTCCAAAATATGCAATATGTATGAAATATTAACAGAAAGTGTCAAATTAAGTTGACAGCTAACAAGCCAATTTTCATGGAATGTCATGCAAACCGTTGAGCGGAATGTCGAGACAGGCTGCAGACGGTGCAAAATACTCCGTCAGGACTGCCGAACATGCAGCTTTAGACCCGTTCTCCCGAAAGATAATGAAGTCATGTTATCCCTTTCACTGGTCTGCCCTTTGCCAAGTTCCATAAAGGGAACTTTTCTCAAACCGTTGTGGTAATAACACACCAAATCATTTGAAAAAGGTGCTGCGGATGTGTAAACAGTCACTTCAGCCAAACAATCACATGCGGCTTCGAAATGAAGCCTTGTCCGCTACAGTAGTCAATAGGTGTGCCATATAAATTGAAAAAAAAAAAAAAAAAAAACCACAACCATGAACACACTACACTTGTATGTGAATAAAACTGATTTTTAAACTAACTAGTAAATATTTAAAATGAAACTTTAAAATAAAAGTGCGGCTTCCAAAAAGGAACCTTGTCAGTTCAGTAATCATATAAACCAAAAGAAACAAAGTTCTACAACTATGAACAAGTTGTACGTACATAAGTGATTTTTAAATTAACAAATGCAATCATAGTCAAGACATTAAAATAAGTGAGCATATATGCAGAGTAAATTGAGAAAAGTAAATTTATTTGTGATCACAGTTACTAATCACCTAATCCTCCTCTAAATGAACGTAGTGTGCCACAACAACACCATATGGTTTAAGTCAGTGTGGCAACTACGAAGTCTAGTCTTGAGTCTTTAATGATAGAACGTACAACGTCCTTCCAGCAGAACGTGACGTCCTAAAAGTACTACCATGTTTATCTATAAATTAGACTACTTTGTGTACTTCAGCGGTACAGAAAGTTCTCCTGGTGGAAAGAGCATGAACTCTAGTGTAGCACAGAAAAAATACGTTGGTACGACTGGCTGGACGTAGGCTTGTACGTTCTATCATTAAGGCGTTCGTTTATACGATTCCGTTTCATCTTTTGTGGCTTAGAATAATATCCAACTTCCAATATGGAGGTTAATGTTTTGTTTTCTGCTTGTTACTCTTGCATCAAGGTAATAAACCTGAATATATTTGGATGATCAGTAATTGACTTTCTCCTTATCTTCGAACACCATCCTTCCAAATTACTGTTTGCGCATTTAAGGGGATGATCTACCTTTTCTCGGCACAAAAATTTTTATATTGGACCTTATGGGGAGAACATGGCTACCGAATTTCCTCAGTTTCTAAGGAACTAGGTATCTCTAATGGAAAAGAAAAATTTTGCAGATTCTACAGAAGTTTATTAACGGGTTGAAATACTTAAATTGTATATTTGTCTGCTAGTTTAGCAGAAATAAATAATTAAAAAATAAATAAATTAGTTTCTTTTTATACAAATTAAAATATGTCTAACTTTGGAACCAATTATGGTAGAAAGATCAACTTTTTTTTGTTTTATTCCTTGAGAAGAAACGACTCTAATAGTTTTAATCACAACCATATCTGATACGCCAATTAAAAAATAGTATTTTAATATAAGTATTAAAGTCCACCTGTCAAGAAGTTTGACGAGGGTAAGGCATCCGCGCCCACCCTTTTCTTTTGTTTTCGTCCCGCGAGATATGAAGGGAAGGGTCTTCACAAATCTCTTTCAGCTATGTACACAGACCGTTTGCACAGCAGGTGTCAATGCGAATGTAAACATCATGTCCTCACGTTCAATAGCCCAAGTTCGGCCACTTTCTCTCTCTCTCTCTTTTTTTTTCTCTCTTCCGAGAGGTGTTTCTACCCTGTAAGAAAATTATAGATATGTAGAGAAAATGGTGATCAATTATTTCTGATAGCCAGATGATAGACAAGCATTCTAAAATGCCTTCGAATTCCAAAAATGTATCGACCATAACTTTACCATCTGGTTATTTTCAGAAGGCAAAAGTTATATGATTATTATTATTATTATTATTATTATTATTATTATTATTATTATTATTATTATTATTATTATTATTATTATTATTATTTGGAGTTAGAGTGCAAAGCCACGAAGATACAAATGGCTCCATTGGCTAAACATACACATAGCTGTCCCCATTCAGAACATTCCTTTGTGCGTTAGAAAACATGCTATAACAATGCGCCCCTCGCAAAAAATCTAATTCAACTCTTATTGACCTCAGTAGCGCTTACTAATAGCGTAAATGCTATAAATCAGGCATTTGCAAGTAGGAACAGGGATTGGCCGAATCAGAGAAATCTTACTGTCGTCACGGGCTGTAAAAGGTAATATATGACATTTTCACAAGAAATAATTATCGGACCTACCGTAGTCGGGTCAAGACTCCACTTAGAAACTAACAGGTGCGCTATCCAAAAATACATGTTTCAGAATCCTAAGGTACTCACGCAACAATTTTTTATAGAGGGGCTTTAGCTACGGGCATATAATTTGAAGTAGTCACCAACTACCTCTATAAAAATCATTGCGGAAGTATATCGCAGGATTCTGAAATTTCGAGTTGGTCTATACTTTTTGTCATGACTAGCTATATACCGTTTATATGCTAGTCAGTGGCGGATCCAGGGGGCAATCGCCCCCTTCCCCAGAAGAGGAAACTTTCTTATTTTTTATATATAAATAAAACCCATCCCAGAGTTTAGAGCTCTTAAAAGTATCTGTAAGTAGCAGTATTACAACCCACCGCCCCCCCCCAGAAGTCCGTCCTGGATCCGCCCCTGATGCTAGTTTAATACTCTACGTTGAAATGTATCATAACTCTGTCATTTGAAGGAAAAAAAGGAAGGAGAGCTGTTGTGCAACATAACATGGTGTTGACATACTCAACCAAAACGACCAGAATGCTTCATTCGGGTAGGTTCAAGACGATTCTTAGTGCACGTACGGACACAACAGCTGTAAATTCCTGGATATTGTAGAGAGTTGTCACAGGAAAACACAAGAGTAGAAGAACCTCTATTTTGAATTTGGTGGAGAAGATAATAGAGCAGAAACCTAGAGCTGCAGGTCCTTCAAGAAACTCAAGAATGTAAAAGAGAAGAGACCCTAAAAGAGAAACCTCAAACTAATTTCGTGATCAAAGGTTTGCAATGCTATCCTAGAAATGTTGGATATTACAAGTGTCAATAGTTGAGTAATTGTGTTAGAATCATGTACAATAGTCTATTATAGAAAAAAGTCGATAGAACATACTCAAAGAATTCTTGTAATTTGTCAACATTATTTTCAAAGACGTAGCCTTCAATGTGAATGCATTACTAGAAAATAAAGATTATACGGGGGGACAGTCAAAAAGTTCCTGGAATATTATTGTAGCTATTTATTACCACGTACAATAGTCTATTATAGTCTGCATATATATATATAAATAATATGTTTTTATGTATGTGTGTGTGTGTGTCGTGGATGAATAGTTACGCTCATCCCTTATAATCAAGGAGTCCCTTGTTTGATTCCCGATGGAGACACAAGTGGTTCGGATCCTACGTTAAGCTGTAGGTCCCACCCATAGGACGTCATCATTCTGAAAGTATGTTCTTTTCTGCGTATCCTGCTTCTTGTTTCAACTCTTTAGGATAAATCGAGACTAACTGACAGTGCGTAGTCTTAGCGGGGTAAGCGCGGAAAACGAAAAAGTCAAAGAAAACAGGACTTTGCTCCCTTGTCCTCATATAACAATGCACAGTATGGACACCGTTCCAAATGGGTCTTATAAGAGTTATCATGGCAACATTTTTGTATAAGACAATTGGTGTGTGTTGTCTGCATGGTTGTCTGGGGACAAAAAGGGCAAACACGTTTTTCAATAAATAAATAAATAAATAAATAAATAAATAAAAGAAAACGTGCATTTTTCAATTCTCATATCCTCGTCATAAGAAGGCACTTAGCGCAACGAGCCTAAAATTTAAATGCTTTGAAAGTTTGTTCTTTTTTGCGTATCCTGCTTCTTGTTTCAACTCCCTAGGACAGTGATGATTTCAGGAGTGATTCTGGGGGGAAATTCTCCCAAGAGCTACGAAATTCACCCTCGGGTGCTTGAGATCTTCGCAGAAATTTCTGTGGAGCACGCAATTTTTTGTCGCTTTCCCCCCCTGTGCATGCTGCCTCCGGAGGAAATGATCTGAAATTAACACTGCTATAGGGTAATTAGAGATTGACTTACAGTGCTTAATATTAGCGAAGTAAGCACGAGAAACCAGAAATATCACAAAAAACAGGGCTTTTGCTCCGCTGTTCCCCCGTAAAAATGCACGGTTTACACACAATACAGATTGGATCTAACAGGGCTATTTAGAGAACGTCTTATAGAGAATGCATTTGGTGTGCAGTATTGTCTGCGGACAAGGAGGCAAAACCGTGATTTTCATTAAAAAATGGAGTATTTTAGATTTCCTTCGCCCCCTCAGGAGACGCTTCTTCAATGAGACCGTATCCTGCCTCTTTCTCCCATTCTCTAGGCCAATTAGGACTGACAGGCATTTGAATAAGTCCATTACTTGGTTGCCTAGTAATTAGCCATCATATTGGCTGCCATATTGGATTTAGACAAATGTTCTCTCATGTTACCATGTAAAATATGTCTTGTCGTGATGAAAGCTACCAGAAAAAGTAGGTTTCGCGTAGTCCTGAGGAAGTACGCTACATCCTAAAGTAATGCTTGCATATACGCATTTGTAACTTTGCACAGTTAATCGTTAGACAACAGTGTTGCCAGGTTGTAAGGTTTCTAAGTGGCAATAAATAATGCCATATTCATCGGCCTCAAAAACCTATACTTTGACAACAAAATTATCTTTCTAAGTGCCTTGGTTCAAGATCTCTCTCTTTATATATATATATATATATATATATATATATATATATATATATATATATATATATATATATATATATATATATATATCTCGGGTGGGTGTGCAAAACATGTTAAGTCCAAAATGGTAAAAAATGAGCTTTTCACGCTATCTGAATAAGAAAATTTTTCTCTACAATTGTGTATACTCGGCTAAGTCCTATCAGGTTTTTCAATGATGTTACAAACCCGTGCGTTTTCAGTCATGTTTGACATACAGATTCTATTTCGTGCAAAACAAGTTAAGTCCATAGTAAGTGGACTTAACATGTTTTTCCCAACTTTGTTCATTCATATATGAGTGTGAAAAGAAAGGTAAGTCCTCTAAAATGTGACTTAACATGTTTTGCACTGCACTTAATTGTTGAAAACATTTCCATCGTGTGAATGAAAGAAATGCAAGCAATAAACTTATGTGAAATATATTAAGGAGAAACGAGGTTGTAAATTATTTGCTTAGTTACTATTCGAATTATATTGGTTTTTCATATTATTCAGAGGTTAAGTAGTATTTGTTTGAAACAAATACAATCATTTTACTCTGTTTGTGTTTTCTATCTGTATTTGAATATTTTTATGCGCAATAATGGAAATAGACCCGAATTTTGATGGAAATGATTCTGCATCCGAATCAACAGAATCCGAAGCAGAAGAGAAGCTTAAAAGTCATAGGACGAGACGCAAGAAACAGACTGGTAAGAGAAAAGTAATGAAAGAAGATAGTAGTGAGAGAGACGGGAAAACATCTATTACTGTGCTCGGCCAGTGTACAGATCTGCACAATTTATCAGAGAAACCAGGAACATCTGACATTGAACGCGAGGTACCTGTGGAAGATAGGTCACGTGAAAATAGAGGACGGAAAGAATCATGAGGTTTGAATGGCGATACACGAAAAATTCGTAAAACGAGAAAACGTCTCAGAAATACAGGTCAATCATATGTTATTTCGAAAGGGCAATGCGTTCTAGCTCGTATATTTCAGCTTCCCGGAGATTGTAGAAGAAAATGTAAAATGTTGTGTTCAGAAGAAGTGTTTAGAAATATATTTGACAATTACTAGGCTCTTGATGATTATAATCGAAGAGTTATGTATATCTCTAGTTTGCTGAATATTGCTAATAAGCAGAGAACCAGAATCAGACAAAAAGATTTTGAAAAGCAGCACTATCGACAAGTGACGGTTTTGTATCACATCGAAGTGTCGGGTAAAAGACATGGAAGTAGGTAAAAGTTACTTCTTGTGTATTTTTGGTGAAAGCAAAAGCTTCATAGAGTCTGTAATTCAAAAGAAGCGTGCTTCTCTCTCTAGTGTTATAGACATTAGAAGCCGAGGAACCCACAAACCTTCCAAACACCAAGTCCGAAAATGAACTGGAAGAGGTTCGCAGCAAACACATTCAATCAGTTCCCTCATATGAAAGCCATTATTACCGACGAGACTCCAGTAAAAAGTGTTTACCGCCATACGTGACACTTTCGAGACTATATGAGGAGTATAAGAGAATATGCAATGGGATTCCCGTAAGTAGACGTCTGTATGAGCGTGAATTCCACAAAATGAACTTGAAAATAAAGAAACCGCACGTAGATACATGTCAAGTATGTGATAAGTTATTTCTTCAACTTAAAGTGTCCGGAGATCCTTCCATAAAAACACAGTTGGATAAACATCATCAAGAGGCGGAAGTAGAATATGACTCTAAAGCTTCCGACAAAGAACTGTCTAGGAATGATATTACACGCAAGACCATCACATTTGACTTACAACAATGACTTCCAACTACCTGTTTACAGAACTCAGTATCATTTTACAAAAGACAGTTATGGACATTTAATCTTACAGTTTACGATTGTGACAATCAAACTGTTGTTTTGTTTCGTGTGGCATGAGGGAATCGGTGGAAGAGGAGCAAATGATATCGCAATTCCCACTTTGCAGCCATGTGCTTCACAGTTTTACAGAAGTCTATGAACCTTGAAACTATTGACCACAAATTTCTAATACCAGGTCATACACATATGGAATGTGATACACATCATAGTGTTATAGAGAAAAAGAAGAAAAAAATTAATGGTAACGTCGAGCATCCCCACGACTGGGCTCAATTAATTCGTCAAGCAGGGAAGAAAAACCAATTTGTAGTACGTGAAATGTTTGAAGATATCTACGATTTTCCCTCTGTGTTAACAGAATCTATTCAATTTCGCAAGAGTGACAGTGCTGGTGAACGTTTTCTGTGGAGACATATTAAGTGGTTACGCTATGAGAAACAAAAGCCAGGTGTATTATTTTACAAGACTACACACAATAGTTGTGAAAATTTCAAAACTATAGATGTTTCAAGAAGGAGAAAGCCAAGTGTTTTGATGACAAAACGTCTCTAAAATGGACCGATAGCAATCAGCAATGAAAAGAAGAATTATCTTTTGGACCAGCTTCCGTTTGTATCCCCTGTATTTCATGAGTTTTACAGGTCATTAAAACTGCATCGTCCGTTCGAAATGTATTTCCTGATAAAACAGAAAGCAGTGCAAATGAAGACGATTAGTAAACTGACATTAACCATATTATAGAATTAATCTGAGCAAAACACACAGAGATTAACTTTGGTAAAAATATATTACATTTCTGTTACAGTTTCGACATATTAGCTCTGTCTTCTACAGTCAAACATTACATGCCTACTTGAGTAGGTAACGTTTGTCTATAGAAGACAGAGCTAATCTGTCGAAACTGTAACAGAAATGTAATATATTTTTACCAAAATTAATCTCTGTGTGTTTTGCTAAGATTAAATCTATATTTGCTAAACTTAAAAAGATGACTTTATGACATTAACCATAACCACCATCATATCTTATATTATTTCCTTTTATTTACTTCCTTTAATTATTAATTGCAATCTGGTAATGTTTTTCCATTAAAATAATGTTATAGCATTATGCACAGTATCACATAAGTATATACATTCAGTGCAAAAACAGATAAGTCCACAAGTGCTGTAAGTTGTATTAAGTGCAAAATCAGATAAGTCCACAAGTTCTGAAACATAGTCCTAAAAACAACTCTAGAACTTTTTTATTATAAGGTGTTAAGCACTAAAAACTGAGTATAATGTGCACGAAGGGACATTAATTGAAATAAAATACACAAAAAATCATACATTGTAGTTTCTGATTTTTGTCGAATTTTCAAACTTTCAAATTGAGTTTTCTCAAAAGTAACATTTTGTGACTTAACATCTTTTGCACACCCACCCGATATATATATATATATATATATATATATATATATATATATATATATATATATATATATATATATATATATACACACACACACACACACATATATATATATATATATATATATATATATATATATATATATATATATATATATATATATATATAGAGAGAGAGAGAGAGAGAGAGAGAGAGAGAGAGAGATTTACGTAGGGCGGCGGCCATATTGGAAAATGACGGCTACCAGGAAAACACCTCAAATTTGAAATATATACCCAAGACATTATAAAAAAACTTTTTTTTTTACGAACACCTGTATATGGGGGCCAGGACTTTACATTGTCGGAATCCTGTGGGGGCACCCCTCTGCCCCCTTCCCTTCGCCACTACTGTATGCTATAATATTTGTCCGGAAGGGGTAAAAATCCCAAAATAACAGCGTTTTCTGATATATACTGTTCTTCTCGCGCACTCTAGAATGCATCTTGATGAACTTCCAGAGGTAACGGGGAAAAGAGGATACTTCACACCACATCGTCCAGTCTCTTAGTATGGAACCATTGAGGGAGACAAACTCTATCAAGCTAACAGTATTTGGCAGCTGACAGGTAATCTCAGAAACTGGTCGAGAATCTGTTTTATTCAGCCATCCACCCCCTCCATTTCACCATCCCCCACCCTTTCCGCGGCCAAGCTTAGAGTGGGGTGGGACTTACCCTCGTCAAACTTTGACAGGTGGACTTTAATACTTATATTAAAATACTATTTTTTAATTGGCGTATCAGATATGGTTGTGATTAAAACTATTAGAGTCGTTTCTTCTCAAGGAATAAAACAAAAAAAAGTTGATCTTTCTACCATAATTGGTTCCAAAGTTAGACATATTTTAATTTGTATAAAAAGAAACTAATTTATTTATTTTTTAATAATTTATTTCTGCCAAACTAGCAGACAAATATACAATTTAAATATTTCAACCCGTTAATAAACTTCTGTAGAATCTGCAAAATTTTTCTTTTCCATTAGAGATACCTAGTTCCTTAGAAACTGAGGAAATTCGGTAGCCATGTTCTCCCCATAAGGTCCAATATAAAAATTTTTGTGCCGAGAAAAGGTAGATCATCCCGTTAATTTAGAAGTTTCTTGGAAAGGAAAAAAGAAAAGGTACCTAACAGCATCTAAGTGGAGTGTAACGTTCGACGATGATGCGCATGCCTTTCCATGAAACTTGGCAAAATTGCAAAAATTAACCACAAGAAAATGAAAACTTAGATGGGAAAAATCCCTTTCTGTATGCAAATTCCCTTTCAACTGGTTTTCGGCGAAACATGAATTCCTGTTTTGCCGAACATGGCCGACTGTCCACGTGTGCGATAATTTCGTAGTTTAAGGCATTCGGCAAAATAGGCAGGAACCAACTGATTCGGATATTGATTCAGAAGAAATTATATTCTGAGGAATGTGATGGAAGATATAGTGGAAGGAAAAAGAGGGAAGACGGGAAACTAGTTGTAATTGGTTGAAGGTGTTGAAAGTGATAATTTCTATATCAAAACCTAAAGGCCAGCTAAAATCCGTGCTACATGGAAGCTACTCAGTTAGCTTTCAGTGATAGCAGACTATCTATAATGATGTCCACAAAACATGTATCAGATGATGCATATTAATGTATAATATCTTCATTTTACACAGATTTTGTTCTAAGCTCTAGAAATGAAATTCTCAATATTCTGATTAGCGAACTAGTACTTTACTCTTACTTCTTATACTCACTAAATCATTTTTCTTCTCTCAAATCTAAGTTTTGAAGATTGAAATTTGATTTCAAAACTATATTAAAGTTTCATTAGTTGTATCACGTGTGTTGCAATACATTTATTAGCTCCCATGCTCTACAGTTCACGAAGAACTATAGCTGGCCTAATGGTGCACATTCAACTGTGTTATACGTTAATAGTAGTGTGCGAATTACTGCAGATGTGAGAGGAAGTTCCCTCTCTGAAGATAGCATATTCCCTTTGTAATGAAGTAAAATTATCATATAGGGGGAATGTTACTTCATGCGCATAATGAAATATTTATTATATATATTTTATTATGCATCTTGTAATTTTCTATCTGAAGTTCATTTCACCCTTCTCCTTAAAGTATCTTCATTTAAGCTTCATCTCCCAATGCCATTTCTGGCTTCCTAGTAGAGACCTGCACGGGCCAAATTTTTCGGCCCGAACCCAATCCAGCCCAAACGTACCTAGCCCCGCCCAGCCCGGGCCCGAAAAGTTTTGGAGATTTTCGGCCCGAGCCCGGCCCGATATTTTTTTAAAATAATTAGCTCGAGCCCGAATCTTTCTCAAAATTTAGTACTAAATTTGACCTAACCCTCAGAAACATTTTCTAAACTTTGGTTCACAACCTGACGCTTGCCTTCCGAATGGTGCCATTGCCTGCTAGAACTTTGCCTGTCATCGAGAGAACAAAAACTCCATTCCCTGTAGCAAAAATCTAACTTAATTGATTTTTAGCATAAAGTGAAGATGGCAATATTGTTTAGCGACAGGCAAAACATTCCCACCTGCTCTTGCCATATTTTGGGTTTAGTGAAGGTCAAGGTCAGAGCTCAATTTACCGCATAATGCCTGCAATCCTCTATAGTGAAAGTGGAGCCGCTAAGCAACACAACGTGTAAATAGCTATTGCATTCTTTGTAACATTTTTCACGGACACACTTCTTCAACTTTTGGCTTTATTCCAGTGGCGTGGCGTGACACTTTCACAGTTGTTACCGTTTGTTGTTTTTACAAGTATCTCTAGTTTTTCAATATCAGAAAATCTAATCCTTTTTTCCTTTTAGCGTATCAATCATTTTAAACCATAGGCATTGGCAACGATTTTTCAGGGGGGAGTCAAATCCCACTTCATTTACTTTGATCTTTTTGAAAAGTGTGCCTTTTCAGGTTCTTCCATTTTTACTAAATATAATCGAAACCGCCTCTCAATGAACTTAGATATTCTTCAGTCATTTATTTTTTTCTGCAAAAACTTACATCATGAATTTCCTTCTGTAAGATAGTGAACAAGATTTCTTATCTTGACCCTATAACATAAAAGAGTTTAAGTAAAAAATTGAAGTCAAAACTTTGAAGGGTTTGGTAGAATTTTGCTGCACGAACTCTGGTTTGAGAATCTCATTCGTCGATATTTTCGTCATGGATTTAAAGAGTCCTAACAGTTCATCTTTAAAGCTATACAGTACATCATTTATCCTACTTCTATAGTTCCACCTGGTGTTTGAGGCTGTTGGGATACTTTTGTTGACTACACAGGCCGGTAGCCAGCCCAAAAATGTAGGGGAGCGGCTGAAGTTAAGGGGGGCCGATCCAACCTTATTATACTTCATCACCATATTATAGTTCATTTGCAAGCCTACTGTGAAAATCTTAGGGGGGCAGCAAAAATTTAGGGGGACCCGGCCCCCCTAAACCCCCTGGATACGGGTCTGTGACTACATAGTTCAAAAGTTTTTTTTTTTTTTTTTTTTTTTTTTTTTTTTTTTTTTTTAAGACCGAGAATAAAGAAGCAAGTCACGACATAGTTTTAGAGAAAACTTACACCGTTTTGTACAGTCAACGGACTTTTCTAACACTAAATAAAGCCTATGGGTATGACGATGAAAAAAATAGACTTCTGTATATCTTTGTTTAACGAAAGGCTTCTGCTTCCTACCTCACCAACCATAACCGAAGCTCCATTATATGTTTGAGCAACAAGTTTTCCGTATTGAAAACTAGTCAAACTGTCAAACACAATGCGGGACAGTCAAACTACGGCATAGTGAAGACGATTGCACAGTTCTTTTTCAACACATCAAACTGCATCAAAGTGCAAATTCAACTAGTAGGCTAGAGGCTAGGGCTGGAAATTTGCTGAATCGAAAGTAGGTATTCTATACTAAATTAAAAACAAAATATTTTCAACTTAATGAGCATAAATCTTAAATAATAATAAATATATGAATTAGAAGGAGCGCCGGGAAACATCTCTACTTCTCTCTGATTATCATTACTATGAAATTGTATACTGTTAAGACAACGAAATAACTTTACGAATACGGAAATTACAGCCAAGTTTCCATACTTGGATTAGGAAGCAAACGAAACAGTATAGTTGAATCACACTGCCAGCTCGATCCTCTATAGCGAGAGGAGAGCGAGTAGAATGCTGATGATATTCTAGATTCTCCTTGTTTTCACAGGGAACGTTTCTATTTTTTCCTGTTCCACTCACAAGGAACCCTAGGTATCTATCAAAGCCCGATTTTTATGAAACTTTGTATATAGATAGAGTACCTCGCGAAACGCGCACAGCCAAAATTGTAGCTGCAGAATCCAAGACTTTGGGACACTAGGGCTCGAGAAAGATCAAATGTGAAACGTCAGTACAATAAGGACATGGTGAGAGAATGCACGTTTTTCTTTAAAACTGGTTATTGTAACGACACGAAATGAGCATACATGGATACGAGATGGTAGATATGATCTGTTAAAACTTATGAAAAGTATATCCGCCATCTTGAAAGAGGCCATATTGAAACTGGTGCGATTGGTGTAAATGAGAAGAGGGTCAGGCGATGCATCAATTTGAAGATAGACACAAAAACCAGTTAGTGAAGTCTGTTGTGGGATTACATTATTTCTGTGCTTCTGACAGAGTGGTTTAGATATAAGATGAGCAAAGTGTATCTCATGACACTTGAACAGATGCAGGTTATGGTGCGCCATGAGTGGGATCAGTGCAACTAGAAAAACAGAGCGAAATATAATTTTAGTCCTTCATGATTTGTGTCAGTCAACATATAATTGGTGTGGATGTGCTGATACGACGGGTTCTTCATAATAATGCCATGGTTAGCATTAACTTGTAACTATTTATTATATTCCCAGTAATTCGAACAGAAATCTGAACTCCTATCTGTTCACTCATAGCGCTCCATCTGCTCGAGTGTCATTAGATACCTTTGTTCATTTTGTATCTAAACGACTCTACCAGAAGCATAGGCATAGTGTAATCCCACAACAGACTTCACCAACAGGTTTCTGTGTCAATTTACGTTCAAACTGACCCTCTTCTCATTTACACCAATCGCACCAGTTTCAACATGGAATCTTCCAAGATGATGGATATTCTTTTTATCACCTTTAACAGATCAAATATAACACCTCGTATCCATGTATGCTTATTTCGTGTCGTTACAATGACTAGTTTTAAAGAAAAACGTGTATATTCTCACCATGTCCTTAATGTATTAATGTTCCACTTTTGATCTTTCTCGAGCCCTAGTGTCCCAACGTCTTGGATTCTGCAGCTACAATTTTGGCTGTGCGTGTCTCCCAAGGTACTCTATCTATATACAAAGTTTCATAAAAATCGGGCTCTGATAGATACCTAGGGTTCCTTGTCAGCCGAACGGTAACATAAGGATCATTCCGAACGTCCAAATACGAGTGCGCAGAATGCTTCTGGCCCTGGCTGGTACGCTGAAAGGTGCTTCTGAAGTGAATGACCGCTATCGGGGTTCGCGTTACCTCTGAAATCTATGGTATCAACAACAATAAGTTCCTATTTGGCGCTGGCATTGTAAATGCGGCATAGGCCGTCCGAACTCTTTTTTTTTTTTTTTTTTTTTTTAAAGAAAGGAAAGGAAAATATGTAAACATCTTCTCATGTTGATGATGAAATTTAGACATATGGAAAAACGAAAAACTGTCATATTTATACCGTTACCTCCGGTAACAGCGGTAATATGCACTACGCGTCCCTGCTTTATTCCAATTATCGTTTAACGAAAGTCAATAATGATTAAAGAATTGCATTTGATCGGCCCCAGCCCGGCCCGACCTGAAGAGAAATCAGTGTCGGCCAGCCCAAGCCCGGCCCGGCCCAAAAGAAATAACAGAGTCGGCCCGCCCAATCCCGGCCCGCGGGCCGGCCCCGGCCCGTGCAGGTCTCTACTTCCTAGATCGGAGTGCGTTACCTTTCAATATAAATAACTCCCCTAATAATTGCATCAGGATACTAGGCAATACTGAAAATTGATACTCACATCTGAAAGTTAGTTTTCTTTTTCTTTTTTTGTTTTTAAATGATCAATGACCCATTCTATATGAAAACTAATTTTAAAATATTATTGTAATTTACTTATGCCGTTCTTCTTTTTCCATTTTCAGACATGGAGTCACGACGGATTTTGAACGTTTCTCACACACTTGCAATTGTAATATTGTGGATTGGATTTGTGTTGTCTACTCCTTTCGTCCAAACTGAAAGCGATTCGGTAGAGGTAAGTAATGAAATCTAGTCACCAAACTAATTTCTTATCATATACATATTAATTTAATAGTAATAATAAACTAACTTTTGCAGTACTTTAATATGAATTTCGATTTGCTTGATTTCATATAGCCTTTATTATTTAGATAACGTATTTTGAAATCGTTTTATTGCTAAACGTTTCTCCTCAGCCTACTGTTGGAGATGATGACTGTATAAATAGGTAAATAAATAAATACATAAAATCATTCAGCGCATTCGTCGTATTTTCCTTGCAAATTTCCTATTCTATGTTTATTTTACATGAAATATTATAGACAACTATTAATACTTAACATATTTTATAACCTCCCCGATAAACACCACTTTTACGAAGACATTTATGTGTCGGGTCGGGAGGATTGCGTGCTACAGTGAAATTTAGACCGATGTCGGCGGTAGTTTACTGCGAGAAGGGCCACCCCTACCAAATTGGTCTAAATGGAGTAGCCAGACAAAGACTGTCCTAGGATAAGACAGCCGTTCCCTACTAGCCAAGTAGGCGGAAACTAACAAACTATAGAGATTAGTAGGGTAACTTCGGCATTAGTCCCAGGCGTGGTCAGAGTGACATTAACGGCTGGCATACTGCGGGGTATAAGGCAACGAGAAAGCACATCTCTATTTTTCCCTAGTTCGCTGACAGCAGAATTATAGCATATGCACAAAGGTCTTTCCCAGGTCAAAATGTTAAAATGTTTC
Organism: Thermobia domestica; assembly: GCF_964235325.1. Taxonomy (NCBI): domain Eukaryota; kingdom Metazoa; phylum Arthropoda; class Insecta; order Zygentoma; family Lepismatidae; genus Thermobia; species Thermobia domestica. Next base: position 147,876,028 of record NC_137454.1, on the reverse strand, counting down.
AGTGTAAAATGGCCTCTATCTGAAATCTATTATAAATAAATAAATATAGTTCCGGAGGTAGAATATCCACAATTCAGATCTCCGGGAGGGGGATGCCTTGACAAGAATTATTGAACGAGAAAGTAATATGAGAAGATAGATAGAGAAGAAAAGACATGCAAGATCAAAATGTTTATGATAGAGACATGGAAATTAGAAAATCACGTGTTACATCTCATGTTACAGGGAGGGAAATTAGAAAATATTAAAGAGAAAATGAAACAAAATAATGTAGAGTTGGTAAGAATTTTTAAAGTTATATGGAAAGGTAATGAAGTGTTGAACAGCGAAGGATATAGAATGTTTTACTCAGGTAATGAAAAGGGAGGTCATAATGTTGTAGGAATGATTCTTGGTAAACGCTTAAATGAGAAGGTAGTGAAAGTAGAATTTGTAAGTGATAGAGTTATGATGTATAGACTTTAGTAAAAAACGAAGGATCTAGTGGTGATACTGATATACACACCGCCGACTTCGCAGGCTTCGTAGGCTTTTGGGGAAAATTTGCTATTAAAATGAGGTGTCACATGCTTTAGTTTTCATTTTTCAAACTTCAATTTAATTCAAAATGGCGGATTTCAAGATGGCTGCCGTCAAGGATACCTTTACCGTATCAATTCCCTCTAGGCATAATATGTATTACCGAAGCTTTTATCCACTTATTATCATTACTACGCGGGTTAGAAGCGGAGATAAGAGACTTACACACGTAGTAAGTATAAACAATTAATATGCCTGTAACTTTTTCACAAATGGGCGTATCTTAAAACTAACTTCATTGTCTTCCTGATTAAATTCTAGCCCGATATTATGTATCATATTACCCTATTCTCATTTTAAAAAACTTGACCTTAATTCAAAATGGCGTATTTCAAGATGGCTGCCGTTCTGCAGTAATCTCTAATAACCATATCACAACTCTTAAAAATTATAGAAAATTAGAAAACATGCACCATGGCAAAAATTTATGTCATCACAAATAATACATACATGTCCTCTATCAGAAAAAAAAATCATTGAAATCGAAGCCCGACAATTGGGTGATGTCCTTTGTTAGTAATTCATGCATATTTTAAAGGCTTAATCAGTACATTACGTATTCAAATTAGTTAGGGTAGACTTACTTTAGCCTATTCTACTACCTAGAGAAACCGTCTCTGATTCACACGCGGATAGATAGTATTAGAACTGGAACACCCAAGAGGCATAGTACTTGCAGTAAACAATTGTCCTTAAAATAGAAATGGAGTACAGATGTGAAAGGAATTAGCTTACAAGCGAATACTGTATATTATTCTTCCAACTTGTTTCAGATGATTATTTATGCACTTACGGTTTTGCAATGGTTGCCAAGTTTAATCTAGATTTCAACGGTTTAAATGTTCTCCCATCATTGTCAATAATCTGTCACTCTCTCTGGTTCCTTTCTATTATTGAGGAGAGTTCTATAGTTTATAAACATTTGTTAATGTATAATGTATATATTCTAAGATCAGTTACACGTATTTGTAATGAGATTCTTTTCTTTTCCCGACATTTTAAAATCCAGATACTCTGTCTTCAGTGTTCTAACCAAGGGATTTTAAATGACTTTAAAATCTTAACTGCATTAACTGTATCATTTAGCTCTACTCGACGCGGCTCAGCTTAGTTAAATAAATCATTAACATCGTACTTATAAATTGCAATATAATCTTAAGACAAAGTATTATCAAAACTTATTTAATAATTCAAACAATAGCAAATTAAGTACTGATGGACTGCAATAATCTTCAAAAAATAAAAATAGAGAAATAATACTGATAATAATTTGGGAGAAATGTCAATAGCTTCGAAAGGAATTAATTCACCTCAATTCGCTGTAATGTGATATTCTAAAGCTAGTTTTGATGTTTATTCATTTATTTATTCATATAGACCTGATTATACCTATGAAAATATAACAAGCTAACAATATAACAAATGTAGACATAATTTTGAAAGGAAGTCCATCACAGCATCGTACAGGTGTCATCTCCGCATGTGAGTTCAAGGAAGACTCTGCCAGGATAGCCATTACAATGGGATTTAAGCTCCAGATGGCCCATTGTAAAGTAAGAACAGTAACTGCTATGCACATACTGTTCCAATCGATAATCCATATATGGTTTTAGATCGATTGGAGGGATTACATTAAATTGCAAAATAAATTTAAGGTATTAGACCTGCAACCTTTCATACCATAGATGAATGTCCTATCACCATATCTCTTGAGAACATTAAATCCAATTAATGAACACATAAAAACTGAGAGGTCTCCACAGAATAGTAAGCGCTTTATCGTTTCATTGCCCTCACTCCATTACCTTCAGTAAACATCGGTTTCAAAAAGCTTACTACACACCTTTCGTGAATATAGACACAAAAAGGTAGCAAATGAAGTAAAATCTTATTTTTTGCAAGATTGTCTACAAAGTATTTTGTGAATAGAATTTTCATTTTTTAAATATTGTAGACAAATTCGTTCTAACGGTGTTTGTAATATTGAGATAAAACGAAAACGAATGTTGTATATTTTTGTAGACAAAACTTAAATCCAATTCAGCTTTGAAGATAAAAGAAAAAATATTAAGTTCCAGTTCCTTTATGGTGGCACTAATTCTAAAATTTTCCACAAAATTGTCCGGCGATTAGAAATCAGTTTTGTTAAAATCCTATCTGCAGACGATTACAAGAGAGTGAGAACTGGGATCATAATTAAGCATTGAACCAGAAATAATAGAAGCTGAAATAAAACAAATTTAGAAACTACGTCTATTCACATCACGTTTTTTGCATGTCTGTCTGAAGTTCTTAAAATATGTACATAATCTTTTAAATATAAACTTTTTGTATATTCATTTTTATTGTTAATAATTTACACCAAAACGAGCACTTCAAAATAGACTGGTGTATTACATATTGTGCGTATTGAGTGCAATGTAGGATTAATTCTGTTGCTTCGCTGAATATGTTTTAGTAAACAACGACAGGTGTACAGTTCCCACACCTACGGAAGTTCAAAGGTTTTAAAATTCAATTATTAAAAAATACATGCATGCATATCTACTATTTATGAAATATTTGCATAGAAGAAGCGTCTAGGGTTCCAGAGAAGTTTAAACTATTTGTAATTGTTAATGTATTTATTTAGTAATATTGATTAAACTTTTAACATTGTTTATGTCTCTTTTTTAATCAATAATAGCTATTTCAGAGTTAAACTAAATGCATTATTCGTGAGCAGGGGCGCCCATGTTGTGGTTTCCAAGGGGGAGCAAGTATAAGTGGAATTTCAAATATAGTTTCAAATTTGCTGTAACTATTCTAAAAATTCAATTGAGTTTTCGAAATTCCGAAGTACAATTTCTTCAAGGGGGGGGGGCGAACGCCCCACCTTGGCCCCCTAATGGGCGCCCTTGTTCGTGAGTGAAGAAAAAAGCTTTAAAGTTCACTGCAGTCTCATGCGTCAATTGTAGAACATTTCAATAAGTTTAGATCTCGTATAACTATTTATTCATAAACAAGGTTCATTACAATTGCCACAGGTTATGTTGACCTAAAATGTGGGTAGAGAGAGTGACCGGTGGCCCTATGTTTTAGCGTTCATCTCTGATGCTTGATTTCAAATCATATGACGTGGACAATATCGTGCACATAGGTTTTCTCGAGTTATTTCCATGTCTTCTATTTGTACAGGGAGTTTAAAAAAATGTCACAATATTTTAGGAATAGACAATCATTTTTAGAGAGACTGTTTGGGAGTACTTGATCAATCTCCACTCACCTCTCTAAAATCGGTGTGTGCAAGTACTGGAGCATTCTTAAACATGGGCATTTGGATAATTCACATGCCAGTTCCTCACTGATGTCTTGTCCCGACAACGATTAAAAAAAATGAAATTAAACCTTTAAGTTTTACGTCCCACGGTTATGCCGGTTAGGCTAAAGGAGACGGTGATGATGAGAGATGAGTGAAATGAAGAAAGTGGGAGAACCCCGAGAAAACCCAGGAGCACGGTATTTGTCCAGCACAAAGTCCACACGGCGCGAGCGGGGATCGAACCAGGGACCCCAAGCACCGGAGGTGAACGCTGTACCACTGAGCCACCGGGCCCTCCCTTCCCCGACAACGATTAAGTCCCATAGTAGTGGAGCTGTGAACTTTTAAATTTCACTTGTTTCACATTTTTGGCACCCTATAACTTCGAATCTATCCACTAAGCATAGATTCATATGAACTTTTTTTTTTTTTTAAATTTTAATGTGAGGAATCTGTTGCCAAAATATTGTGATACATTTTATTACACCCTGTATATTTATTTAACGGTATTGAGTACTATATCTACGACATCTTTCTATTTTAGTCTATTGATTTACATGAGAAATTATATTTGTTTGCTTTGAAATGGAGTGGAATTTTAATTATGTGGTTTTTACTGATTTCTTCAGTTAAATCTCTCTTGCTTTTTCAGAATGATTTTTTTACATATACATTGAATATTATTATTATTATTTACATTATAATTGATTATTAAATATTTAAATGATCTCTAACAAAATTTAACTTTTACGAAATAAGAAATATTTAAATACATAGTAAAACCAAACTATTAAAATTCCAGATGTCTTCAAAGAAATCAGAAAAATGATTTTCCAGACAAATCAATGGGTTAAAAACATGAAACATAGCACAGTTAATTACAGGTATTAAAGCACAGTTAATTTTAAACTTTCTGTATTTAGTTTACTACTGAAAATTTTAGCAGCAGTATAGCGAACACTTTCTAATCATTCTACAAGCCGTTGTATTATAATTCACCTAAAGAAGACGTTAATTATGATCTAGCAACGTGAATGAACCCCTAGCTACGAGTCTTACCAATCCTAAATGACGTTCTGATATGCACATTCATAAAGATAAGTGCAAACCTAAGTTTAAAGTCGTAACTGCCCTTTTGTCGTAATAATACCAATTTTTCTCTGATGTGGAAGACACTTTCATGCTGTTTTTCAAGAAGGATACTCTTACTATTAGTTATACCACTGTACCTGCATTTATAAACCAGGAGAAATCATTAGTTGTAGTTATATTCAATTAAATCTTGATGAACAAGGACATTAAACGAAAAATTTTCTCTTCTGTGCAAGACAGATTACCTTCCTGAAATAAAGTGTGCTCTATGAAAAAGGAAATGTTGACGAGAAAGGTATCTTTACATACTAGAAAAAAATATTGAAGTTAAAAGTTAACTGATTACTTGGCGGCTAATTTGAACATTCTTCAATGCGTATTTTATGTTTTGTATTATACTTGTTTTGCTTCCGGTATTAGATAGAGACTTTATTCTTTTCAGAGCATGTGAAAAAGAAGTGGTAGTAACATATATCCTAAGAGGATTTTCGAATCTCCTTGGAAAAATGAAAGTATTAATAGGTCAAAGACAGAATAGTGAGAAAAAAAAGCATTAGCCGGTTGCAATATCGCAATCCGCAAAAGTCTAATTGAAAGCTTGCTTGGTTTGAAATAAAAGAAGTTAATCGGCGTCTCACAGATCTTGTAATGAGAAGTAGGAAAGCCGTAGTAATTACGAAGACTATAGACAGTGGCAAAGTTTTATTTATTTATTTATTTTTAAATCAAGTCCAACGATACAGTGTCAGTTTCTCTATAAGAAAGTAAAATCGAATTTATATCCCGTATGAACTGCCGACTCCATGAATTCACTTATTATTAAATGAAAATTGACAGTTTCAGTATTCAGTTAACACAGTGATTCTCAGCCGATTCGCTGTGTTGCCTTGGAACTTTCGTGACAATGTGATAATAAAGGTAGGAAAGAAATAAAAGTAATCTATATAAATAAAAATGAAAGTGACTATGTTTGTGAGTTAATAACTGTTGAGCCACCCGACCGATCTCGATCAAATTTTCAACATAGATGAGATTCGGGCGTGGGGTGTTTTTATTATTTCACTTTGATGGTGCAACTCAGGCAAGGGAGAGGAGGAAGATATATAAAAATGGTTGAAAATGACCGATATTAGTATGAAATCAATAGTTTTCGGGGCCGCTGAGATGAACGGTGACACTTTCGATGCCGTTTAAATCCAAATTCAGCCCCTCAGCTTGGGGGAGGGAGAGGGGAGAAATAAAGGAGTGAGCGAAAATGACCGATATCAGAGAGCGCTTCAGTAGTAATAGAAAGCGACTGACTTAACGCAACATATTACTAATTATTGTTATTTAAGTCAACGAAGTGGGTAATTGACGCTAGTTCAATATAAATTTGAAAACCAAAGAACTAAACAAGTATTCCAATGGTCTAAAATTATTAATTTTCCAGAGATGTTCAAGAGTGAAGACTAGTTATTAACGTAAATCTGAAGCATTGTGGCCAAATCGCACATTACTGTGCTACAGCTAGTGCTCTCACGTGACCCGAATTGACTGACCCGACCCGACCCGAGTGACCCGACCCGTGATCCGATCCGATTGACCTGACCCGACAACTGGACCCGAATAACCCGACCCGAGCTGACCCGATTGACCCGACCCGACAACGCGACCCGAGCTGACCCGATTGACCCGACCCGAAAAATTCGACCCGAGCTGACCCGACAACCCGACCCAAGCTGACCCGACCCGACCCGTTTGAGAGCACTATGGTCACCACACTTTGTGAACGCCAAAATGCACTCCCATTGAGAATTAAACCCGGACCACATGTACCGAAGTCTTACACGTTAACCACTAGCTAGATCAAGCGGGGGATTTGTATATGCATCTTAATGAATATTTGGCACTTTTGAGGTTTGGTTATTTCTTTTTATAACTGATACCAATGTCCGACGTGGGAGAAATTTATTTTTTTCTTGCTTAAGTTCCATGTGACGAAATTTTTATTCAAGTTCAGTTTTCTCACCTGCTCGGACGGCAGGGGGTCTTCTCGGAAGGCAGTAGCAAGAGTCTCTTGGCGGAGGCAAAAGGAAATCGTTTAACTACAATGATAAGTGATGAGGAAACGGGAGAACACCTGTGATTTTTTCCAACCCTTCAACTTTCATTCCAAAATAGGTTCTTATGATTCCAGGACCCGCGCCACTTTGATTTTTCTTTCTCGGTAATTAAAACGTATTTTACAGTATACATATTTGCAAGTAAGAAGATACATAATATAAATTTTGTAATTTAAAATTTACAAATACAGTATGATAATTAATTATGAAGTACTAATTTTATTTCATCACTTTCAGCCCAACAAATGAAATTCAAACAACTCGCACCCTAGGTCTTGGTGATCAATATTGCGTCTTATTCTTTGTCTTGCACAGTCAAGTCTTGGTCCTGCATTTCGTAGTCTTGGTGGTCTTTCATGCTATATAAGAGCCAAGAATGCTCGCCTCATTGGTACAAATGAAGACCAAGTGTGATTTTGATTATGGTCTTTCATACTATATGAAAAGCAAGAAAATTTGCTCATCGCTACTTGGTGATCACCAAAACAAGGCCAAGAGCAAGATTACTATGCACTTCGTCTTGCATATCCAATCTTTATCTTATTCTTATTTCGATGTTCTTGGGCTTGGTGAAATAAAATGAAATACTCAGTTTAAGGTCCCTCAATTCTGCACCGAGGCTAAGGGATATGGTGACCATGAGAAATGAATGAAATGGTGGAATAAAGAAAGTGGGAGGAAACAGCAGAACCTCGAGAAAACCCACTACATGGCGTTTCTCCACCACAAAGCCCACTTAGCACAAGCTGGGATCGAACCATGGACACCATGCACCAGAGATGAATTCTATACCACTGAGCCACCGCGGCCCCCCTTGGGCTTGGTCTTCAATATCCAATCTTTCTTTTGGCCTTGCTTAAACAACTTCTTGTTTTGTTCTAAATCCAGACTCCATATTGGCGTAGATATTAATATTACAGTCGATTGGTAAAATCAATCTTCCACATTTAAAAATTAAAATACACACAAGTACAAAAATAAGCATTTACCATAAAAACATTAGCTGCAAGTGTTCAAAATAGATTTATAGCTTCTATAAAATCAATTGAAAATTGCTATTTTTAATTAGGCAGCTAGTGAAAAACAGCAACTTTCGACTCCAGCCGAGTTTAAGCTCAACCTAAACTCAGTTGACCAAAGTGAACTGACCCGACTGACCCTACCCGACAGCCCGACCCGATCTGACCCGACTGACTCGACCCGATAACCCGACCCAAGCTGACCCGATTGATAAGACGCGACAACCCAACTCGAGCTGACACGATTGACCCGACTCGATTGACCCGACCCGACAACTCGACCCGAGCTGACCCGACCTGACAACCCGACCCGAGTAGCCTGACCCGACAACCCGACCCGAGCTGATCCGACTGACCCGACCCGAGCTGACCCGATTGACCAGACGCGACAACCCGACTCGAGCTGACACGATTGACCCGACCCGACAACCCGACCCGAGCTGATCCGACTGACCCGACCTGACAACCCGACTCGAGTAGCCTGACCCGACAACCCGACCCGAGCTGACCCGACTAACCCGACCCGACAACCTGACCCGAGTTGACCCGACTCGAGCTGACCCGACCCAACCCGACCCGTTTGAGAGCACTAGCTACAAGTACACTCAACAAAGGAGACTTGTGTAATAAAATAAATAAATAAAAATTGAATTACGGTATTATTATATTCAAAGAAAAAAGTTTCGTACCAAATATGATTTAATCAACGTTATTATTGAAATTAGGTACTTGTGGGATAATAACAAAACGTACGTTTTCTTACACGAGTGCAGAAATCTGGACTGGACTCTATACATTTTTCGTAGGATGAGCAAGTGATATCAAAGAATCTACATTATATTAATTTGTTTTCTTTCTTACAGTTCGAATTTTAAAACTGTAACTTTTCATAGGAGTCTGAAACTCCAAGTTTGTTAGATGTTATATTTAGTTTCTAAAATGTATTTAAAATGTGACCAAAATTCAAATAGTTGCAACTGGTAGTAATTTAAATTCGCTGATGAATGAAAGATGTTCTTACGAATTAAGAATGCGTCGTCTTTCTCTTCGGTGACATGGATTAGGTACTTTTAATTCTACAAGTTGTTAAGAGTTTAACGAAAAAAATACAGCAACATAGATCTCATTAAAGTTTCCAGATCTTACGCTTTCTCATAAGATTTACTTCTTCTTTTGCTGGAACGCATTAAGTTGTACGTTTTTATTTTCTCCGTAAAACGGAGAAGGTAGTTACGAGCATTCTTCTTTCGCCATTGACTGCGAATCTATCAAAAAGCAATGAACGTTCTCCTCGTTATTTCTAGATAAATGTTGGAATCTACAACTTAAAAATTGTTCAGAAACGTGTTATCTCACTATATTTCCTTCCCCCTAAAAATACAAGTATAAAATTTTCTTACTACGAACTCTAGACATGATTGTAACGAACATAAGTGTGTGTTCTTCACAATGCTAGGTACTTCCTTGCTAATTTACGGTTCAAAACATGTAACTAAGAGCTAGCGCAGAGTTCTTTTTAAAGCAAGATGGATGGTTGTTCATTACTTATTATAAGCATGATTGTATTTAAAATAACATCAGTATTAACAAGTATTTTGTTTCTTCTTTTCAGAATTCCCTTGATCCAAGTGCTAACACAAGAAGTGACAAGGAAAATGGTAATTTTCTATTCGCACTTGCTTATGTTACGTAATTTTTAAGAACATTAAATATTTGGAAATACTCATACTAAATCACACATCAATATACACCTGGAAACCGTAAATAGATCAACGATTAAATCATTGCAAATGTCAAATTATTTATTATGCTGTATATGAAGAATTTTAAGAACGCGTCCAATAGGGTGGGCCGAAAAAATATTTCTCTGAATTTCCATTGGCCGGGTTGCGGAAAAGTTCTCTCGTGTTAGTGGTAATCTAAAAAAAAAAAAAAAAAAATGGTCAACTCCTTCCTTTACTTCATGGGACTTGAATATTTTTATGGCGGCAGCTATGCAACCCGCACGATACTATGAAGAAAATTGTGCTGCACACCTATAACTTTTTTTTTTCACACTGAAGCATTCTGAGGCTGAAAATAAATAAATAAAAAAAAAAAAAAACAAGAGAAAAGTGAGATGCAATATTGTTCCTATATGGTTAGAAATTATAATCAATTAGACGAAGAAATTATGTTGGTGTTTCCAAAACACATTATGAATATACAGTAGGTCATGAAAAATTGTTGATAAACCTTTCCTTGCAGTTCTTAGCTTGCTTTGGCACATACACTCCGAAACTCCCCAGAACCCACCAGAGGAGGTGGCTGCAAAACGAGTTCCACCCTCCAACCCACTTGTTTCCGATTTTTTTTTTTTGGCTCGTTTACATTTGACAGTCTTGCTGAGAGTCAAAATTTTGCATTTTTTCGAGACTCTAATTTTGCCCTAATAAAGCCTTCATCGCTTGCGTATTGCACGGAAAACATCGAATTTCCTCAGAAACTGTAGTCGCCGTTCAAATAATTTCTTCTATCTGGCTCGAAGAAAATTCTCTTGTTAATGGTGACTTGGTGACGTCCATTGAGAACCAATCGATCATTTCATGATATTTACTTGGTCTAAGTTTACTTTCGGATCAACAAATTGACATAGATTTGATCTCTTCTTCTGCTAACACTTTTTTTACACTTCTCCAGGGGTAAAAGTGGATTTGAAAAGGTAGGGGACGGTATGTAGTGGCATGACGTCACTCCGTCCCCCTGTCATCTTAGCCCATTGTAATTTCTTAGGAACTGGGGTACGGTGTATTATTTTTTGCAAGTGGGGACACGGCGTCCACCTGCTTTCCCCGCACTTTTATCCCTCCTCTTCTCCATCCTAAGACTCGAATGTCCTACTTGCTGTCGGTGATAATTGCCAACGACAAGTTTTCAGGATGGGCAAAGTAAGCATTGGAACTAATCACAGTATACACGGTTCTTCTTAATTCCTCTGGAAGAAATGATGCAGATCGAGCGAATAGCCATAAGTGTCGAGTCCCGTTGGTGAGAGAAGAATTTCGCTTTATTTCAAACCAAACTCGTGCATATACTTTTCTGACATACTGTGCAAGCCAAGAAGCGCTTCTTCGGGATTTTTGGAGTAAATTACGAGTCGTCAAACAATGGGACATGACAATTGGTCCAGGCTTTTTCTACAGAAGGTCTGGAGGACAGAAACCTTCTGAAACGACTCGGCAAATGTTCAAAAGGTATTGCTGATCGTTACTCAAATTTTTTAACACCATTTTGTCAGGTCGGGCCGGCACCGAAATACACAGGTATAAAATTACAATGTATAAAATTTCAATGTTTCCGACTTTTTATGAAACAATGCTTTACGTATTATTATTATATATTTTATATATATTTTACAATACAACATAAACAATTATCTCTTATACTTATTGTATTTTTAAGGAGCATAAGTGTTTCGCTCGCCATTAACAGTAGAAATATTTGTGTGTGTGTGTGTGCGTGTGTCGAATATAATCCTGTATTAATCTGAAACCAAACTTTTTTTTTCTTATTCATTGAAGAGAGTAAATTTCATGATCACCATACATTGAAACTTCTCTGGTTTTACTTATCACAATTTAGCGATATAGTCCAGAGTTTGTTTTGTATTTGAATGGCGCTAGCGTAAAAGAGCAACATGATTGCGTTTGTGCAATTCCATCCTTTTCCTGCTGGTTTGCTCTTCACATATTTGCACTGGCTCCCAAAGCAGCAAAGGCGCAAATCTGTCTTCAACATTGGGGGGGACAGGTAAGACGTTCCCATATATATATATATATATATATATATATATATATATATATATATATATATATATACGATGTTCAAAATATTTATGAAGTTGAAAAACAATGCTCTGACGGATCAGGGGAGCAGAATTGTTTTCAGTGACGTATTTAGGAGGCTATCGGGCTCATTCTCCCCTCGAAATAATTTGTTAGTTTTACGCATTCCACGTACAACAATAATCCTTCTTACCATTTTTAAGAATGTCATTGACTTTCCATTTTCTTATGCTTTTTGTTCAGAAATAATACTGTATTTGTCAAATTTCATTCCATATAAGAACTGCGTCCTTAATAGTTCTTTCTGTCATCCTTTCTATTTTTCTGTTTCTTTTTCTTGACGTTACTACTTTCATTTCGCCTATCATACTTTATCGACCGTTGTCAGTTGTGATTCAAGTTGGCCGTCATCAGTAACACCAAAACTAAGAAGAGTTGATAAGCGAAACTAATGTACCACACCAACATGCGCGGATATCAACATGACAGGACTTTAGTTATTATAACAAAGGAACAATTACATCGTTTAGTTATTTTTAAATGAAGGAAATGTTTGCATTAAAGAAAATCAAAACGGGGGAATAATTAGCCCGGGAAATTAGGACGGCCAAGAGGATGTTTTCTTTTTCTTGTATGAATAGAATAAAGGGTTAGATTCACCTCTAAATTTTTGTATCATATCATATAGGATTTATCGATCTGTAATTCTTGCCATTATAACTTCAAAATGCATAAATTAAAATATATTTAATTCTCAATCTCAGGTGGGCAATTGCCCACTTCCTTCCTTGTGTTGGGCATAGCCCTTGAAAGAAAATCCTAAATACGCCATTGGTTGTCTTCAACATTGGAAGGTGGGCAGATTTGAGGCTTATTCTAGATAAGGGAGATGAAACTCATATTACGGTAGATGAATCTGATCAACTGTTGTAGAGTATATTATATATTAGGTGATGTAGATGAAGTAGTAGTACATATCAGTATTACAAATCACTGATGTGAAAACATTCTGAAATCTGAATACATGCATATTTATAATTGGTATGTTTCTAATTAGGCATCCACAAAGATCCACGTTAAAATTGTTTTATAGTAATATAATAATATAAATGACGCCTTCCCCAAAACCATGAAGAAAGAATATCAATTATGTATGACGCAACAATACTCTTTGAGCAAAATGATTATAATCTCAATAACATTACAGGAATCGTTTCGGAAATCTGACGCATGTTATACTCTTTACTTAACAGATGTAACCTTAAGATTATAGAGAAAAATGTTCCAGCAATTGAATTCTTTTCTTTGCTTACGAAACATCCTCTCTCAAAAGAAAAATTGGGACACGCGGAAATACGTAGGAACAAACCATGGTTCGAACTAGCAGAGAAGAGAAAACAGGCAAAATTACGTTGGCTACAAAATCCGAATGAAATAACTACACAAAATTTCGTAGACATCAGGCGAGGAACTTCCAAAACTCTTAGAACAAAGAAACGCGATATTTTGAAAGCTAAAATTTTGGAACTTGAAGATAATAGTAAAAATAAAAACATTCGGGACATGTATAAAGGGATCAACGAATTTAAGAAAGGCTATGAACCTCGTTCTTATATATGAAAGAAAGCTGATGGAACAGTTCTCACTGATACAGACAGCATTTTAAATAGATGGAAAGATTTCTTTGACGATTTGCTTAACACGCAGCCAAAAACTAATGTGCGTGGAGAAAGGAAGATACACACCGCAGAACCATATATTCCAGAACCCAATCGAATAGAAGTAAAAATCGCTATAAAGAAATTAAAGAAACACAAATCTCGGGTGTAAACGAAATTCCGGCTGAGTTAATTTTAGCTGGAGGCAAAAAAATTGTGGAACAAGATACACAAACTCATTCTCCTTATCTACAACAAGGAAGAATTGCCACAAGAGTGGGAAGAATCAATCATTGTTCCAATCCACAAGAAAGGCGACAAAACTGGCTGCAATAATTATCGAGGCATCTCTCTTCTGTTAATATCCTATAAAATCCTTTCAAACATTCTATTAGCAATATTGACCCCATACGCAGATGAAATGTTTGGAAATTATCAGTGTGGATTTAGACGAAATCGATCAACTATCGACCAAATATTTACCATTCGCCAAATACTTGAAAACAAGCGGGAATACAGTAGTCAGGTACATCAACTATTTATTGATTTTAGAAAGGCTTATAACTCGGTTAGGAGAGAAACATTGTACAACGTTCTTACAGAATTTGGAATACCGATAAAGCTAATTAGATCAATTAAGGCATGTTTAAATGAATCCCAAAGTAAAGTCCGGGTAGGAAAATATTTGGCCACGAGCTTTCACGTTAACAATGGCCTGAAACAAGAAGATGCGTTGTCGCCATTATTATTCAACTTTGTCCTGGAATACGCTATAAGGAAAATCAAAGATAGCAACCAGGGCCTAGAGCTGAACAATGTTCACCAGGTTATGCGTACGCTGATTATGTAAACTTAGTAGGGGATGATAGGAGAAAAATAGAAAGAAATGCAAAGGTCTTATTAGACGCGCTTGCATGGACATGGGTTTAGAAATAAATGCAGAGAAAACTAAATACATGGAAGTGCGTCGGGACCGTAATACGGCAATTCATGTATGTGTTAAAATTTTAAATAACACTTTTGATAAAGTGGATTCTTTCAAATATCTAGGATCAATATTAACAGACGAAAATCATATTCACGAAGAAATTAAATGTCGACTAAAAACAGGGAATTCGTGTTATTATTCAGTTCAAAACCTCTTGTCGTCGCGAATTCTGTCGAGGGATTTGAAGCTTAAAATGTATAAAACGATAATCATACCTGTTGTTCTGTATGGTTTCGAAACATGGTCGCTTACTGAGTGCAGAGCATAGACTGAAAGTATTTGAGAACAAGATCCCGAGAGAAATATTCGGACCAAGAGGAACGGGAATGGGGAATGGTGGAAACTTCATAACGACGAACTACGTAAATTATACGGCTTACCAAACATTGTTAAGGTCATCAAGTCTAGGAGGCTTAGGTGGGCAGGACATGTAGCCAGGATGGAAGAAAGTAGGAACGCTTTCAAAGTGTTAGCAGTAAGACCAATCGGAAAACGACTTTTAAGAAGATCTAGGCGCAGATGGGAAGACAATATTAAGATGGATCTCGCAGAGATAGGAATACAAACTAGAAACTGGATCCAGTTGGCCAAAAATAGAAGTCAGTGGAGAGCTTTTGTGAACGCGGCATTGAACCTCCGGATTCCATAGGCTATAGAGTTAGTTAGCTTACGAAGCATGAGTAGATGCCTAGGCTGATACTACAAATAGATTAAATGCGCATTTACTGAAAAGATGGGTTCTACTGACGTTGGATAGTCTATATACTCTTCGTGTGCTAGGGCCTAGGGGAGAGGAGGAGATAAGATTTCATATCAGGTTACGTCACGCACAGTCGCACGCCTTCATTTTCATTAAAAATGGAAAAGCCAAGAGAAACAAATTTCATCTCATTTTCCTTTGTGCCAGTCGGACACAACTCATCACAGTTATCTGCAAAAAGCACTTTTCAAATCGGATTATTGGGAGAGCCTCCAGTTCCAATGTTGGGGGGGGGGGGACATGTCTCCCCATTTCCCCGGAATGTGTGCCCGTACCTACAGCTGAGACAACTTTCCAGCATGAGGAGAGGGGCATATCCTCCTCTGGCATTTATTGCAATTTGTGCCCAAATAGCGGAAGCGGAATTAATACATATTGATGAGACTACTAAACTCACTACAGCACGACGTTCAGTTTGAAATACTACAGAATACGATTCTTTTTTAGAAAAAAAATGGAAAAGCCAAGAGAAATCAATTTTATCTTACATTCCTTTGGAGCAGTCGGACATAAATAATGACACTTATCCGAAAAAGCACTTTTTAAATCAGATTATTGGGGGGTACAGTCCCCCCCAGGTCCAAGATTGGGGGGGACATGTCCCCCTCGTCCCCCCCGGGATTTGCGCTAGTGCAAAGCAGTGAGAAATAGTCTATGGCTTTTCGGTAACTAGGATAGCAAATCAATCCTCTTTCCTTCTATAACTGATAAATGATCACATATCAAGACATTTGTTTTATGTTCAGTCAATTTTTGAACTCTTTTTGAAGATAAAATTACATTTAAACAGGAACAAATACAAGTTGAAAATAAAGTAGATTTGACATCGTTGCGCCTGCAAATTAGTGACCTTGTCCTTACTCAAAAAAAGTATATCATTCAACATATGATAGTGTAGTAGTTCTCAACCTGAGGGCATAAACAACGAGAAAGGGGCCGAAGCTACTGACAGAAATATAATAAGTTATAAAATTATGAATAAAGCACCACTCAAAATGATTATTTGCAGTTTACTTGTAGCTTTTGCAAACTTCATAGACTACATATTTGGCATTTTGTATGGTGTGCAGAAGTCTTGCTGGGAAAAAATATAAATTGATGAGATTATTATTATTATTATTATTATTATTATTATTATTATTATTATTATTATTATTATTATTATTATTATTATTACTGCTATTGAAGATTAGATAATCCAGTGTTATATCACAAATCGAAGAAAGGGTCAGACGAAAAGCATGTACGGCCAACGAGTGGGAAGAAGGGGACATGTGGAATGTGTAAGGTTTGCAAAAGGGGTGTCAGGTAAGCAATCTTAGGGGATCTCTGTTTTGGGGTATCAAAAGCAGAAAAGGTCGTTAGGATGAATATTACTGAATAGCAGGGAGTTTGTTGTTTAGTAGTAGCGAGATTACTCTTTACTTCATGCAAAGTAAATGCTTCGATGCTAGACTATGTAAGTTTATGGAGAGCAACATTGTACTAGTAGATTTTCTAGAAATTCTCTGTTATTTCTTCATACTATGCGTTCTTGTCATCTTCATTCACTTGTATTTGTCATGCATCCCCTTATATGGAATGTTAAGCTAAATCATTTATTATTCAAAGGTGTTTTCAAAAATGAGGTTCGAGCACAACTTTTTGAATATAGAGGACAGGAATCTTAATAATTTCATAAAATTGTGTCTTACCACATCGAAAATTTCGTATAACTTTATAAGTACACTGTATTTACATGAAAACAAATCAAATCATGATAAAAGAAAAAAAAAAGTTGTTAGAAGTCTTCATTTCTGTTTCAGGAAAATCAGGTTTCGCTGGACGGGAGTGGGTAAAGATTTCTTCAGCGCCGCCAAAAATAGTTACTGTGAAAGTGGGAACCAGTATCCAACTAGAATGCCAAGGAAGTGGGAGTCCTCCTCCAATGATTACATGGCTTCGAGATGGAGGGCTGTTAGATGTTGTAAGTTATGGAGGAATTAAAAATGTATTATTTTATTTTCTTTTTCAATTTCGTATGTCTTTTTTTGAATAAAGTTGTTTTCCTGATGTTTAGAAAGCTCTGTTTTCGAAACCAAGTCTACCGCACATAAAAAGAGAGTGGTAACTATACGTATTGGTAAATATGGGAGAGATGGTGCAAGAAAACAAGACTGTACATTTCGGTTTACATAATATCTATTATACAGCATTTGAATGACGAAATGACGAAATATATATTAGGTTCATTAATATTAGCTGGTATTGCATATGAAATAGAAAATACGCCTATTACTATTATTAGCTGAACCTGCGCTGTCTACACAGCGCATCATTCTAATATGAGCATAAATCAACTTCCCATTTCCTCACTTTTTCTGTGCATGTTTGTTTACAGACACAAGTGAAGAACGGGAGGAGTCTGAAAGGGAGTGGATTGCCATAGAGAACTTAGCTTTTTAATATATAGATGTTAGAATGAGTTTGTATCAATCTTGGAGAAGTGATAAATGGTGTCAAATGCAATTTCTTCCCTTACAAATTCACATCCGTGTACATCTCGTTGCGACTCCACAGCCCTTTGAAGTTCCCATATAGAAAGCAAAGCGCCTACAATATTCGCCAACTTGCTATATATAATTCTTCTGCTGGTTGCCTAACACAAGTGTATCAACCTTAATGACGCCCTAGCGAAAATGTTAAACTTTTATTCTCAAAACGAAACCTAAAACGTTGAATAGAACACTATTTTTTTTTAAAAAAATCATAATTTAAAAAAAAATAATTAGAGCTAGCAAATCTACACAAAATTTGAAATCGATCTGCGAAAACGACGTGGTTTCCGATATCTTATTGTCGATAGGGATTCACTACAAACATACAAACGTAGTATTTTAACGCACAAACTAGCCTTTGGCCATCTGTGGGCTTTGCTCCGAGACCCCCTTCCTCCCGTGTTTGCTCTCCCTACGGTCTCTTACCTTATATTTTAACCGTTTCTTCCTAATACGCCTCACATTTTAATTTTACGTTCCTAATACGCCTCACATTTTAATTTTACAACAGTCTTTGTTTTGTCATCCAAAAAATATCGACTTATTGTTTGATGCTGAAATTGGGTCCAGACTCTTTGAGCTTTTTCTTTATTTACAGTTTTTAGCTTTCGAAAAAGAAATTCGGAATTTTTCTGTGGATTAGTTCCAGAAGGCTACAAACATGCCAAATTTAATCAATCTAGTCCTACCAGAAGTACCCTATTATCGGGTGTAGAAGGTGTTACATTTAAATAACGTGGGAAAGGTTTTTCAGTTCCTCATAAAATGCTACTAGAGTTGGACATTTTTATTTTTGGTGATTAACTTAGATAACCTTATCAAAAACCTCAAAACATACCAAATTTCAAGTTTTTATCCCAATTTCAGTTATCTAAAACATGAGATTTAATGTAAAAAAAGAAACATTCATTTAAATAAAATTAGGAAATTTATCCCCTTCATTTTACCTCCAAAAATGTAGAAAATACTTAGCCTCCAATACTTAGGTCCTGAGCTTAAAAAGAAAGCTTCTCTTCGTGTTATAGAAATTATCTATTTTAATACTTCCGTCGGTTGTAGCGTTTCCATCCCCTCTCTCTTATACCTTCCACCATATCTTTTATCGTGTCTTTTAGAATACAGTGCGTTGTTATCGAATGTCGCAATCAGTTTCTCTTCCGCTTTTAGTCTCGAACAGTATTGTTCTTTTCTCCCTATTATTCCCACTATTATCCCCTAGTTTTCCGTTTAACCCATTTTTTCATTCTTCTCTACACTCACATTTTGAAAAGCATCTAATCATTCTCGTTGCTTTTTAGTAGGGTAAATGTTTCTGCCTCGTTGCATGTATCAATATAACACTCCAAACGAAACGATAAGTCATTCTCTTTGACAGAGATCCAGAAATTGGACTTTTTCTTTTTCCTAAATACTTTTTTCACCATTATAATTTTTGCTTTTATTTCCCGTTCTCACTCATGATTTCCCTAATTACACCACTTTGGTACCAGGAATTGGTCATGTTTTCTAATTTTCTACATTTGCATTTCTATCTTTGATACAGACCGCTTCAATCCGATCACCACCATAGCTTTTTTCTTTCTAACGTTTATTTTCATTATATAATAATTATTAAAAATATATATTCCTTTCTCTGGCTGCATCTTTCATCAACAAAGATCGTTCTTCATTATAACACATTAGGGCTGAACTAAGCCTTAGAGGATCTAAGTACTTATATATATATATAACCAGAGCCAAGCTCGATATACCGATAAATATTTGAATAAGCAAACATACAACGTATGTGTAACTTTTAGCGTATCAAAAAAGACAATGTTATGTGTATCGCAAACATTTCCGTGATATTTTAATTTTTTTTTCTGTGATTTTTCACATGATACCTCAAAACCACCGAACCCTCCAGTTGAAAGTGTCTGAATTTAACACTGCTTATGTATAAAAGAAATTCGATTGTTGTGTGCTAGGTGGCAGGAAGTGCCTACTTGAATCCATGTGACCTCAAAATGGAATTTTCAGAGTTTTTGTTTTTATTGACTGTTTTTCTGTTACAATTCTTTACGAAAGTGTGGCGTTGTGAAACTGCAGTGATCTTTGTGAATTACTCTAAATTCATTCTAGAAGACCAGGGTGCCCCGGGTCCTGGTTCGATTCTAACTCGCGCCAAGTGGACTTTGTGGTGAACAAGCACCTTGTGTGTGGATTTTCTCGAGTTTCTCTCGTTTCCTCCCATTTTCTTCATTACACTATTTCATTCATTCTCATTATCTCCGCCTACTTTCGCCTATAAAGCATAGCCCCTAACTGTGGGACATAAAACAGAAATATTTCATTTTTCGAGAAGGTTAAAAATATTATGCATGCTTAATTTAGTATAAATATTCGAATAACAAATTCCAATAAAACCAATTTAAACTCTGAGAAATTCAATTACTTGAAGCTTGTTTATTTGTGAAAGTTTTGGATCCCTATTCGCCACTAAGGTTATATAAGATGTGACCTCTGTGTAAGGTGGAATTCGAACCACCGAAATGCATTCAATACTTTCTCACCCGAAATAGAGCCCGAAACCACGAGCGCTAAAGATGCATGCGCTGGACAATAGACCAGTAGGGAGAGCTGTTTGAGAGTTTAGTTATAAATTTTACTTTTTAATCAATGAAAATTTAGTTATGCTTTTAAGTTGAGTGAGATTCTTCCTTCAAATTTCAATTTGATATCTCTGCAAACAGAGTGTATGAAATTTTAAACTGTGACATGAAGTTATTAGAGGTACAGAAACATGGTATTCCACCGCTAATATACAGAACATTATTAGCGTATATTGCTCTAATGATGATTATGTGTATATGGTAAAGACGGGGCAAACGGACATGCTAAGCAGTTTTCTGTTGCTTGTATGAATACGAATGATCGAAGAGAACTCAAGATATTTCTTACAAACCAGTAAACTTTCTGCAAAGTAAAGGTATAACAAAGAAATCAGTTTGTCAATTAGTCAAGGATATATTGAACAATTAGTATACAAGGGTGCAAGATGTCCATATGCCCCATGGGGTGGGGCAAACGGACAGTTACAGTTACAGTTTATAAACTTCTAGCACTATTACAATGAATGCGTACTAAGTGTGCATCGCGACCATTTGGATCACATTATACATGGAACCAGAAAAAACAACCTGTACACATTACCCAATCTTCTCCCTCGAGATATCGTTTGAACGAGTTAAACTTCTAGCTGCAGCATAGGACAATGATTGCGCTACACGCGCACTAAGTGTTTTGTGACGTTGTCCCAATCTTTACCAGCCATTTTTGCATCATTATTGAATATGTGTTTGTATTTGTCCTCAACAGCAAAGTTGTACGACAACTTTGTAATTCGCGTAGAGTTAACCCAAATCCCATTTCGTCCAAGGCAAGTAGATGCTTTCTAATTCATTTGCTGCTGTGCTGAGAATGTTGTATGATTTCCAAACTTTCGGATTCTGTGCGATGACATAACGCGTCGTCGTAGTGTATTACGAGGGACATTGAAAGTTGTCGATACAGTTGATAGAGGCATCTTGTCTTCACGTACGGTTCTAACAGCAGCGGCTATGGACTCATTTTCCTATTTGCATCTGTGTATTGTGCGAGATCGATAACGTACCATCTTTGGAAGAAATGGTAGTACTAATAACAAACTTCTTAAGTAATATACATACACAGAAATATTGTTTTTCTACTTCATACTAACCATTTATGTCACTGTCCGTTTGCCCCGCTAATTGCGTGTCCGTCTGCCCCGCACACACATTGGTTTCAAATATTTGTGACCCTACTCAATAGATGGCACACAACATTCATTTACTCTAGTGATGCGTGTGACTATCAATCTATTGTCTGCTGCTCTTCCCGCGAATGTTTAGCAATTTTCCTTCCTTGTCAAATATTTAATTTTTGAAGTTGAGTTTTTAGAAATCACGTTTTGGGACACTTACTTCTTTGCAATTGTTGCCGATTTCTTCGCAATAGTGCTGTACACATACGATATTCAGTGAATTCTACTCCTGCGATGTGAAGCACGAACTATAACCAAACACCACGCACGACTCGTCTCACTGTTGCCAGGTTAGCATATTTCCCATTACTATATTTCTTAACTCCTGTCGGTCTGCCCCCACCGTCCATCTGCCCCGTCCTTACCATAACCTGCATGGAGAACTTTATTTAACTGTTTAAGTCAACACATTATTGCAATTCGGAAATAAGTTTGAAGGTGACCGCATGCACATATAGTGCAGTCGCTTGGCACAAAAATATTTCTATTCTGGATACCAGTATGAAACTTGGCACATTTATTAATTATAACATGTTGAATGAAAATCCGCCGGGACACAAAACCGATGATCATCCCGTCGGACAGAATTCAAGATGGCGTCCAAAATGACGGCACAAACTGAAAATACTCCAATTTTGCCGTTCTTCGGGCCAGTTTATATGTTCATTGGCATGCTAAATTCAAATAACACGCTTTTACAAATATTCAGGTAATAGATTTACAAACATAAAGAATTATGGCATA
Organism: Thermobia domestica; assembly: GCF_964235325.1. Classification (NCBI taxonomy): domain Eukaryota; kingdom Metazoa; phylum Arthropoda; class Insecta; order Zygentoma; family Lepismatidae; genus Thermobia; species Thermobia domestica. The sequence continues at coordinate 147,853,598 of NC_137454.1, read as the reverse complement.
TTTACATCCATTTTAATGGAAAATTAAACGTGCTATTTACTGTAATAACAACGAAAAAATCGTTTTTAAAATTTTGAATGACGTGTTCAGACTTTATAAGTAAATCCAAAGGTATTATTGTAGTTAAGTGTTAACTATGTGTTTTTAATAATTTCATGTTGTAGAACACTTATATTTTCTTGCAGTTCTTGCAGATTGAACTGAAATACCAAGATGTCTAAAAAGAGAAAACTAGAATTAATTGAGTTTGATTCAGCAGTTCCGCCCAATCCGGAGGTTAAATGGGAACAATGTATAATCTGTCAGGAAGAAAATGAATCCCCTCTCGTAGTGGACTGAAGTCACTTGGTGAAGACTTAATAGAATGCCCTAACCTTGGAGCTTTCCCAAAATCTGTTCCAATTGTTCAATTACAAGATAGTGGTGGTATTGTTCAAAACCTAGTGTCAAATTCAGCAAAGTTTGATAAGTCATGTCGTACAAAATTTGACAAACAGAAACTTGAGCGTCTGAGGAAAAAGAGGCAGCAAACAATAGTTGAGTTACCTCCTGGGACATCTCAGGAAGTTAAAACAAGATCAAGTACACCAACTGTGGACATTAAAAATACGTGTTTATTTTGTGATGGAGCGGAAGAAGAAGACAAGTTAGTATCTGCGCAAACACTAGAAATTGGTTCAACAATCATGTTTTTAGTAAAGGAGGTTCAAGATGACAAAATACTAATGAAATTATCTTCAACTGATTTAGTGGCACAGGAAGCAAAATACCATAATCTGTGCTACGTGCGATTTAGGAACCAAGTTAGAAGTGAACTACGAAAAACGGGACCCAAAAGTGAAAGTGATATTAACAGATTTGTTTATGGTTCTGCGTTAGCTCAAATGGTAGAATATATTGAAGACATTTATTTGCCCAGTGATACTTACCTGTATTTAAGTTAGCAACACTTAAGAGTCAGAGGGAATGGAAAATGCGCAATCTAGGAATTCCAAATGCACAAGTGAATCGGCCAAAACTAAAAGAGTAGCTAATATCTTTAATTCCAGGTTTGACTGCCACCAAGTCTGGAAGAGAAGTACTGTTGTACTTTGAGGATGTAACTGGAGAGGCTATACGTGATGCCATTGCATATAATGCCATGAGTGATGGAATGTGTTTAGCGCATGCTGCTCAAATAGTTCGTAGAGATTTGTTCAATGAATACCCAAAATTTGAGGGTTCATTTGCAAAAGATTTTACTGCCAAAGAGTCAGTGAATGAAGCTGTATTATTGTTGTTACAAATGATACTAGAAGGACCTGCACAAGATAAACAAGGAGATAGTAATAGAAAGCCCCTACTATCTATTGCACAGTTAATACGTTTTAATGCTACCAAATCGAAACGAAGGCACGAAATTTGTAATATTAAACATCTTATAGAACGAGAAACACCACTACCCCTTTATATTGGTCTCAAATTGTATTCAAGTATAAGAACCAGAAATCTTATTGATCAACTCCATGCTCTTGGCTTATGTGTTTCTTATGACAGGGTTCAGTTTTGTCAACAACAACAAATGTTGCATGTGAAAAGTATAACAATTTAGGAGGAGTAATTCCTGAATGCTTACATGAAAAATTTTTTACAACACCAGTAATTGATAACATTGATCATAATTCTTCTTCTGTGACAGTTAGGGACTCATTTCATGGCATAAGCATTACCTTGATACAGCATCCAGATCGCACATTAGCACAGAAAAGATATTTGCATATTGCAACTTCACAATGGACCAGCGAGGTAAAGAATGCGTTACCTTCTTCCTACACAACCGTATCCCCAATACGTTTTAACACAAAGTATTGTGAAATGCCCCTCTCAACTGTTATTACACCACAAGAAATAGAAGGTTCTAATTCCACAGATATAATAACTTGGTTAGAATCAGTCAAAGGAAGCATCGAGAGCGATTTTACTTGTGACAGTGACTCTTCAGATGTACGTATTTCTTGGTCAGCGTTTGTATCAGAACATAGACAATCACCTACACTTCCAAAATCTAATAATGTTTTACTTCCATTGTTAAGTGAAAAGGTGCAATCCCCAGCTGTGGTAGCACACTGTATGGAAGTACTTTCCAATATTTTTGATAAACTCTGTTTGAATGATGGAGTACCGATCCTCACTGGAGACTAACCAATATATGCCCTGGCAAAACAGATTCAATGGAAATATCCTAGTAAATATGGTGAAGACAATTTTGTAGTAATGATGGGAGGTTTGCACATTGAAATGGCTGTAATGAATAAGATAGGAAGTTTTCTTATAGGATCTGCGTGGACTTATTGATGATAGAGTAACATCAACTGAACGAGTTGAATCGATTCTATCGTGCTCTCACGTCAAGCGCGCTCGCTATGCTAACCAAGTAACGGTGGCTGGACTATATATTTTGAAAACAGAAGCATACGAAGCATATAAATATATCAATGTCTCTTAACGAATGTCATATTTAGATTTTAAAGAATGGTGTAATCTACGCAATGAAGAATCTCTGCAATTTATTTTCTGGTCAATAACTATGAAACTACAGATTCTATTGCTCTCCTTCATACAAAGTGTGCGTGAAGGAAATTTTGTACAATTCAAAACCATTCTGGAAGATATATATCCCTGGATGTTTGTTTTAGATCACACAAACTATGCCCACTGGTTGCCAGTTTTCATCAAAACACTGAAAGAACTGGAGATCCGCCATCCGTTTATATATAAAGAATTCATGAAAGACAAATTCGTAAGTCAGAAGAGCAATCGACCATTTTCAGCAATGGCGGATGACCATTTGCATGAGCAAAATAACAAACAAGTTAAAGGAATTAGTGGAGCAATAGGACTTTTTGACAAACCTGCTGCACTTTTGAAATGGATGGTTGCAGGGCAGATGTTGTAAAAATGATATCTGTCTTTGAAGAACAGTTTTCAGTTTTCGATGGTGAAGAAGATGCAGGTGATGAAAATGACGTAAAGCATAAGGAAAGCAGCAAAGCTTTTGAAAAGAGATATAAAGAACAGGTTTTAGATGTTGTAGCTTCCTTTAGAAACTACGGTAACCCATTTGAAGAAGATATATTAACAACAGCAGTTAGCAATTTATTTTTAATATTCTACTTGATGATGATGATGATGATGATGGGTGTTCTGTCCGAGGGCAGGTAGTTGGCCCGAAGGTCCCTGGGCAAGGTGAACCCATGGCGGTGTTGCCATTGCCTTCCATGGGATGATGATGACGTTCTAAGGACGGCTCCTACAGTTTAACGAAGAATCCGAATCACTTGTGTCCCACCGGGAATCGCACTCGGAACCCCTTGATTGCAAGGCGACGAGTGGAACCACTCATCCACCAGGAACACTATATTCTATCTTAACACGCAATAATTCAACGCAATAATTTAGTAAATGCTCCCATATTATTTAATTTTACTCCCTTTACTTTCTATTTATCACCCTACTGCCAAAGAACTTAATTGCAATAATTATCCCCCTCCCCTCCTTTTATAGAAGCTCATATGACTTGTGTCCCGGTGGTTTTTTATTGTGTATTACCATCTAAATAACTATGCCAAATTTTATTCTGGTATCCGGAAAATAAATATTCTTATTGAAATTTGTACCAAACGACTGCACTAATAATGCATAATACATAATTGCTTGGAACTTCTGTCTTATATAGCTTTATTTTTCTTAGGTTAGAAGCTCTGATAGGAATGTGAACGCTATTGACGACACTACAAGGACCAATGCATTGGCAAACACAATTTCCATAATGAAGATAGGATGCGTTACGCCCCATCATGAAGGTGTCTATACATGTCTCGCTACGTCGGGCTCCAGAACTGCTTCGGCCTCTACTGTTCTTCGAGTAGAAAGTACGTAAGTGACAAAGTTTTGTTTTAAAATATTAAGTAACAAAATCACTTCACTACGTATAAATTCAAAGCAGAAGACCGGAATTCGTAGTTGTCAAACTATAGACTTTTACGGAACAATTGTTGATCCTCCACAAAGATAAATAGGCTATTTTCCGAAATAGCTTAACCCTTTGGGGATCCTATGGTACAATTTTGTACCATACGCGTTTTTCATAGTACATTGCGTTATTTCTCTTCTATTTGAGCTTTTTCGTCCGTTTTTTTTTTTTTTTGTTTTGTTTTCCAAGTCCAGAGGCCTTGTAGAAGACATTACGTATGGTTTCAGACCGTCCTGCGTCCAGACATAGGAGGTGATGACGTCATAATTCAAAAATTTCTTTTCTCATTTTCTAAGCCTATGCTCAATATTATTTGGCGGGCTTATTTTTCTACGTAGAAGATTGAAATTTTGCACAAACATTCAGTCCACCGAGTAGTATTTACCAGATTTTTTGTTCCGATGTCAGTGCTAAAACAGGGGGGAACCAGAGGGGCAAAGGGGTGAAAAAGGGATATTTTTACCCCAAAATCCCGTTTCTCGTCATTTTCCCGCCTAACATACATGATGGGGACACGTGAGTCATACCGTCTAAAAGGCAGTTCCATTCTGAAGAGAATGACGGTCGAATCATTGTCCTAGGGTAATTAGGGACGTCTCAGGGATTTTTTGAAAAATATACTTCTATATAGGGAAAAGTGGGACATGGTGGGTATATTTTTTTGCCGGGCTTACTTTTGCACCTAGAAGATTGAAATTGTGCACAAACATTCAGCCTACCTAGTAGTATTTATCAGATTTTTTTTTCAGATCTCTGCGTTAAAACAGGGGGGTCCAGAGGGGGAAAAACTGAAAAAAGGGATTTTTAGATAAAAATCCCGTTTTTCAGGATTTTCCCGCCTCACATACATGATGGAGACACGTGAGTCATATCGTCTGAAAGACAGTTCTATTCTGAAGAGAATGACGGTCGAATTATTATTCTAGGGTAATTAGGGACGTCTCAGTGAATTTTTTTCAAAATATACTTCTGTATAGGGTAACATGGGGAAATTTCTGATTTTTTTTCTGGCGGGCTTATTTTTGCACCTAGAAGATTGAAATTGTGCACAAACATTCAGTCCACCGAGTAGTATTTAACAGATTTTCTTTCAGATTTCTGCGTTAACACAGGGGAGTCTAGAGGGGCTAAAAGTTGAAAAAAGGGAAATTTAGGCAAAAAAAAACCTTTTTCTGCAATTTCCCGCCTTAGATACATGATGGAGACATGTGAATGGTACCGCCTGAAAGGCAGTTCTATTCAGAAGAGAATATGGGCGGCACATGACCCTAGGGTAATTAGGGATGTCTCAGGAATTTTTTCCCCTGAGATCATAGTGTTTTGTGGTAATTTGGGGCATGGTGGAAAATTTTGATAAAATTTCTCCCTCCCTTACTATTCAAGATAGAAACTTGAAATTTGGCACACACATTCAGTATACCAAATACTATTTCTCAGATTTTTTGTAGATGGCTACGTTGACACAGGGGGGTCCAGGGGGGCCAAAGTTCGAGAAAAAATATTTCCCTCCGAAACTTTCACTTTGACATTTTTTCCCGCTTCTGGTATATGGTATGAGCATGCAAGTGGTACCATTTGAAAGCCAGCTCTATTCTGAAGAGAATGAGGTATGAACCATGATCCTAGGATAAATAGTGACGATACAGTAGCTGCTTGACTGAAAGTCTAAAAAATAGCCCAAAAAGCCAGGATCCGGAAAGGGTTAAAGCATAACACAGTGCACTTCCGAACCTCTGCAGCGATCAACGTGAGTATGAGTGCCGTAAATGTTGCAAACGACAGTGGTGTATGTAAAGGGAGAGTTCAGAGTTTAACAGTCCCCCTCAAGAAGACATTAGAGGAAAATAAACATTTGCAATACTCATTCAAAAGTCACATGTTATTCTGAAATAATATAAGCTTGGGTGCTTGAACCCTTGTGATGACGTTTTGTGTACGCTACTGGGCAACAAAATATATACAGCGCATCAATATGAAAATGTCAAATGGAGACTATCCTAAAATCTCTATCGATTTCAATGAGCTATAGCTTGAAAACGACTAATGTTATTTGAATGAAACTCCTCCAATTTGAAAGACGGAGTGTTCGAATTCGTACACATATATCCCTACACATCACCTAATCTAAAAGTGCTGTATTAACTATTTTTAAAAAAAGCAGGTGGATCGTTTGGGGTGAGAAGCACATGCTTTTTAATAAATTGTATAATAATATACTAATAAAAACGTGAAAATCTTATGTCAGTGGACAATCTTGTTCGAAACTTTGGCTAACTCTGGAATGTTCTACTGTATTAAAAAAAAACTGCAAATTTGTTACAAGATACAAAATAATTGCAGTTATACCAAGTTTTCAATGAAAAGTTCAGAAATGTTCAGTGTGTCCTCTTCCGGCACAAATCTCACATTAATTCGATAGTCAAACTTTCACATCTCGAACAACACTGATGAGTGTTGGTGATATGACTCATGATTGACGGGAGACCACTAGCATTCATCGCTCCTGCTCGTTATTGACATCTCTCGCCAGGTAAACGAATACCTGTCGTTCAAGGTATATAGACCCTAAGTGTTTAATTAAAATATAGTTAGCCGTTTTCAAGTTATAATATTTTAAAATCGTATGAAGGCTTTAGAGACACTCTGTATGTTGACAATATTTAGAAAAATCATAATATTTAGACAATATTTAGTAAATAAATATAAGGATCTTAGAATAAGTGAAGTTTTTGTTCACAATCATCTGTATTGTTTGGGTTGAAAATAAACAAATAGTAAACTTTCTTCTTCTTTCTTGTGATCGATGTCTGTAGTTGCTTAAATTTGTAATTGCTTTTGACAATTCTATTAGTCACTGAATAACAATACTGTGTGAAAGAGCAGAATTTATTATTCATAGTTGCCACATGCAATTTGGTGAGGAAAGGAGAGGAAATAATGTACAAAATAGCTGCATCTATGATGTTCATGTTTTCTAAAGTGTACTGCCAAGAAATTGAATGACAATCTTGAAAATTGCCTAGAAGACGGAAGAAGGGAAATAGAACAGGTCTTTGTAGACCTTACACTATAAAACAAATGTGGTTTCAGTCAGGGATGCCCGCATAATTTTTTCCAAAATGGAGAAAAAGATCGATTTCAAGGAGGGAGAGAACAAGGATAGAAAAAGACCGAAATCGCGGAGCAAGAAACCGACGTACAAGCACAGTCTCGAATACACTTTCACATAATGCATGATGGAAAACTACAATTATTTACGCACATATCCTTAACTACAATAAATGTACTATATTACTGTACTAGTCCATTTATTGTAGTTAAGGACTATACTATAAACGGACTAGTATTTAAAATATAGGCCTATACTAAGTATTATAATATATGGGAGGAAATTAGTATGCTTTGATATGTACTTCCAAAAACTGAACAATCTTCGAAAATCTAGAGGGGGCAACTTCCCCCTTACACCCCAGCTGCGAGCAGACATGGTTTCAGTGATTCCTATTATTGCGTCCAACTAATATTGTCCTCTCATCTGCATCTAGTCTTCCTAATGGTCTTTTTTTGATTGGGTTTCATTTTAAATTCTAAAAGCGTCTTCTTTTCTTTTATTCTGGCTACATGACCTGCCAACCTTAACTTGATCCTAACAATATTACGTAAATTGTATGAATTATGCAATTCCCGAGTGTGAAGTTTCCGATATTTCCCATTCCCGACGCACTTGATTAAAAAAGCTTCCAGTCTGCGTTCTTCACTCAAAGTACGCTATCATGCAACCATACAGCTCAACAGGCATAATTATCGTTTTCCTATATATACTTTAAAGGATATATAGGCTATTATTTATTTGAGATCAGAATAAGAACTATTAGAGAAGTGGAAAATTTGGGGATGTGACGGTAAATTACTATTGGTCTAAGTAAAATATCATATCTAGTCTTTACTCTCCTCATACAGATTTTTTCCCTTCAGTGGCAAATGAGTCTATTGGCTTTCGGTAAAAGTTACATCCAGAGAGATTATTAGTACATACTTCCCGCCTTGATTAGATCTGGTCCTCCGTTTCTTCTGTTGGACACTGAATCAAAAATTACCACAACACAGACGATAGATGTGGAGTGGAGATTCAGTAAAGACTGACCTCCGTGTTTTGATGTTCTGGATTTAGTTTGGGAATGCCTTCGAAAATTCAATTCAGCAGTTTTCTACCATCGAATCCGGCAGTACACTAAAAGAATCCAAATCTAGAGCGCAAGCGATACTCTTTTAGCTGAAAGTATATTATTAGCTAGATTAATGTTGATAGGAAACAGAGCTTTAAGTATCTTGTGTTGCATTTTTTTCTACGAATCTTATTATTCTGTACTAAGCAACCTAAAGGTACTGAGATAAAGTAAACTAATATGCCCCATGATGTGAGGCTTGAATCAAGTGTATGAAAAAAATATTTCTGCAAAAATGTTGCATAGCAGTTACGGAGAATTTTTCCCGAGATAAATTCCACGCCCCGTTCCGACATATTGAACGCTTTTGAAACCAAAAATTTAGTTTGCACTATGTTGTTTCTGTAAATTTATATGCGATTGCTATATATTTAAAGGTTAGGTAGAATATAGTGGTTAAATCTCTTTTTAAATATAGGCCTAGTATTTTCATTTGAACTCATTCAATTTACTTCAATTATGCACTTAATATTTATTTAGCTTGTACAATAATTAAATATAGGAATAAGATGTTGGATGGCAGTTTGTTTTGGTGAAAAATTATGTTATGGTATTCTGATGTTTCTGATATTTTTGATATTCTGATGTTTCTGCAGGTGATTTAAATTTTGGTACAATGTTTTCGCTGTGTTCGACTCGGAAATCCAAAGCAGTACCCGGTATGGTAATACAGTGGACGAAGACATACTTAGATCTTGCGGGTAATGACGCAGTTCTAATTTGTAGAGCATCTGGGGAGCCAAAACCCAAAATTTTCTGGTTGGATCCAGAAAATAAACAGATTATCAACAACGGAAAATATCAGGTAATTGCAGTGGTGATACGTTTTCATAATGTTAGGTAATGAAGTTCAGATGAAATATTGAAAATACTTTAATGATGAAAGTTTTAATTTTTGAAGATTAATACCTTTATAAAGTGGTTTATCATTTTTAAAGCACTATTATAACAAGTTTGAAATATATATGTATATATTTATTTTATCCTTTCAAAATCTCACGACCTCCGCCAAGTGAACTTTGTGGTGGACAAACACCGTGCTCGTGGGTTTTCTCGGGGTTCTCCCGTTTCCTCCCACTTTCTTCATTCCACCCTTTCACTCATCTCTCATTATCACCGTCTCCTTTAGCCTAACCGGCATAACCGTGGGACGTAAAACTTAAAGATTTCATTTTTTCATTTTCAAAATCTCACGACCACCATAAGTTGACTTTAAGCATAACGACGAGGAAAATTGTGATTCGGTTTACAGAGTTTAACAATTAATGCTTTACTTACTTATTGATTTTCTTTCTTTCGAGTATTGAATTATTGAAATCTATCTTCCCCTAATTTTAATCATTAATTAGAATTTAATACGCTATTTCAACAGAGAAACTTGTTTTAAAAAAGGACAAAGGTATACTTGAAACCTGGATTACATGATCATTTGTGTCCTTTCTATCTCTCTTAAAGTTAGCATCTCTTAGAGTTAGCATCACTTTTCACCACAGAACCAATATAAGACGTACATTAAAAAAATTACGTACCATTTTCCCACGCTTCCACAGTTTTCAGTTTTCGAGTTATATATTTTTTATCAGTTCTCAACACAATTCTTGTCTATATCTACACACAATTGCCATTTTTGTATTCCACTATCAGAAGCCTCTGAGAGTTTTGTTCAGGGTTGAAATATGTTTTAGACATTCGAAAATGGCACTTCCGAGGGCATTCTGGACTCAAAACGTTTACCTCGCAATGATATATTCAGTTTTAAAAACACACAGAGAGGTCACTTGGTTATAATTCTTGAGAGCAGAATGCATGAGGGACCATTTCGATGTTCTTGTTCCTGTAAAAATCCTTCTTCTTATCCGGAGACAATCTTCTCTTCATCGAGCTGTCGAAAAATTAGCGTAAACCGAAGGTGGGCAACTTAAGGGCCCTGTTAAAATACTTTCCATGGAAATGAGATTACCCTATAAAGTTACCATCTCCTCAGATGTTATCCTTGTGTCCTCCATGATCAGAGCCTGAACATGAGCAATGTTTTCTGCGATAGTTACACAAATGGAACTTCTGGACTTTGGCAGATCTTTAATTGATCCCTTATCCCATAAAGTCAGACACGCACTTCCACACAGCACATAAGTCCCTATAAACATCCTTCAACTGGCGGTGAATATCGACACGTTTTTCACAACACTTATACCAGGCACTTCTATGACGAAATCCATAATTTCTGGTCAGTATGAAAAAAAAGGTTTTCCTTTACAGGTGAATTTGTTAAAAACGAACATAGTTAGAAGCTTAAAATTTTGCATAATTGAGCCTAAATTCTAAAATTAGTGCCTGTATAATTACATTCATCTACTTTTATTAGTTTTTGAATTATGGCAAATTGGTACGTAATTTTGATATGCACTGCACAAAATGTGAATCCACAGTTTAACGTGTGATTTTCATTTTTATTCAGTCTTAACAAGGAACCCAAAAACGTCTACTCTTTATCCACGGAAAAGCTACTTGCTAGCTTTGAAACCGACTAGTAATTTGGTAACAAATTTTATATACAGAACGTAAGGTGAATCAAATTAAAATCTGAAGTATAGATATAAATTGTATGATATTTATTTTTTCTGGTAAATGGAATACTTGGTTTTGCTGTTTTGTCTTGAGTAATATGTTTATCTACGGAAATTATTTCCTTTTGATAGTAGAACTTAGGGGACGGGAGGGGAGAGGGATAAATATTTAAAATGAATAAAACTTAATAACTCTTGAACCACTTGACCGATCTCGATTAAACTTTTTAATAACTCTTGAACCACTTGACCGATCTCGATTAAACTTTCAACATAGATAAGGTTCGAACCTGGGAGGTTTTCATCATTTTACTTTGTCGGCATAATGTAGGGGAGGGTAGGGGGGCATCTAAATAAAAAAAAAATAAAAGTGACTGTCTTTGTGGCTTCATTACGCTTAAACCACCGAACCGATCTTATCAAATTATCAACATTAGGGTGGTTCGAAAAAAAAATAGTTTTTCTATTTCCGAAACGCTATAGTGCGCAAAAGTTGCCATTGGTATAGACAAGGAAAAACTCGAAAGGAAAAAATTATTTACATATCTTCCGGTCCCGCATCGCCGTTGAAATTTGAAAAATCCGACAAAAACAATAAATTTCCAATATTTTTATAACGACTGAAGAATATAGGGCGGGGACCCTATATGGCCCAAAAGTTCCTTCAAGTATGTAAACACAACGTTAAAATAAATAAACTATATTTATATTATATCTTCTGGTCACGCGTCGCTGTCAAATATTTGCAAAATATGCGAATTTAGCAAAATTTGAGAGTTTAACTTTTTTTTTTTAATTTTCTTAAAACAAGTAAGATAAGGACGCTTCTCACCAAGTGGGGATGACTGCACTTGGGAGTTCCACTCACACCCTACCAATTCAGTCGTCCAATGATTAGGGTGTATTATTTACTATTGTATTAACAAGTTTATAATTTTATATAATTCGTCCACTACAAATTTCCATTTTCCCCATTATTTTTGTCCATTACTAATAATTTTAAACTCTTGATTTATGCGGGGGCAGCGGGGACTCACTGATAAAGCATTCACTTCTGGTGCATTGGGTTCTTCTTTCGATCCCAGCTCGCGCTAAGTGAGCTTTGTGGTGAATAAACATGGTGCGTGTGTGGGTTTTCTCGTGATTCTCCCGTTTCCTCCCACTTTTTCATTCCACCATTTCATTCATTTCTCATCACCGTCTACTTTAGCCTTGCCGGTATAATCGTGGGCCGTAAAACTTAAAGATTTCATTTTTCATTTGTTTTCTGATTTATGCGAAAATGTAGGCATGGACATGTAGCCATGTAGCTCTGATGAAGCCATCTCTAGCACTGTGTCCATACACTCTACCAGTTATTGAATTTGAACCTATCAATTGTGTGATTCCTGAAGTAGACACTTAGATACTCAGCAAAGACCAACTGTATTCACTGGACATATCAAAAAGTCATCCAGTTAGGGCACTGCTCTGAAGATTTTTCAGTTCGTGACCCTAGCCCTTTGTCACATTCAAGATGGCTCACTACAGCTAATGAGTCCTGTGGCTATACATTAGTGTGGAAAGTCTTTCAGATGAGGCAAATTGTAACCTTTATCTTAAAAGTTATATATGCCTATGTGGTTTCCCATTAAGTTGAGCAACAATTTGACCGAAAGTCCACGACATGTTTACGAAACAATTCAGAAAACGCGGTATTTTGCCAGAAGAGCTGAAATAAGTGGTAGACCCCGTTGTAGAACGGAATGCCTACTTTGCTAATCCCGAAAATTTACTTTTGGCGATGGTCATTGACGACAGAAACCACATTCGAGAGCTTAGGAACAGACGACTTTTGAAGGCAAGGAAAGCAGTTTTTGAAAGTGATCCTATTAGATATTTTTGCCACCAAACATGAAGTTTGTAGCTAAAGATTACACCGAAATAATACAATGGGATACTTGTAATCTTCCTTCTCCTTTGTTAAGACCATTGACTAATGATGAAATAAAGTAGTTTCTAAGCAGACACTAAGCTAGTTATGAATTTTAAGAACTTCTCATGTCATACTTATGCTGTCGGAAGATGCGTTAAGTTTGTGACAGAAGCTTCCGGTATAGTGTGGGGACACAGTGCTAGAGACGGCTTCATCAGAGCTACACTATTGTCAAGATCATCCATGCCTACATTTTCGCATAAATCAGAAAAAATTAAAAATGGAATCTTTTAAGTTTTAGCCCCACGTTTATGCCGGCTAAGTTAAAGGAGACGGTGAAGATGAGAAATGAATAAAATGGTGGAATGAAGAAAGTGGGAGGAAACGGGAGAATCCCGAGAAAACCCCCACACACGGTGTTTGTCTACCACAAAACTCACTTGACGGGAGCTGGGATCGAACCAAGAACCCCATGTACAAGAGGTTAACGCTCCACCATTGTGCCACCGCTGCACCCGCATAAATCAGAGTTTAAACTCATTAGTAATGGACAAAAATAAAGGGGAAAATGGAAATTTGCAGGGGGTGAATTATGTAAAATTATAAGTTTATAAATACAATTGTAAATAATACACCCTATTCATTGGATGGCTGGTTGGGGGTGCAACTTCAAGTGCAGCCACCCACTCGTGGTGAGTAGCGTCCTTAGCTTACTTATAAGAAATTATATCTATTTTATTAAAAAAAAAAAAAACGTTAAACTCTCAAATTTTGCTTATTTCGCAAATTTTGCAAATTTTTGACAGCCATGCGCGACCGGAAGATACTATATAGATATAGTTTATTTATTTTAAAGTTGTTTTTACATACTTGAAGAAACCTTTAGGCTATATAGGGTCACCATCCTATATTCTCAAATCCTTTTAGAAAAATATTAAAAATTTATTGTTTTTACCAGATTTTATAAAATTTCAATGGCGATGCGGGACCGAAAGATATATAAATAAAAGTTTTTTTTTTTCTTTTGGGATTTTTCTTGTCTATACCAACGGCAACTTTTGCGCACTATAGCGTTCCGCAAATAGAAAAATATTTTTTTTTCCGAACCACCCTAATCAACATAGATGAGGTTCGGACCTGGGGTTGTTTTTATCGTATCCCTTTGACGGTAGAACTTAGGGTAGGAGGAGGAGATGGGAGAGATATATAAGAATAAATTGAACTTAAATACCTCTTGAAACACCTGGCCGATCTCGATCATATTTTCAACATAGATGACGTTCGAGCCTGGATTTTGTTTTTAATATTTTCACTTTGAAGGTGGAACCTATGGGAGGGGGAGGGAAAAGGGGAGATTAATAAATAAAAAATCAATCATTCAGACAATAGTGTCCTGCACTTGCACAGGACATGCGGCTTTGCTAGTTATTATTATTATCAAGTGTTCTGCCTTTTGGCAGGTCCTGGGGCTAATGAGGTTTTTCTTTTTTTCTTAATTTTCAGTTTGGGCCGGGAAACGTTTCTTGATTCCTCTTTTAACTCCCAATATTTTCTTCTATTTTTCAAATCATCGATCACTTGTGTTCTTCCTATTGGTCGCTTTCCTTCTATGACGGTATTAAGAAAATTTTTCGCACGATGTGTCCAATCCAATTTGCCTTTCTACGAAGGATCATGACTAGAAGCGTCCTCTTCTATCCGTTTTAAAACGTCTTCGTTTGTTACTCTTTCTGTCTATTTTATGTTCTCCATCTTCCTCCAACACCACATTTCGAAGCTCTCTAAATATTTCTTCTCTAATTTCTGTAATGTCCAAGTCTCTGAACCATAAAGTCCAATACTCCATATAGCACTTGACCAGCTTCTTCCTTATTCCAATATTAAGGCTGCTAGTTAAGAGCAACCTTTTCTTGTTGAATGCTTCTTTGGTTATGGCAATTCTCGACCTGATCTCTCTGGTGCAGTACGCCTCTTTCGTCAAAATACTTCCCAGTTATTATAATGGTCGTCCTCTTCAAGTACTCTTTGTTCTACTTTGACCTGTAAGGAGGCATTTCCACGGGATATTCTCATGACTTTCGCTTTTTCGGTGTTGATTTCCATTCCATATAGTTTCCCAGTGTCAACTATTTTGTCAATCATCTCCTGTAGTCCTCCTTCGGTTCTAGCTATAAGAACCCTATCATACTTGATTTTACTAATGATCTACCCTCCAATCGTGAAATCTTCAATTCCCATTAATGCTTCCTCGAGTAACCATTCACTGTAAATGTTGAATAATTGTAGCGACATACTACATCCTTGTCTGACTCCTCTTCCAATCTCCACAATATTGGTTTCTCCTTCATTCAAGCACATCTTGACTCGTTGTTCTACGCACAGGTTACGAAGCAGCCATTGGTCTCTCCAGTTAACTCCAACTTCTTTAAGTATTATATATATATATATATATATATATATATATATATATATATATATATATATATATATATATATATATATATATATATATATATATATATATAGGGCAGTGTTGGGCAAAATCAATTGAAATCAATTGCAATTGATCAATCAATTGAAAGTAATTGCTCTGAGAATCAATTGCAATTGAATTCAATCATAAAATTTGCAATTAAATTTTCGTCAATTGTTAATTGTTAATTGGTCACCAGGCAATTGAAACTTTTAATTGTTAATTGTCAATTGCAAAGGGTGCAATTGAAACATTTAATTGTTAATTGCAATTGACAATTAAAACTTGTAATTGTTAATTGTAATTGTTAATTGTAATTGAAATCAGCAATTAAAACTGAAGATAAGAAGATGTGTGTGTATTGTGTTGTCCACTTGTTACTGTTTTACATATTTCTAATAAGGTACTTATAAGAAATGCTGAATACCTACCATCCCTTCCCCCCCTGGGAAGAAAGCCAGGAAACTAACTATTTTTTAAAATATATTATGTTTATGGTTCTATCCCCCTCGAAAGAACTCTATATGCCCGTCATGCATACAATAGGAATGGGCACCAGCGAGTTCGAGCGAGTTTTCTTTAAAACTCGACTCGACTCGAAGCAGACATCTTTGAGCTCGACTTGAGATCTCGGCTCGAAAAATTTCCCCCAACTCGACTCGAATTCGGATCGAGTTTCCAGTCGAGTCGAGCCAATTCGAGCTAAATCCTTTGTGTAGTTTCAAGTACTACTATCTTCAAGTATTCTACATAGACAATATAATAATCAACGATACTACTACTACTACTATAATTAATTATCATTATAACACCGTGTACGTGTATAAACATGGAATATAGGCGGTTTGTATCGGAATACTAAAAATTAGTTGACTGTCGATCTTGGTCGTCAAGAAATCTTCAGGAGGCAAGGACATCGGTCACGAGGTTCTTGGTTTGAGTTCAGGAGGAGCAAGTATTCGGGCTCGAGCCAAAAATTGTTAGAAGTTATGGGACTCCAGCCAAACATGTTCAAAACTGCTCGACCCGGGTTTAGGGTTGTCAACAGCTCTAGCGGCTCGCTCACAGCTTATTCACTTATCGAGCCGAACCGAGAAGTTAGCCGAGCCAACAGCTCATCCAACCGAGCCAGCTCCAGCCGATGGCTCACACGAGCCGAGCCGAATTGAGCTGATTGCTTACCCCAACCGAGCCCGTTCGAGCCATCGGCTCAGTTGAGCTGACTCGAACCCAGCCTATGGACTCGTTTCAACGGAGCTGGTTCGAGCCATTGGCTCCAATCGAGCCGAGCCGATGACTCGTCTTTACCGAGCCGGTTCAAGCCATTGGCTCAATTGAGCCCAGTCGATGGGTAATCCCAACCAAGCCAGCTCAAGCTGTACGCTCAGTTGAACCAAGCCGAGTCGGTTGACATCACTATTCCGGTTGGGGTTCTATTTTGGCTAAAAAATTGGACCGTGCAGTTCTCAGCCTTGATGGTAAGAACTACAAAAAATGATAAGAAATCTTTAGTTTTACGTCTCACGCTTATGCCGGATAGGCTAAAGGAGACGGTGATGATAGGAAATGAATGAAATGAAGAAACGGGAGAACACCGAGAAAATCCATGAGCACGGTGTTTGTCCACCACAAAGTACAAACTGCGCGAGCTGGGATCGAACCAGGGACCTCAAGCACCGGAGGTGAACGCTCTACCACTGACCCACCGCGCCAACTGGTAAGAACTACAGTATATACTTATATTGGTGCTCACGGCGTCATTAACTTGTTCCGCCACCAACGAATTTCAAGGTACTTTGTTTTGCATCTTTTGTGCGTGTTTTGTGTCGCTTTATGCGCCTATTCCCACATTTTGTGCATCACCGGAAGTGGGTCAAAATGTGCCTACAAATATGGCGGAACAAGTTATTGCTCTTCTGCCACCAATGAATTTCGAGATTGTTTCCTTCACATCGTTTTGTGCCGTTTTGTGCGTCTACTTCCGTTTTGTACGTCGTGGGAAGTGGGTTAAAATGAGTCCCCAAGGTGGGACGAAAACGATCAAGAGTTCCGCCACTATTAAATCTCGAGGTCGTTAATTTCACATCACGTACCCTTTTGTACGTCTATTTCGACGTTTTGTGCGTCACTGGAAGACGGTCAAAATGGGCCTCGAAGGTGGGACGAAAATGACCCACTGCTCCGCCACTACCGAATTTCGATATCCTTCCTTTCGCATCGACTACTGAATTTTCGTGCTGTTTCGTGCCCCCATTTCCACGTTTCGTGCGTCACCAGAAATGGGTCAAAATGGGCTTCCAAGGTAGGACGAAAATGACACACTGTTCCGCCACTATCGAATTTCGAGGTCGTTAATTTTACATCGCGTACCCTTTTGTGCGCCTATTTCGACGTTTTGTACGTCACTGGAAGATGGTCAAAATGGGCCTCGAAGGTGGGATGAAAATGACCAAGAGTTTCGCCACTACTGAATTTCGATATCCTTTCTTTTGCATCGACTAGTGGATTTTCGTGCCGTTTCGTGCCCTTATTTCCACGTTTTGTGCGTCACCATAAGTGGGTCAAAATGGGCTTCCAAGATGGGACGAAAATGACCGAGAGTTCCGCCCCCATTAAATCTCGAGGTCGTTAATTTCACATCGCGTACCCTTTTGTACGTCTATTTCGACGTTTTGTGCGTCACTGGAAGACGGTCAAAATGGACCTCAAAGGTGGGACGAAAATGACCCACTGCTCCGCCACTACCGAATTTCGAGGTTCTTCCTTTCGCATCGACTACTGAATTTTCGTGCTGTTTCGTGCCCCCATTTCCACGTTTCGTGCGTCACCAGAAATGGGTCAAAATGGGCTTCCAAGGTAGGACGAAAATGACACACTGCTCCGCCACTATCGAATTTCGAGGTCGTTAATTTTACATCGCTTACCCTTTTGTGCGCCTATTTCGACGTTTTGTACGTCACTGGAAGATGGTCAAAATGGGCCTCGAAGGTGGGATGAAAATGACCAAGAGTTTCGCCACTACTGAATTTCGATATCCTTCCTTTTGCATCGACTAGTGGATTTTCGTGCCGTTTCGTGCCCTTATTTCCACGTTTTGTGCGTCACCGTAAGTGGGTCAAAATGGGCTTCCAAGATGGGACGAAAATGACCAAGAGTTCCGCTACTATCGAATTTCGAGGTCGTTAATTTTACATTGCATACCCTTTTGAGCGCGTATTTCGACGTTTTGTGCGTCACTGGAAGACGGTCAAAATGGGCCTCGAAGGTGGGACGAAAATGACCCACTGCTCCGTCACTATACCTACCGAATTTCGTGGTCCTTCCTTTCGCGTCGAGTAGTGAATGTTTCGTGCCGTTTCGTGCTCTTATTTTCACGTTTTGCGCGTCACCAGAAGTGTGTGAAAATGGACGTCCAAAGTGTGACCAAAATGACCCATTGTTCCGACACTATCGAATTTCTAGGTCGTTTCCTTCGCATCGTTTAGTGATTATTTTTTTAAAAGTTTTCTGTGCCTACTTCCTCTCTTGTGCGTCACCGGAAGTGAGTTAAACGGGCCTTTAAAGTGGGAGTTAAATGGCTCACTATTCCGCCACTATCGAATTTCGGGGTTGGTTCTTTCGCATCGTTTAGTGTGTATTTTGTACCGTTCTGTTCGCCTACTTCCACGTTTTGAGCATCACCAGAAATGCGTCAAAATGGTCCATCAATGTGTGAGAAAATAGAGCCATTGTTCCGCCACTATCGAATTTGGGGGGTCGTTTCTTTCGCATCGTATAGTGCCTGCTTTGTACCGTTTTGTGCTCCTATTTCCACTTTAGTGCTTCTATTTCCACTTTAGTGCGACAACAAAAATGGGTCAAAATGGCCTACAAGTATAGTGGAATAACTTAATGCTGTTCCGTCACCATCAAATGAGGTCGTTTCCTTCACACTTTTTATACATGATTTGTGTCGCTTTGTGCATCAGTGGAAGAGGGTCAAAATGGACCTTGAAAGTGGAATGAATATGTCTTTCTCTGCCATATTTGTAGGTCACCTTTGGCCCACTTTCGTTGGCCTACAAAACGTGAAAGTATGCGCAGAAACGGAATAAATATGCACTAAACAATGCGAAAAAAGCGACCTTGAAATTCGATACTGGTGGGAGAGTGGATCAGTTTTCTTCCCACATTGAATGCCCATTTTGACCCACTACCATTGATTCACAAAACGTGGAAATAGGCTTACAAAACGGTAGAAAACACGCACAAGACGATGTGAAGGAAACGACCTCGAAATCGTTCCTGACGGAACAGCATTACGTCGGCGGCAATTCAAAACCTGCTATGTGCATTTTGCAGGAGAAGCGAAAAACAGTATCCTGGTTAGATTTTTGGCTTTATAAAAGTGATGTTATAAGTAATATTTGATGCTGCACGTAACTTGATACCTTTTCAAGTAACTTGAGAAGGTACCAGTTACGTGCAGCATCAAATATTACTTATAACATCACTTTTATAAAGCGAAAAATCTAACCAGGATACTGTTTTTCGCTTCTCCTGCAAAATGCACATAGCAGGTTTTGAATTGCCGCCGACGATCCGCCATATTTGTAGGATAACGTTGACCCATTTCCGGTGACGCAGAAAACGAGGAAATAGGCGCACAAAACGACACAAAAATGGAAATTTAGCTTAATTACATGGAAATTTTAAGTTTGTAAGCTTAATTATATGGAAAATTTTATACATTTTTCCTTTAAGTTGGTCTACTTTACGTTGATTTGGGACTTTTAAATTGTATTCATTTTTCCACTGAAAAATATGTATAATTCAACAAGTTGATTTGATTTTGAGTTGCTTTTGGGGTTTAACGTCCCGGTCAGCAGCGAGGCTATATGAGACATGGACCCACTGATTAACGTGGAATCCGAACCACATGAGCTCCCGCAGGGAATCGAACCCGGGTTTCCCACGCCAAAGGCGCGTACGCTAACCGCTTAGCCACGGAGGAGCTCTATGATTCAACAAGGAAATATTTATTAGTTATAATTATAATAATTATCTATATAATTGAATTCATTGTAATTTGGTCCATAACAAACACTTTACCATTTCGTACTAGCTGTTATGCCCGTTTTTTCGCACGGATCAGATAAAATATCAATGTAAACAAACTGAACAACGGGAGAACAATTAAGAAACATTTCTAACATTGGATATATTTTGTGTGAATATATATCCGACAACGTACATGTGCTTTCATTGGGAAGGCCGATGGGGCTGAATTTGAATGTAAACACTATCGGGGGTGTCACTATACGTCTGAGCAACCCCGATAAATATGGATTCGACACAAATTCTACTACTTTTACATGTCCCGGTGAACACCCCCTCAGACCCCCTTGGTTCGTATTGTGAAACAATCTCCTCTGCCCCCCACCAACCCCCAACTAATACCACGAAAACTATGAATGTGACACTAACATCTGCCATTTTCTACTACTTTTCACATATGCCGGTAGAAATCCCTATAATCCTCTGGTTTCAATTTTGAAAAAAACAATGCCTCTGGTCCGCAGCCGATGGGGGCTGTATTTGGAAGTCAACGCCTGTGGAAGTATCACCATTCATCTCAGCGACAGCTAAAACTATGGATTTGACACTAATATCGGTCACTTTCCATTAGTTTTACATGTCTCGCAATTCCCCACCCCCGGTGACTCCCGGCCCGCATACAATGGTGGCTAAATTTGAAAATCATCGCTAATGAAAGTATCACCATTGATCTAAGCCACCGCGAAAACTACGGAATTGACATCGGTCAGTGTGGATTATTTTTACATGTCTCGTGATCCCCTTCATAATGCCCCCGTTTCTTATCTGATGGGGGCTAAATGTGAAAGTAAACGCGGTCTTGAGTTTCACCAGTGAGCTCAGCTACCCCGAAAACTATGAATTTGACATTAATATCGGTCATTTTCGATTATTTTTTTTTACATGTCTCGGAATTCCCCCCTCTGGTGACCCAAGGCCCGCATACAACGGTGGATGAATTTGAAAGTCATCGCTAATGGTAGTGTCACCATTGATATCAGCAACCGCGAAAACTATGAATTTGACACTAATATCGGTCATTTTGGATTACTTGTACGTTTCGGTATCCCCCCCCCCATTGACCCACGGCCCGTAGCAGAATACGGTGAATTTGGAAGTTAATGCGATCGGAGTTTCACCATTGATCTCAGCGACCGCGAAAACTATGAAATCGACACTGATATCGGTCATTTTCTACTACTTTTACATGTCTCGGTAAACGCCCCCCTGAGACCCCCTGGTTCGATTTTTTTCGAAAAAGCTTTGCCTTGGTGTGAAACCTGGACCAAGGTATCTTTGACCAAAATTTGGTAACTCTCGGTCGACTTGTCTGGTCCCCAGGCCGGTCCCGGTAAACGTCTCCTGAAGACCCCATAGTAAGGAATTAAAAAAAAAAAAACTCTTCGTCTTGGTCTGGGGCCTAGACCAAGCTACCCGTGAACAAATTTTGAAAAGTTTCGGTCCACTCGTCTCGTCCACAGGCCGCACAAAGATAGACACACAGACACACGAACAAACTATTTTATTTATATTAGAAAGGTCAGATCCGCTGTTATTGTATTAGTGCGATACTTGAGCGATTGATCGTAGAAATTCAAACTCCGATGAGTGATAATTTTATAGGCTTGTTTTATTACAAGTTTAAACTCTTTAGTCAGTAGAGAAGAGGGCGTGAATCATGGGGGTATCGGGTTATTTCCTCAAGTGCGTTTTCCTCAAGTCCAGAAAATGTGGGACATTTCCTCAAGTGCCTTATCTTGATATTGATCATGAACTAGAAATCCAAGACAGAGATACAAATCTTGGCCAACAGCCAGAATGGGGGGATATGATTTCTATGCGTGATAAAATGAATACAGTATTGCCACTGGTTAGATAAAATTTTACTATTAAATTTTAAGAATGAAGGTCTTTTATATCAAAGGACATCTGAATATTCCTAAACTATATAGACTACACAAGCTTTCAATTTAGAATTAAATCATAGCAGTTTCCACGTTTTCAGTATCCCATTTGAATTACAAAGGCAAAACCCTACATCTGAACCATTCAAAACAAAAGGTTTCTTTAAATACTCAATAAATAATTACAGGCGATATTGTTTTAAATAAATTGTCCTATACGCACGATTGCCTCAGTAAATCATATTAGTTTCTTGGATTGTGTATAATATAATTCGAATCAGCTGATTGAAGAATACTATAGTAAATTCTCCAGTATTGAAAACAAAACAATATGGTAATACACACTGGTCTAGGTGAGACGATATACGGTGGTATGCCGTACCGCCTCTGGTTTTTCAGTAATGAGGACATACCGTCTCTGGTTTTTCAGTGACCAAGACAATATTTAAATGACCAGAGGCGGTTTGGGACTCAACAGGTATGTTGAGTCAAAATCATAATAAAACATACCGCCTTTTTTTTTCCACTTCGAACACTGGTAATACAGATCGTGATAAAACTGAGTCACACTATTATTTTTAAAAACATTTATCATTGTTTTGACCAAATAATGTACATGCATCACAAGATCTTTTGGTCTAGTTGACAGAATGAGATTCAGGATAGATTTCCTGTAAATAAAACCCTAGGATTGCTACCCATAAATTATTTATTATTATATGTTTAATAATAATGTTATGACCTCATAAATTTATCGTGTTATGCTTAGCACCTAAATATACCATATCAAAACTCTTACTATTCTATTTCTTAGTGCTTCCCATGTTCTAGATTAGTGCTATTTAACCGGGGGTACGTGTACCCCTGGGGATACGCGAAGATATTTCTGGGGGTACGTAATGCTGCCTCTGGGGGTCTGCTGGAAATGTCCGTTGACAGTTCACTGCAAATGAAATTGGATAACTTGTCAATTTATGACTTTTGTATTTATGCTCGAAAAGAGTAAAATGAAATTAGTGACAGTGCTATTTCACAACTTCTTCCATTCAATCAACATATATGTGTGAACAGTGTTTCTCTGCATTGACATCAATAAAAACGAAACACAGAAATTGCTTGAATCCAGAATCAGCTCTGATTCTCGCACTCTCGAAGATTCGACCAAGAATGGAGTAGTTGGCGTTCCGGAAACAAGCTCAGTTATCTCATTAACAGGTTAGGTCTAAAGTTACTTTTAGTTTTTGAATTTTTAACATTGTCTTCAGTGTACGAATTATCAGGGAGGATGAGGCGAAAATCCTCCTCAGTAGAACTGGATGTCCCTCATATATTTTTAAATTTCTCATGTTAATTTTTTCGGATGTGCACTTGTCCCCCTAAAAATAGTGTTTTGATTGGCCCACAGATTGTCATTTTGTTGGGTCTCTCTTTGTCCCCCTTTTTAATCAACAAAACGTGTATTAAGTTTAATAAGTTCATTTTGATTTAATTTCTCTTAAACAGCTTCAGGAGTACACAATTGAATGGCGAATTGTCTAGGGGTACCCGAGAAAAAAAGTTGAATAGCATTGTTTTCGATCACTATGTTCTATACAGCATAATAATGCCTTTTGCTTATTTTAGATTCATTTAAAAATGTAGAATATCATCAATTCTACGTCGAATGGCTTTTAAAAGAAAACTGTTAATCTCATTAGAATTTGTCGTGTTTTCAAATGATGAAAATAAATGTAAATAAATAAATAGGTATTATAGAACTTTTGGGGTACGACACAACTGTAAGTTCCCGACAGTTACAGCTTCAAATCACTGAAGACATAAGCGATTTTAATAATAAAAATAATGTTTCTTCTAAGTGCAAGGTTTTAAGCGCTCAAGGAAACTTATTTACTTTCAGTTCAAGATACAACCGGAAAGTCTTTTCACTTTGAAAGATTAACAAGTAAAAGAAAATTTGGGGAAAAGCCAGCCAGGAAGGTATCATCGTGTTAAGACTGAGAAAATTAGCCTGCCTAATCAGGATATACAGACTTGAAATTTGAATCCAAGATCTCACGATTGAAAAGAGCAGCGCAAACTGTTTACCTCACACTCTTTTAACTTGATCTTATACAGAACTACTAGTAAGCTTACGTGTCAACAGAAAGTTTGACCAATGAACTAAAGTTTGAATTAAAATAGATAATTTCCTTCAAAAGTGATAATAATATATAATTTATTCAACAAATATTGGAAGAACATGGTTCCAACAGTGTCAATAGAAACTCGGCAATTGATTAATGTAACTTCTCATTGTCCGTGTGACTTGTTCCATATCACAATACTTTACCCAGCACTTTTAGATTTAAGGGATTTAAAGAATAAATCCGTGTAGTGATTCTGCCTTGAGATTTGTTTCTAAAGAACAGTTCAATGAATTCATTGTAAAACATACATTTCATACTCTGCAGATATACCCTATGTTCATTTTTAGTTGGATTAATATTATAAAACAAGTAACATTATATGCAATTTTGTTCGATAAAGTATGATCTTATTTGACACCCTGCAACCCTAGTTATCAGCAACAGCTCAAATAGCCAGCAGCGAAGTACCACCCCTCTTCTTTCTTGTATTAGTTAAGAATTTCAGCAGTTGTCCTCCTTCTTTTGGTTAATGATCATCAGATTAAGAAGAAAGATAAGCACTTGAGGAAATGACACCTTTCTGGAAAGTTGGGGAAATAGACAGTTGAGGAAATAACCCTATTTCAATCGTGGGTCAGAGTTGATGACAATGGGTTTTGACGGGTCTGTGGGTCACAGTGGGTAAGAGTGATTTATGGTGGGTGGTGGGTCAGAGTGGGTCACGGTGGGTCGTGGGTCACGACGGGTGGTGAGTCAATTGGTCGTGGCTAAAGTTTTCATTGCCCCACGCCCTCTCTGAACTACAGTGTTGAAAATTAATCAGTGAAAATCAATTGCAATTGATCAATCAATTGAAAGTAATTGCTGTGGAAATCAATTGCAATTGAATCAATTGCCAATTAATTTCAATTGCAATTGAATTACAGAATTCAATTGCAATTACTTTCCACTGCAATTACTTTCAATCAATTGATCAATTGCAATTGATTCTCCTTTTTTAATGGCAAACTGCAATTAACAATTAACCATTACTTATTTCAATTGTTAATTGCAATTAACAATTAAATTTACAGATTAATTGTTAATTGTTAATTCAATTGAAATTTGCCCAACACTGATATAGGGTGATCCATTTTAATCTTTACACGGAAATATCTCAAAAACGGTTGAACATGGATGAACCAAACAAAAACTCAAATAGGAAAGATCATGGGTAAAATCGAATGTTGTTGTCGCCTGGCCCCCCAGGACTGCCTTCATGAGGACCTAGGGCCAAACTTTAAAATTTTTAATGTAAACATGGAGTGAGTGATACCTCGTTTGATAGATCTTTAGAAACTAAAAAACGATTTGGCAAAAGATTTTTTATATCGGTCACCATATTCAAAATGGCCACCAAGACATATTGCCTGTATCAGATAAAATGTCCAGTTCAACTAATATGAAGACGGCATAATGCAAAAGCTCAAATAGAAAATGTTATGGGGAAAATCGATTGGTATTGTTGCGGTGGCTCCTAGGGCCACTCTCCACGGGAACCCAGGGCCCAACTTCAAAACTGAAATTGGAAACATGGGGTGAGTGATACATCGTTTGACATATCTTTAAAATCAAAATGATCACCAAGACATGATACCTGTATCAGATAAAACGTCCAGTGCCATTAATATGAAAACTGTTAAAGATAAATGAACGGAGCAAAATTTCAAATAGGAAATCACAGAAGGTATTTATCATTCCATGGCTCGAGAATGTTGCAACAGAGGAAAAGATGATTAGAGTGAAAGTGCCATAATACAAAGGAGGAAATCTAATTCCTAGAAAATTATCGCTCCAACCTCCCTTCGTAAGTAAGTGAAGCGGGAAGGAACGGTGAAATTGCAAATGAGAACCTTAGTTTTTGCAAATTGTATCTACGAAACAAAGTTATCTGAAATGCGTTTTTTTATAAGAGACAGATGTCTCTGTAATGGGATAAAGTATATAAAATTCTTGTTAAATGGTACCTTCCATTTTGATTGCAGACAATGATTTGATGCAAAAGTGAATCAACTGAAATGCGAAACAAATTGTCGTACAATGCAATTTAGAACAATGTGTACAAACGTTGGTTTTGTTCAACAGTCGTCTGCACGATATTGGTTCGATTCTTTTCCTTCTATGTCTTCTTGCGTGTGACAGAATATGAGCTTCACAGAAATCTTGTCCACAGTTACATTCCGAATAACTTTCAGCGGTAATCTTAGCTGTGATTCTCAGTAAGAAAACGGTACATACTGATGCCTCCCATACTGATACAGATGCCTCCCAAACATCTTGCACGCATTGCGTTATCAGAGGCGGGCAAAATGTTTACGAGTTCCAAAATTATATTATTAAAACCCCTGCTTCTCATTTCAGTTGCTTCTTTTTTCCCACCCAATCACACTTTGGAATACAAATTCAAATTTAAACTTGAATTTCACCTTATTTTTATTCATTACAGTACCAGTCACTTGTACACACAAGAGTTTCAGACAAACCATACCTATTGCAAGTAAAAGTGGGGTTCTCATTAAAGATTTTACTTTAATTCCCGCTTCACCCACTTACGGAGGGAGAGCGATAAGATAATTTTCTAAGAATTAGATTTCCTCTTTTGCATTATGTAACATACTTTAGTCATTTTTTTCTCCGTTGCATTATTCTCGAGCCGTGGAATGATACATACTCTCAATGTTTTCCTATACGAGTTTTATTCTGTTCATTTATCTCTAACCGTTTTCAAATTAGTGGTACTGGACGTTTTATCTGATACAGGCACCATGTCTTGGCGGCCATTTTGAAAACGATGACCGATATGAAAAACTTTTTGCCACAACGCTGTTTAGTGTTCGAAGATCTGTCGAACGAGGTATCACTTGACCCATATTTCTGTTTAAAAGTTTTAAGTTGGATCCTGGGCTTCCTTGGCATTTCCTGTTTGAGATGGATATAGATATATAAGTGTGACTCGGACAAACATAATGATACCTCACATTTTCTAACTTTCGAGTAAACTTGAAAAGAAGTTTGACCATTCCCATGCAATTTAATGCAATGACACATAACAAACAAGCTTCTCCTGCCATCTGCAGGTACATTTCCGAAATTAAACTATCTACATATTCTTCTGTGGTTCTATCACAACCCATTCCATTTACTAACTCAATCACACACAGCGGAAGTGGCGTTTACCATTATGTTCGGCCGAGTCGCTCATGTATTTCTAACTAGTAAGTTAATGCTTTTATCGATGTAGTATTATATACCTGGTAACATTTTTCATATCTTAAATTTCTCTTCTTCTTGCTTTGACTTCGGCAAAGTAATCTATTACTTCTTCGAAATCCAGCTTCCTAACCATAGATTCCTCTAGGGAAAGAAGTGCAGATCTTTTTATTTTTTCTTGATCACCTTTCATAATATCTTTCGATTCACTGACTACAGATTAAGATTCTTCCCTTACTAAAGTTTGTAAGAGATTATAAATTATGGATCATTTAACAGAGATGTACTTTAAAATATTAGTTCCATGTTAAAAAATTGATTCTTTCTCTGCGATTCTCTCCAGAATATTGCTGGCTAGCTCTTAATACTAATTTTGAAATAGGCAAAAAACCTATAATACCGACTAAAAACTTTCGTAATCGCCTACTTATTCTAATATTTATCACATTTTCTTTATTTTGTTTTTCAGATTCTAGGTAGTGGTGATTTGTTAATATCAAATCTTTCATGGAAGGACATGGGTAGTTATACATGTGTCGCTGAGAATTATTTTGGAAGGGAATCAGTATCAACGTTCGTCTATCCAGTAAAGGTAAGTACATTAGACATTAACTAACTATCTACAGTTACTAACAATACGGCCTACGGAATTCGGAAGTTCAATGCCTCGGAGTTCACAAAAGCTCTTCATTGACTTGTCCTTGCCAACTGGATCCAGTTTCTACTTTATATTCCTGTTTCTGCGTGATTCGTCTTAATATTGTCCTACTATCTGCGCTTAGTCAATTAATTTGTTTAATTCATGATAATTCATACATCAAATTTTGTATGAATTCCGATCCAGTGTCACTGCAGCCTAAATGTTTGGCCGACGATGGACCATAATTGTATTTTGTACTGTACTCTATAGTAGGCTATCATCTGGCTGACTTACTACCCGCCAGTCGTAACTCAAGTCGACAATTAACTGTATAACTTTAAGAATATGTTTCAGGATAAATTTTCTATTTAGAAAAACACGAAACAAATTTTCATAGAAATTTATAATGAAATAAGGAGAGTGTATTCTTGGAAAATTAAGAATTATTTCAGTGTTTTGAGAGAAAAGGGAATTGACATTGATAAAGGGTAAGGGGATCAGAAATCTAATGAACTTACTCGCTTCTACAATGCACACTAATACTAGTACAT
The DNA here is from genome assembly GCF_964235325.1 of Thermobia domestica. Taxonomy (NCBI): domain Eukaryota; kingdom Metazoa; phylum Arthropoda; class Insecta; order Zygentoma; family Lepismatidae; genus Thermobia; species Thermobia domestica. Next base: position 147,824,859 of record NC_137454.1, on the reverse strand, counting down.
ATTTTTAATCATCAATTAAAGTTTAAGCGTTATGAACTGAATGACGATATTAGTCTAAACTTTTTAATCTTGCCCATTTTTACTGTGTCATTCGTTTTCAACGTGCTTAGTGTGTATACCACCTGTGAAATATATTGAAACAAAGGTAAAATCTTTACAAACTATAGACTATTAATATATACGTTAAATCTAATTACGTTTTCTTTGCAGAGAGAAGAAAGCTAAACTTTTCATTTCTTCCAAGGCATGAAATACTTGACTACCATCTGGAGTTTTAATTATAGGTAAGTATAATGTAACATACATTTGTTGTTACGATTCTTAAGTATTCGTTTTGAAAGATTTATTTGTTGCATTCTGTTCTAGGAATTAAATATGATATTCTAGTTCAAGAAATACTTTTTTCCTGAAAGAAAAATAGCAGTAATCATTATGAATATGGAGTTACAGGAACTTTCATCTTTTTAACGTATCCTTCGTCGTCTCTAAATCGCTCCTTATTTTTTATATTAACCGAATGACAACATGGGAGAAGCCATGAATCTATATATTTGCTATGATTAAATTGTGTGAGAAGCGATCGTATTGTCCGGTGTGAATATCAGAACATAATTTGTAATTAAAAGCAGAGATGACATATCTCAGATATCCCTTTTTTCCCATTAGTTGAAACATATTGCAATAATTGTGGCTAAATAGTGTCCAGGACTCCATTTTCCTGAAGATAGTTATGGCAATCGCGAATCGCTTCTCTTTTATTTAAGAAAACTTTTGGCAGCTACGAAGGCAAGCTTCAAAATCTAAACAAGTGAAAGGAACTAACAGGTACTGCAAAATATTGAGCGTATTACTTTTTAAATGCACATAATATACTGTTGTTCCAGTCTTGAAATCAACGTAAATTGAAAAATTCATTTCATAAATTCAAAAATAATAATGAGTAAAGAAATGTTTTGCTACTTCAGAAAATAGTAACTGTACTACTTACTATTGCCTACCACCAGAAGAAAAGCACGTTATATGTCTGCGTTTCTAGAGGGAGAAGATAGAAACATAACTGCGGGTAAAATTAGAGTTCAATACATTTTTTTCTGATTACCTGGAAACTAACGTACTGTGAGTATTTCCATTGTCTACTCATGATAACTTGATTGCTGATAGAGTTGAGAATGAAAATTAAAAATTCCCTAAGGAGCTCTTATTGAAGCGAACTTCTACTATTCGACTGATCTTTCCTGAAGTGTCGTCCGTCTACTGTTTCCACGATAACGATCGCAAAATTGATCTGATTTTAATGTAACTTGGTATGTCTTCCTCCAAGGTTACAAAATATGCCTATGGTTAAAATCTATCAATAATAAGGGAGTAAGGGCAATCCTACCATCTTTTTTTCTGATATCTGTCTGATATAAATATTCTCCTGACATCTTTCCGATAAGTGTTCTACAATGTCCTGATAACAATCAGGTGGCTGATAAACCCTATCAGCTGGTTGTTACCATGCCAGTAAGTTCAACTGCCTGTTAACAGCTATCACCTACTTGTTAGTTGTCGTGTAGTGAATCATGGACGAAATCGAAGAATTGTTGATGCTGTCAGATGACGATGAGGAGATTGTTCAATATATAGCGAGGCGTAGAAGGCCAACAATCATCAGACAACGAATCGATCACTTTGATAAATGGACTGCAGAAGAGTGTTTTCGATTTCGATTGACAAAAGACAGTTGTCGTCAGCTGCATGAGGAAATTGCTGACGAGATAAGAACTCAAACTGATAGGTAAGTTTTAGTTCGAATATACGCCAATTTTGGTATTGCTTCGTAGGTTGTAAGGACGAACAGCAACATTTCTATGTATATGGTACCAATGCATGTAAGTGTAGCCTAAAATGTGTTTATTACTTAAGTTTGTATTTGCCTTTACGATAGTGTGTCCCTAGACTATAACGTGCATAACAAAAAATACCGGTATTCATTTCTTTATCCCATGCGAAGTGTAACGCACTTGACGTTTCAATTGTTTTCAGTATCAGCAACAGAAAACCAACCAATTACATGGTTCGTTATAACCTTGCTTCGAGTTAACTATCTGACAGTGTATATCAGGCACAGTACATTGTAGAACGATCCATGGTTTAAAGTAGCTGACAACTTCCTGATATCTAATTCTGACTTATAGCAATCAGAAAGAATGTCAGGATATTGTAGGACTGGCCCCAAAAGAAGTAAAGTAATTCTATCTTGCAAGTTTGAACAAACTGAAAATGTAATAATAAAAAAATTCCATTATATCATACGTAAAAATTTACTCAATTTTGATACAATTTAGTGTATGTTTTCTTCAGATATTCTCTATTATTCTCATTACTTTTGGTTGAAGTGGGGTCAAGAATAAATGGGAAAACGGGGTAAGTTTCATCAAACTTCGAAGTTTATACAATTAAACAAGTAAATTTCGTTTCACAGTGTAAAACTATGATAGACTTCTAAACTATACTATGCAAATACGTACTTAAAATTGAAGAACTCGTACATCTATAACTTCTGGTTGCACTAGATTAATAAGATCAAAGATAGAACCTGTTCCTTAGACGCTGCATCCATAGGAAAAATCATTACACCCTATCTCTTACGGATTTTACTGTTTGCAAATTAACATTGAAACCGAAAGTGGTTATTGACGTCTACCACTTCCAGTTACAATAAAAGAATAAAATCGGAGATGAAACATACTGTATTCTTGAGGTACTAAAGTCAACACACACCAACACACACACACACACACCAACACACACAGTATATATATATAAACTGCTTATCACCATTCCTGTTTTATCTATTATACGATCAGGATACCGGACATCGTAGATTTCACTACTTCTGGTTTGAACAGGTAGATAAAATTCGAGACAAAACGCAATGCTGGCTCTGTGTTAGAAAACCAGTTTTTGGTATTCCTTACCGTTTTTGCTCTGTGAAAATAAGTATTGAAACCGGAAATACTAGTGAATTTAAAGCATTTCCAGTTTTGGTAGAGTGTTGAAGCTGGTGATGGTGTGAGGCTCTGAATCAATCTCAAGAAAACACTTGCTGGTATCCTTAACGTTTTTGTTGTATAGTGATCAACGTTGAAACTGGAAATGGTTGATTTCTACCACCTCTGGTTTGAATAGAGCTTTAACCTACCTGTATTCTTGGGACACTGAATTGATTGCAAAAGTATGTTCTTCGATATTTATTATTATTTTTGCTTTATGGAAATCAATATCGAAACCTGAAGTACTATTAAATTTAAACCACTTTCGGTTTAGGTAAAGTGTTGCGGGTGGTGATGATATGTTGTCGTGCGACGCTGAAACTTACTGTCGTTATCTATTACCGTTTTTGTTCTTGGCGATCAACATTGAAACTGGAAACGGTTGATTTCTGCCGCTTCAGGTTTGAATAGAGCTTTAACGAAGGGGATGGAATCTATTCTTGCGATGCTGATTTGATTGCAAAAACAGCTTTTCGATATTCTTATCGTTTTTGCTGTCATACCTGTGTACAGACCGACGGACGGATCTATATAGCCATTCTATAAAACTTCTGACAGTTATAAAGCGTAGAGTAGTTTGAAGTCTAATAACACTGGTCTAGAAAAAAAATGTTCTGTCACAATAATCAAAGTTACCATGTCTAAGTGCCCTTTACAACTTCTGAACTCAAAAATAAAATCAGAATTCTTCCATTGGGCAAGGTTTTGTTATGACAGTCATTTTGATATATCTTCATACGCGAAATGGACCTATTTTCTTGACACATGGATGTGTTCGGACTGGCGTAGCTCAGCTGTTTATTAATGTAGAAGAATGATTTAGGTGTCAGATTATTGTAGAAGAACAAAGCTTTCATTTGGTATAGCGTTTTTCATCATCGATCTCATAGGGAGGTAGAGGTCATTAAATTTCCGTAAATTATAGTGGAAATTATATACTTTTAATTGCGCAATCGGTCTCCTTGCCGCACCTTAACAACAGGCGACAAAATTATCAAGTTAGACATCTTATGGGACGCTCATGTCTTATAGGTATTCGATTTGCCGATTGTATCTCTGTTGTACAGCAAGATAAAAAATAGTAAAAAAAAGTAAACATCATACCTAAGACATTGTAAATGATGATTTTCGGATATATTTAACATCTGACATGTTTCTTCAATGTCCAGCAGTAGTCAGCCAGCATCCTAGAATCCCATTTACCTTGGTACGTCTTTTCCATTGTAGAAATATGCTTATGGGATCGCTCGCCGTACTAGTCTCTTATTGAGTCAATATTTTCTTAGAAAAGATCGAATTGAGAGTCTAAGAAATTGATTTTTAAAGACGCGTGATATCTCATAGCTTAGTAAGAATTCACAAGATCACTCACTATTTCATTATAGTGGTTAAATTTATATTTTACAAGAAAACCACGACAGATACCTACAAAGACGTTCACGCTTTGTCTTCCAGGGAATTGAAAATTTCTGAAAACCATCTTCATTTAATAATGACCTGATTAGTGGAGCAATAAATACGCCTCCGTTCTGTTTTGCATAGTCAAATTTGGAAAATTTCGATTTCAAATACATGAATGCAGGATAATTTTTATCATCAAGAACTTTTACAAAATTCTTCATAATTCCCAATTTCATGTGCAGCGGTGATAAGTGCACTCGTTCAAGGTTCATGTATAGGGTGTGAACCACATTTTTGCACCAGGAGTAAAAGTTTCACGTTTAGGCCATTGCTTTTTAACATAGTGAACGTTCCATCTCTGCTCTCATTCACATAAGAAACAATGAAATTTGATATTTCCAAGTTGCAAGCCCAGGAGTAAAGTTTTGCAAACATATATCAACTCCATAGTCAAAGAAGGTTATTCATAGATACATAAATAAAAAAAACTATATAATATTACGAAAAAATTACTTTATCAACTTTTTTTTCAATTCACAACTAATTTTAGTAATTTTTTTCAGGTTTACGTCCAAGTACTTAAAAATGAGATTGAAATTTGAAGATCAGAAGCAAGAAGACGTTTCTAGAATAATCAATGGTTTCCTTTCTAGTCTAATTAAGGATGTATAAAGTGCATCTATATTACATATACGTATATCACGGTTTATAAGTTGCTTTCAATGTAGATAAGTATAGGATGTGTACATAATATGTATATGTACAGAAGACAAGAACATGGAGCACCGATTGTTCTCCTATATACAGATACCATTGTCATAAATTTACAGTTTATTCAGATATTTTCAAATCAATTCTTTTTGAAATGAAACTGGAAGAAACTGAGACATCTTTAACTGCTATAAAACGAGTTTCGTACTAGATATAATTAGTGATAATTTTCAATTAGAAAGCCTGAATATAATTGTCCCAATGGAAAACAATAAATGAATATAGTTACTGATTTACTTGTATGTAACTATAAGAGACAATATTGTAACTATCTAAGTGGTCCTAAGAGAAAACAGAAAGTCTTTATTTGATTTCAAATGTAGAATTATTTGAAATATAATTGAACAGAAAGATGTTTAAAATCATTTCTCATGTACTTGTAGTTCAAAATCTCATTGGTTCAACATTTCCTCTGTTATGTGGAATTCCTTTTAAAGCAGCTTTGACATCTATAATTTTATATTTTTGTTTAGAAGTGTCTTGAAGACAAACAATTTTGTGAAATTCAATGTATTTTTACCATTATAAACTAATACGTTGAAGGTACTTAGATCTATTACTTAAATTATATAAAGTTTTACTAAATTCATTAAATTATAATATGTTATAATTATTGTTAGCAGAAATATTACTTTGAAAACATTTTTAATGTAGAAAAAATATTGTCTGTTGCTAGTTCCTTCGATTTTTGCAACTCAGTAGGCATATATATCAAATCACCAGCATGAACAACTTGAACCGTTTTAAGACATTTTAAAGTAATGAATGTACTCTGGAGTAGCAAATAAAGTCTAAAACCTTACTAGATTTAACAGTTTATTGAATAGCAGCTTAATATTCTATTAGCTGATGTAATTTAACTAAAGAGGGAAAGACCAGCAAAAAGCTAACTTCATACTTTCAAGAAGTTAGTATACAGACAGTGAGACAGTTGAATCTCTGTTCAGCTCAAGAAGAAAATATTTGAGAAATAGCAATCGATTGTTGGCTTTGGCTTCTAGTGTGCCTTAAATATCATGCCATCATGAACTTAAATAAACAATAAAATAAAAAAACAGGGTAAAACTTTCAGGAAAAGCGCATACCTTCTCTCTACATGTTTCTTAGTTATTTCGGGAAAATGACAACTCAGGTTTCTGTAACGATAAAGTCACATGTGAAATTCTTTACATCAAAGGTAAGTGTACTCAATTTAGTCATCTTCCGAAATTATTGTGAAAGAATACGTAGGGGATATATATATATATATATATATATATATATATATATATATATATATATATATATATTCTTTCGTCAAAGACTATATCAAATCATCAGCATGAACAACTTTCACCGTTTTAAGATACTTTAAAATAATGAATCTACTACACAGTTTATCTCTGAAGTAGCAAATAATTTAAGTCTAAAACCTTAATAGATCTAACAGTTTATTGAAATCTAAGTATAATCAAAAAATCTAAGTATATTCACTATACACTTTAAGTCTATTGCTAAATGCAGATTATATTGTGGAATGGAATAGCTTATAATATTATTTCAAGTGGTTACATTGGTGAACACAAAAATTTAGCATAATTATTAAATTCTAATAAAATTAAGTAATAATTCTTTAATAATATATAAAAATATACGAGGGGTACATGGTTAATAATTATTATTTGCATATTTCATCATCAAGGATTTTCTAGCATGATAATCTAGAAAAAATAATTGAAGTTACAAAATTATATTTAAATAAAAATTATTGAGTATGGGAAAATAGACCTGCTAAACTGTAACTACATTTTAGAGATTCGTGTTATCTCGTTAACTAATGGCGGTGTTCAACATAGATAATATGAAAACAGACTCGAAAGCATTCAGAAATGAAGGAAAAAGAAGTTACTACTATCACAGTACTATCAGTGAGAACAATGTCCTTATATATCCCAGATCATAGTATTAAAAACTAAATAATAGCTGAAACTTACAGTAATTGAAAACAATAATAGTTGAAAATCAATGTTCAAAATGAAATGTTATTTTTGAAGTTGAGTGATTTCCTACGATTGAAATACTTTTAACTTTTTCTTTGACTATCGCTTACATTTATATTTCTGATGATTGTTACATTAACAAAATTTTGCATTTTATTTCGAATCGTAACAAAAAGTCCCAATAATACTATCCACTTATAACAAATTATTTAGCTTTATTTAGAATAATATTCAGATTAAGGTATAAATAAGTGAACTTATCTTTCTTAAATAAAACTCTTGCACAGTGTACATACTTTTTCGTTGGTAATAATAATAAAGTAAAAGTTAATGTAGCAATGTTGGAAGCATAAGAATCACATTTCAGCAAGTAAGAATCACATTTCAGTGAAGATGTATTCATAAATCATAGTTCTAACGACTCTGGATTTCTGAAAATTTCAAATAAATATGTTAATTTTAACCACTTCAAAATAGCTTGGCAATCGGCGCTTCATGTTATAATAAAAGTATTTATCTGTAAGGTATTTCTATTAATGACTGAAACATAAATGTCTGTGAATGTGTGAAAGAATAATATGCTATTCTCTATAACGACGATATTAATATTAGAAGTTCCATTATAATTGATTTTTAGAAAATTATAAGTTATTTCAAATTGTTCAAAATGATTCTAATTCTTGTTTCGTAAGAATAATATTCCAGTTTTGAAATGATTTCCTTTTATTGTCATATGTTCAAGAAATTAATATGAATTTACATATGGTTATTAAGAGAAAAGCCATTAGCAAGTCCATTAATCATTTCTCTAAAAATAATTGTTAAGTGAAATGCTTATATTTTCATAATACCTAATGTTTTCTTAAGGTATATTACAGTAAGAATATACTGCTAAGATTGGAAAGAGTAACATTAAAGTTGATAAATTCTTATATAATCTGCTAGAAGAAGGAAAATTACCTAAATATGTTAACGTTGATAAATTCCGTATGACTGAGTATTTCTTAATTGCAAGAATATCATTGTTCTTAAATAACAGTTCCATCTTTGCATTGGTATAGCCATCGTATAAGGCTATGGAAAAAATGTGTTAATTGAAAATTAATCTTTTTAGAATGAAATTATACATTTATTTGCTTGACAAGGCTCATTAATTTAATAAGGAATTTAAGGATGACTTAATTCACTGGTAACCTTAGAATCTTTCATACACGTACTATACTCAAGAAAGTTCTTGTGAGATCCATAACTGTGATTTAAAATTGTTAAGATTGAATATCAGGATATTGCTAATATTGTGATTAACAAATAAGTAAAAAAGAGTGGGATAGAAAATATATCAAGAATTTCTTGAAAAATATTTTGAATTACAATATGGAGAGATTTTATGATATTCTGTAACCGTTTTTCAAGTTGGTTATTATAATTTTGAACAAGAGCGATGAAATTTGTAAAATGTGCGTATTTTAAAAATATGTGTTAAAAACGTAGAGGTACAGAAATAAGAATTTAATTTATTTCATTATGTGAGACTGTTCGTTGTACGTATAGACAAAGTATTGTTTCCATTACATCTTATTGCTATACAGCTTTTAATTTATTGTTTCGAAGGTATGTCTGTTTTGTTATAAATGTGGACTTGTGAATTAAATTGTTACTTCAGCATATTAATTTAATTCATTTCATATAATTATTTCCATGAAGCTAGATGAAATTGTACAAATATATAATTTTTAAGGGTGAGATCGCGACTACTCAATGGTAGGGCGCTCTCCTCTGATGTGTAGGATCTCTGGTTAGATTTTAGTTCACGCCAAGTGGGCTTTGTGGTAAACAAACACTGGGGATCGATGTTTCCTCAGAGCTTTATCGTTTTTTTCCCAATTCCTTTTTTCCACCGTTTTGTTCATTATCATCATCACCATCTCCCTTATCCTCAGAGTATAATCATGGGACGTTAAACCTATAAAAAACAACTTCTAAGGATGAAAAGTTTCAAACTCCATGTATAAAATCCTGAGTATCGTATAAGATGAAATGAAGATATCACCAAGTAGAATACGATCAAACAAGATTAACATTACGCGTAAACTTTTCTTTTGCATAAATGAAAAAAAAACAATGTAGATAAGGGAAGCCGGCTAAAGTCTGTACTTCGAACATCACAAAAGATAATAATATAAATGACGTAGTAAAAAAGTCAACTGATTCCTAAACGGAGTGTCTAAAAAGCCTATCAAAACAACTCGAGGGTGTTTGGAATGTAGTAAAATCCAGAAACAAAGGTGTACAGTGTATAGAACAACAACAGTTTTTTGAAACATTTTTATTAAACTCTTGTAAAACTCTGAACAATATTCAAACATATTTACAAGTAAAAGAATAAATTTACGCCACATTACCCGTCTGACAATAACAAACATTATTGCTTACATGTAATCAGATTTTATCTTACCTGTCACAATAGTACAACTACTGAATCTATTAAAGCAAAAAGTACATTCCTAATTTTACAACACATAATGATAATGTAGAAATGTGGGTGAAGCACATTTAGAATAAACGTTATATGATTTTCGTTAAAAGTATTTAAAACTGTACATACTTATATGGCTATGAGGAAACTAACACTAACCGTTGTTTGGACAAATTATATATAATGAAAGTACAAGTTTCAAATAAAGGATACGATGTTGCAATCGCAAATCAGAGAAACCATAAGCTAGTATGCAGTACTGACACAATAAAGAAAACCATAACTTGTTCTTTTTTCAATATGTCATTACAGAATAAAAAAAACTCCCAACTCAAGAGAATGAATTTGTAACTATGCTCTAAGGCTGATATTTATTAATTATGTTATAATTAATATTAGCTATACAATAATAAAACTTTACATGATGGAAACAAAGTCCATTTGTAATACTTTAAATAAATTTAGTATTTTCCTAACGCGTAGCATTAGTAATAAAACCAAATATGATATACATATTAATGAGAGCAAGACGAAATGAACATTCAACACACTGCGTATACTAATAACTTAGATCATTTTTATTTTACTAAACAAAGTACACGAAAATAATACGTGATATGAATATCAAAACTACAGAAACATCATTACAACTGCAAATGATACAAGAGACTTTATTTTTCCTTAATGACATACACACGTACATACATGCACATTCATGCGGTATGAGATCAAATTTTGATTAATCAACGATTATTCACATAAACAAATCAACATTTATAAAATGCAACATCACCTATCACCAATGTGTATATTCAGTGGTTCCTCTGTTCTCAAGGTATGTGACTTGAAGTCACTTGTGAATGCACGACATTAAGAAACAAAATCAACTTGACAATGAAAATTTCTTACTTTACAATAATAAATATTGATAAGTTAAATAAACATTATAAGCATTTTATTGAGAAATATCTATCTTATTTCTATCTTATTTCTAACGTTAAAAAAAGAGACCAAGTGAACATGTCAATTAATCCTGTACTGAATTTTCCATATTACAGATGACATAAAACTTATTAATGTTAAACGTCATATATATAATAATAACTAACACTCATTTAAATTTAAGATCTTTTAACTTCCGAATTCGATTTTATAATATTAGCCATTTACAGTAGTTTCATATACCTGATATATATATATATATATATATATATATATATATATATATATATATATATATATATATATATATATATATATCAGGTATATAGTGTATGATGGAATGGAAAATAACTTTTTACATTTACATTTTGCACCTTCTTTCACCAAAATAGATTGCATTTCGAAAATATTCCACGTACAGGAAGATTTCTATTTATTGGCTCTTATTATCACCTACTGGAATTTCTCTTTTTCCTTATATAAAAAATTAGATGAATTCATTTTAAAGGTACAAGTGAAAAACAATCTAAATTTAAAGAGTGAAAACTATTGTACAGTAAAAACTTGATGAAAATGAAGAATCAAACATTGAAGCACAACATATGTGAATGGAGGTATGATTCTTAATCTTTCAGCATCTTGTTTCTCAAAGGATTGTTATATTTAAACTATTATTCAAAACGTTTAAGTGACGTTAATTTTAAAATGTTCACTTTTTAAGATTTTGATTATTCTTTCCTTGTACCTTTATTTGTCAAAAGGGTACTTGATTGTTAATAGTGCCAAAAACAATTAATTACTTGCAAACATAACACGATAAATCTTTTCATCATAAACATCGAAATAATATATCACTAAAATCCAAAGTATTAGTCATTAGTGCTTAATTACAAGAAATGTAAAAACAGTGCTAGAAATGAATAACAAACAAGCAAATAGGACACAGGTATTTTAGTTTTCTGTTCATGTTCACTTTGCATGTTAAGACTTTTGCTATTCTGCACAGAGATTAAATGGCAAGTGTAACTTCTCAAATTAATGAATCGATATTCAGTCGGTATTCTCTTTCTCGCGATTATGTCGATTCTCTTGAAGTTTCAGTATTGGTAAGTGAACGTTTTGATTCCTTGCCTGAAATGACATCATCAATCATTGAGCTTCAATCATGAAAAATAATTGACAGTTATTATTCCTATATCTAAAATTTCTTAAATGATTCTTTTTAAATGGAGAAAGCAGATTAACACATAAAGCTAATTACATTTCTGACCGTGTGCACCAACGAAGTTCAACTGTTGAACGATGGTCATACCCAAGCTTGGTGAAAATGTCTGTTGCACCAACGAAGTTCAACTGTTGAACGATGGTCATACCCAAGCTTGGTGAAAATGTCTGTTGCACCAACAACGTTCAAGGTTAAGTCTCGGTCAAATGGTTTAGCTTGAACGGACGAATTTGGGGGTTTAAACTTCGTTGATACAAGTCAGTCTTTTACATTCAATAATGTCTTTGTATTTTTCCACTAATGAAATTACAATACATTTCTCGTGTTCGGAAAAATTTTTACTCGTTGCTTTATTATTTTTTCCATCACAATTACGATAATTGAAATTAGACTACTCACAACTCTATGTACACAATCTCGAAAGTCGAAAAGACCAGCACGCGGTATGCTTTCTTCATTTGTTACTTTGTTAAACGAAAATTAGAGACAAAAGATGACAATCAATCAGAGTCGATTTTACAAATTGACCGAAGTTTACTAAAACGAGATATACTGAACTTAGAGTTTCAATGGTGCAACAAAAGTCCTGGAACCATGTTTAAACTTCCAAGTTTAATGTTGAACATGTTTGAGTGAAACCTCGTTTAAACTTCTTAGTGCACACGACTATTCAACTCTGTTTAGATCTACGTCATTTTAAAAATATTTAGAATTTCCTTTAACGCACACAAATTTCAAAATATCTGCATATAGTTTCTCAAATATAAAATGTTTAAAAAGAGAGAGGAATTTTCGGAACCCTTGTTTCTTATTAATATATTCTTTCCGTTAAATAGAAGTGATAATGAAATATTTTGTTTAATATTATGACATCCGTACTTCCTTTAAAATTTATTGAGCTAAGTAAAAGTTATTGTATTTGTGCGATTGTGTTATTGTAAATACACGCACAGAATGTTCACTAAGCTACTGAGTCGGAAACCACAATCAAATATTGGAAACCTTTTTCCTACATTATGATGATGGTTGAAATGCAGACTCAATTTATTACTATAGAAGATTACGTATAAGGATGATCCTCTTGAAACCTAGAATAAATATTAAACTAAGATTGCCTTCAAATTTCTTGTACCGAACTCTTTGTTTGTATATAGCGCAATCATGTTTATTGCGCTCTATCTCTATTATTTATTTTTATTCCTTCATTTTTCTCTTAGTACCTTGACGCATAATTATGTCAGTACTTTAGCTCCTGATGATGAAGAAATTAGAGTATAACAATAGGATTTATTCTCAGTAATTTTAACAGAATCTTCAAGTTCGTTGTTCTCTTTGTATTTTGCTTCTTGTTTACGAATTTAGTTTCCAGTTGTACGCGAACCACACTCTGAGATTCATTTGTCCTTTGAGAATAGCGGCACAAATTAGCTGCGTAAGAAATTCAGGTAATTGACCTGTGCTGTGGCAGGGAAAAATAGTCTCAAAGATGACATCTCCATCAATCAATACCCTAGAACTAAAAAATAAATCTCGCTATGCTAAGAGTAGTAAAACTTACCATAAAATTACCTATGCAAATCACAGACATACTTGTTCTTTTCGTTGCTTTTACCATGGGTTAGTAACACCTGCCATGTTCAGTCCTTGGGGTCTACCAGAAAAGATAATAAAAATAGAAATTAATGCAAGATACATTCTTTACATTCAATTTGTCTCTAATAAATTTCTAAATCGAAGATTTTAGATTAATAAGATATAAAAATATTTTAAATATTAAATTAAGACGAACCTCCCCACTTACGTAAGCAAAATCATGGAAAATCACACTTTGGTAAGAAGTTAGTGGTATTTATAAATTCATTATCTCGTAAGAGTAGGTGATCTCGTATATGGAGGAATTTAGAGTATTAGCTGTTAACATACGATAACTTTTAAAGATAGGTTATGTTACGTTAGGTTTAGGGCAGGATACGTTTAAACTAGATTGTACTATGTTTCGGAAGCAAAACATTTTTATACAGAAAAGTCAGATGATTGCTGCGTTAGCATCACAGTGTAACATTCTATAGCTCTTATATTTATAGTGTGAGAAAGGAAGCAAAGAAGAAATTTTCCCACTGTCAAACATTTATGTCTATCATGAGACAATACAGAACAAAATTTTCTTCCTTCCAATAAAAACGCAGAGGAAGTGCGGGTAATTTGGACCATCATTTTTATTTTTAAACAGAAATTTGTCAATATACAAATGTATTGAATTCCATTAGAAGAAAACAATTCGATGTTTATTTATATAACATCTGAACACAATAATTTTACTTACGTTGTGTTAAGTTTTCAGTTATTCTTCGTTCAATAAAAAATGGCGAGCTTTGCCGTTAGCAAAATGGTCGGATAAAGTGGACCCCGAGGTCCACTTTAGCCTTCAAATTTCAACTATTACTAAAAGATCATACGTTGCTTCACTTTCCTGATACGTAACCACAGAAAATCACTATCACAAAAGCATAAGTAATAAAAACAGACGAACAATAATTAAAATAAAAATGTACTATGCGCTCTTCATGCACTTTTATGTCAGAACAATCAACAATTCAGAATTATTTGAGCACTACTTAGCTATCCCGAGATGAGCAATATGTTATCTATTCTTTACAGATAACACAAACATAAGGCTCAACACAATCTAATCCAGTGCATGTTTCATGCCACCACTCAAAACACTGTACGCACTGCACCCACTTCTCATCACCACAATCCTTGCTTTTTTTTTTTTACTATGATAGTATAGTAGTTAAAATAGTATCACTTACCACGATAATCGCTAAATTTTTTACTATGATGCATCACCTTTGTGTATAATAGGCATATACTGATAACAACTTCATATTTTTTTTACGTTATTCGTGTAATAAATAGTAACACAAATAATAGAACACTATACTGAAAAGGTCGGGCAAAGTGGACCGTATTTCAGTTTAGCCGCCATACTGGGGTCCACTTTAGCCGCCAACAGTGATGTTACATGTTTCTTGGATAAATTACATGGTATTCATTTTAAGGTCACACCAAGCTAATGTAACATACAGCGATATTTCATTCGTGATACAGCAGTGTTTGTATAATCCTGCATGTACACACTATAAGAAAAAAACAGCAAACAAACTTTGCTTTGCAAAATGTTAGAATCTTCTTCACACATATAATAATACCTCCTAACTCGACTTCAATGGCCTCCTTACTGAAAGTTTACGTAGATGACTAGGGAAGAGAGTGACACCTTCTAACAGTATTACCAACTCGCTGTCCTTATTTATTCTGGAGCAAAACAGAGGGTTCACTTTAGTTGCCCGGGTCCACTATATCCGCACTTCATCTACACTTTCCAAGACGAGACATCACTTTTACGACGCCTTTTCGAGAGATACATAACATGTAGTGTCAATTCTTACCCCCATAGGAAACCCTATGCTTATATTTAGTGATGAGCGCAAGAGTCTTGGTCTTGCAGTTTTTACAAGTCTTGGATGCAATACCAAGACCAAGACCAAGACCAAGACCAGGAATCCGGATGCAAGACCAAGACCAAGACTCTTGCGCAAGAGTCTTGCACAAGTACCGGCTCACTAGTAGAGCGTTCACCTTTGGTGCTGGGTTCCTGGTTCGATTCCATGTGAGCTTTTTTGGTGGATAGAGACCGTGTGCGTAGGTTTCTCGGGGTTTTCCCGTTTCCTCCTACTTTCTTCATTCCACCATTTCACTCATTTCTCATCATCACCATCTCTCTTAGCCTCGGTGCATAATCATGGAACGTAAATCTAGCATCACTTCAAAACGTATTAGTGATGTTCTTCTTCCAAAACTAAAGAGAAATGTAGTATTGAACATCGGTAATTCCGTACACCATAGGTGCCGACTATATGGGTATGGCCTTGACTCCAAGGATCAAGCATTCGTTAGAAAATGTTAATGTGTGCTCAAAAAATCAATATCGAAATAACATTTTCATGACATTGACAAAAACTTGTATATGTGACCGCAAGTTTAGCTTCATGGACGGGTGCTTATACGTTGAATAATTGTTTATCAATATAACTTTTAACCTCCTCATGTATATGGCACACGAGGATTGAGCGATATAATATTATACTACAATAAATAATCCACATTCACAAGTGAGAGTGATTTTGTACAGTTATTTCAAATAACTTGGAGTTTGATGCTGTATTTTTGTATTTCTAATATAGGTCAAAAGTTTTTGTATAAGTTGAGTTTACACAAAAGACATGGACAGTTGTGTCTTTTCAGTTTTTACTCAATTTATACTAAAATATTAAGAGGTTTGATTATAATCGTTATTATTTTAATTTTTCTCTCTCTTTTTTCAGGGGTGCCCACAAAGGGGGACTATGACGCAAACTGCGTCATTGAAATATTTGGAGGAGGGGTAAAAATCTATATAAATTAATCGAAAAGTTTTTTTTTCATGGAAGAACACCTACGGATAGACAATTGGGGGGGTGCGTCATGGACATGATGGGGGTGGGCACCACTGCTTTTTTGGCCAATATTGCTAACATATCATAGCTATTCTGCCACTATTGGCAGGTCACTTGTTTGCAACTCAGAAGATTCGATATACGATGGTCCTCAGCTAGTCTCTGTCTTGACGTAGCAATTTTCTGTTTTCATAACTTCCTTCAACTACAGTCTGCTTTGCCCCTCCCTATCTTCCTTTCCACCATATTCTCTAGCATGTCCATTGTAATAAAGTTCCTCCTCAGCCAATGTCCCAAGTAGTTCCTTTTCCTTCTCTTAATTACATCTAAAATTCTTTGTTTCTCCTCTACTGCTACTATTTTTAACACCTTCTCTCCGTTTTCCGTTCAACCCAGCTAATTCTCTCCTTTTATCGAAAGCCTCCAATACTTTTTCATCGATTTTGCGTAATGTCCAGTTTCTGTTCAATAAAGTACATTGGAATCAGTAAAATAAAATCTCAATATTTAATTGGAAGTTTGTTCAATACAAAGATTAGCTAATCTTAGTTGAAAATAATAATAATAATAATAATAATAATAATAATAATAATAATAATAATAATAATAATAATAATAATAATAATAATAATAATAATAAATCATACGCTTTTAGAGTGTAAAAATAATTCAGCGATTTATGGTATTTCAGTAATCTGTGCAGTCTTGATTTATTTGCGTGCATCTCCCCGATTTGGGAACCAGTAGAGTATTTAATCTTTTAAAAAATATAAAAATATTACGAAACGTTGAAATTTATCTTATGAGTAGTGAAGCGTTGGGACCCATTGAAAAAAAATAAAGGTTATCATCTATGTTGTATACTATCATCATACTTACACGAAGGTAAATTATTTCATTTAGAAACATACATTGTATTTCCGTTACTATTGGCGCATTGTAGAATTTATCCCGAGTAAAATTTACGTATGAAAAGCATAAGATTTCTTAAAAACAAGACTTGCGAGATTCTTGCAGCAAGACCAAGACTGGGTGTGCAAGACCAAGACCAAGGCCAAAGGTTCCAGTGCAAGACCAAGATCAAGACTGGATGTGCAAGACCAAGACCAAGACCAAGACCAAGACCACCTCGGTCTTGGTCTTGGTCTTGCATTTGCTCATTACTATTTATATTTTTTAGAGTGAGGGGAAAGAATTTCTGTAGCAAATACATTGCTGGTAAGTCAGTATACATTCATAGATCATAGGGTAATAGATTTGGAAATGAGTAAATTTCTGAGCAAACATTGAGGTAAACCAATTATCTGAGGTAACTCAATTATACGGTACTTTATTTTTCCTAACTTTAGTTTCTTTAAATGTGGCATAAAGGCTGACGAACATATGGCATAGGAATGCCATCAGAATTGTTTTAATAGCTTCGTATACTCTTGAAAAAGGAATGCACTGAGCTAAAAATGTACTTTACATTCATCGTTAGAACTTATTTCTAATTTTGCATGACCTGTAAAAATTTTTAGGAATATTTACGAGTTTGAAAAATTAAGGAACTCGTAAATATAAAAGAAGAATATAAAGCGAGGAGTTATAAACTCACAATTTCGAACAATGTTACGTATCCATTTACCAAATTTATACATTATGAAATAGTTATTATTCCCGGTAGTTCGAGGAAAAGCATGTAAATTCAGAAGAAAGAAGCACAAGGACTAGTGGGCAGATGGAAAAACTCAGCTTCGTATACTAAAAAGCTGCAGAAGAAACAGTAACATATCGGAATCGGGCACAATTGAGAAGTAATATTGAAGAAAGCGGAATAAAGTAGAGCATGGAGTAAGAATGGTGCCGACCAAGGGAAATTGATATACAGAAAGCTAAAAATTGTGAATTACGCACTGAACCCAAATAAGTGAGGAAAAATCTGACAGAAATGATTTGAGGAAATAGAGGGATTAGAAATAATGAAGGAAATATTAAAAAAAAAAAAAAATGTAGCGGGAAGTTAGATCAATGAAAATATCGTCGCATTAGAACCAGAGGAACGTAACTCCAAAAACGCTGTTTTCGTTTTCTTCATATTTTTATATAATTTTGAAAGCCATACTTGGTGTAAATGAAACGTAACGCCATCTCTTCTCCTTGTCGATTATCTGTTGTAATGTAGCTCATTTATCATCTTATTAAAAACGCATCTTTCTAAGAAAATATTATTTTTGTCCTCTCGCCTGGAAATCTACGAAAATGGAGTTACGTTCCTCTGATTCTCATGCGACGATATGTTAAAAGAAAGAAAGAATAAGTACGAGGTTAGAAAATGAAAATAAAAAAGGTAGCGAGGGAAAGTAGTCTTGGCCAGATGGAAAGAATATATCAGATAATATTATATAGCTGGAATAGACCTACGTAGATATTGAGAATGAAAAATGGGTAAATGAAGATAAAAAGTGGTTAAGACACTGAGAAGTAATTAGAAACTCACGCGGGACGTGCGGAATGGAAATGCAACTGCACTAGATAGTATACCTACTGTTTGATTAAGAATTTGGACGAAGAGAAGAAGAAAGAACTGTTTCGTATAAGCTGTGGAATATCTAAAACGGGAAAATCGCTAGCTGAAAGACTGTTTATAAACTGTGATGATTCCATTGGAAAAGAAACCGAATACAAAATAGTGCATGGAGTATAGATAAAATAATTTAATATTATAATTAGCAAAATATGTACTTCGAATATACAACAGGAGACTATATCTGTCAGTGCAACAAGAAATTGAGGAGGGACAGTTCACATTTAAAGCAGGATAGGGAACAATAGACGCCGTCGAGTTACTTAAAAGTAACGTATGGAAGAGTTGCTGAAGAGGAAAAAGATGTAACATAGACCTGCGTCACTGAGCACTGATGAGTATGAAATGTGCAACAAACGTTTTGCTCCTCAGAATAAGTAAGAATAGATTAGGAATGAGGACACACTCACTGATTTCCCCGAATATTAAGATTCCGTTCCGCCCACTCAACAGACAACATTGTATTAACAGAAATAATTCCAATTTGTCTCTCTAGTAATAGAAATAATTATGTATAAGTAATGGTAATTGATTTAGTAAATCCTTAGACAGAATAAAGTGGGATATCTTGATGAGAGTGCTGAAGAAGATTAAGTTGGAATAGAAACATAGAAGATTTATAAGAAGATAATACAAGAACCTTCTAGATTTTGATTCTAGCTACGGGCCTGCAGTTAGACTGATAAAAAGCTGAACTACTTGTATGGGATTACATTTGTAGAAATATTTTTAACTAAAATTTTTATAAATATTATTTTATTAGTAAATAAGATGTTATAAAAATAATAATATGTTATTTAGAGTACTTAAGGCTTGTGTATAGCCCGCTCCCCCCAGTTCTTTGTCACCGGAACTGGAAGAGTCACTACTACTACTACTACTGCTGCTACTACTACTACTACTACTACTACTACTACTACTACTACTGCTGCTGCTGCTACTACTACTACTACTACTACTGCTGCTACTACTACTACTACTACCGCTACTACTACTACTACCACTACTGCTACTACTACTACTATTATTACTTATATCGAGAACAGAATCCAACCAACCCCTGAGGGGCTTCTAACCCGTTCCTACTACTACTACTACTATTGCTACTCACTACCACTACTACTATTATTGCTACTAACCACTACTACTACTTCTACAACAACAACTACTACTACTGCTACCTATACTAAAGCTTCCTTACCGCAAGATTTACATCTTAAATCTTTATAACATGCGATTCCGATTCATTATGAACTAGCATGAATCGTTAGAATCACTATGATTCGTTAAAAATCACTGGGGGGAGCGGGCTATACTCAATCCGTACTTAATAATATGTTTTAAATTACTATTTTCGTTGCTACCATTTAAAACAGAACTTTAAGAGTTTCACAGTGTTGCTTTAAGAACCATTTCTACTGCAGATTTTCAATAGCTTGAAAGAAAATTCCTTGCCATAATCTCATAAAACTTTGCGATAAAATATTAAATCAATATACAGTCGCGATATCAAATCAATACTAATGTTAACGTTAAATGGCAACCTCACCTGAAGTCTGTTTGGTAGTTGTATCTTGGATTGAATTGCAAAGTCTCTTTGTTGGGGGGCTGTTCTCTCACATGAACTACTGTGGTGTCCAAGACTCGAGGATTCTTCTTGTATTTGTACCACCAGTACTCAAAGGCAAGAGTGATGCAAGCCAAGCCAATACCAACGAAGATTACAATGAATACACCACCTGGGATGAAAGAAACATATTACAAATTATGATCTTCATTTAAAATAACAAAAGCAGAATTAAATAAATGACTATATCTTATAACAGTGGCTTATTTACGATTTTGTTTCGGGAGGCTTTGCTAACTTTCGGGGGGGGGCTTTGCTGAAAATGTGAAAATTCTGCAAGATATTTCATATACTTTACTACAGTAAGTAAGATTTCGGGGGGGGGGGGTTAAGCCCGGAAGCCAGCCCCTAAATACACCACTGTCTTACAACAATATACTATTACCTGGAATTAATCCGTTCTAAGTCGCATCATATTCTGTAACTCAAAATCTAGTACCAGGGAACGTTTTGCTTAGTAATTGTTGAAGAACAGAGTTCTTCTTGCGAGGTCGACAATTCAGTATTTTTCGTCAAACTTGATAGGTGTATTACTAAGAATTTATACCTTACTAGCAGTGGTGTGGGAGACACGGGTTCGATTCCTACGAGCTCATGCGGTTCAGGTTTCACGTTA
This sequence comes from Thermobia domestica, assembly GCF_964235325.1. Classification (NCBI taxonomy): domain Eukaryota; kingdom Metazoa; phylum Arthropoda; class Insecta; order Zygentoma; family Lepismatidae; genus Thermobia; species Thermobia domestica. The sequence continues at coordinate 147,803,719 of NC_137454.1, read as the reverse complement.
AGCTGTAGGCCCACATCTCATATAGCCTTGCTACTGAAAGGGACGCTAAACTCGAAATCAAATTAAATCAACCTTACTAGCAACTGTCGTAAACTGATACGAAATTCTTGAAGGTAACAACAAAATATTTGAATGAATTTACTTTCGAATAAGGGCCATTTTCATAACCTTTCTGCAAATTATAAGACAATGTGGATCAATCTACCAATCTTATCATTTTATAATCAAGAGTTTCCCACTTCAAATGTTGCGACCGTCTATTCTGACTATTTCAGAGATCCCTCTGGGTCCTATCAGCCGGGAGATTATTTATTTATAGGCTCTGGCCGGCCTCCCTTCTGTATAACCTCCCATTATGAATGCTTTCAATATAAAATAACATCTACCCTATATGTGAAATAAATAAGATATTTGCTTATTCATATACATACACAATGATGAAAGAGCAAGATTCGTCTAATACACAGAAAGAAAAAAATAATACTTTGAAAATGTAAATTCGTTGGCTTACTTGATCTTAATCAACTTTATTATCAAAATTATAAAATAATATTCTTTATTTTTTGGATCTTATTAGGAGATGAATTAAACGATATAATGACGAACATCTATTCTAAAACTTATTCTAATTTGGAATAATACAAAGTATACAAAGTATAAATAAACAACTCTTCACCACATGTATTAGCCAATGTAATTTAATTTGCCTTTTTATATTGTAAAGTTGAGACTAAGAAATGCTCATAGAATTCAGCATAAAGATGACCAACACAGTTCTTTCGCTTTTTCATCCACCACCTTCGAACATTGATATGTCACCTAAGACGTGCCTGGAAAGTCAAAAATTGTCCCCATCAGCATCAACGACCTTCTGCCAACGTTCTGGGAAGACTATGGATTAAATCGCCGTAGAACTTGGTGGGCCGTGAAGCGAAGAAAGTATCAAGTGCATTTTGCACCTCTACTAGGAATTTGAACTGGCATTCTCAAAGGTGATTGTCCAAGGAATGGAATAGGTGATAATCGGACGGTGCAATGCCAGGGAAGTATGGCGGATGCAATAGTGTTTCCCATCCAAGGCGTAGAATGGTATCCCAGGTCATCCTAGCGACGTGGTTATTAGCGTTGTCCTCTAACAGGAGGACCTCTTTGCGATTCAGAAGTGCTGGCTCCAGAGTTGTGAGTTTTTCTTGAACACGGTTCAACTGCTGACAGTATACAGTTGCATTGATGATCTGACCAACTGGTAGCAGTTCCCGATGCACGATGCTACGAGCAGTCCATAGACACATAGAAAGACCTTCTTCTGGTGCAGTGCTGGTTTAGGCTGTTTGGAACCGGTTCATGAAATGCTAACCAATGATGACGGAGTTATGGAGCATACTTCTCATCACATGTCAATACCCTGTCTGGAAATGTCTCCTTCCACAGACGAGACAGCAAACAAACACAGGTGTCTGCTTGCGTAGCCTTCTGGCCCGGAGTCAAATCATGTTGGACCCATCGACCCAACTTGTAGTGCTTCCCAAGTTGATGGAAGTGCTGCCGAATGGTTTCTCCACTCCACTGAATTATATGTAGTCCCAGTTTCTCGCATGTCTAACCACTGTTCGCCTCAATTGCTACGTGAAGATCTTCATTCTGTGCATGTGTTGGTCTTACGGCACGTGGTGCGTCTTCAAGTGTTTCGTCACCGTACTTAAACTTCTTAAACCACCGCTGCACTGTCCGCGTAGTCACAACACCCTCACCAAAGGCCTGGCATATCTTCCGGCCCGCTGCAGCGGCGTTGGACTCCAGTTTGAACTCGTACAGCATACACGTCCTTATGACGCTCTGTGGAGGCCCCATTTTCACTCTGTCCCTACGCAAGTTCACGGTGTAACTAAACTGCCACAAGTAGGTAGTATGTTGGATATAAACACATCAACAACTGACCTTCAACTTATCTCCATTCGTATTCGACTCACGGTGTGAGGGCTAATTGAACACAGACCTCCACAAAAGAGACAGATCTTTCTTGGTTACCTTTATATATTTATATTAACATAGAAATATTTATACAAGTATATAGGGTGTTCATTTATTATGTAGTCAAAATCCACTAGTGAAATCCTTACACCTAAACAATAAAAAAGTCTATATGTACACTCATGTCCAAAATTATTGTAGCATCTCAATAAATATGTTGTGGTAGGAATATAATTTGATAACGAATTCGCCCGGAATTTCTTATAATGTTAGTATGTATATAATCGGCAAATACATGTATGTGGCAAATTTCATGTCAAAAGAGCAGTATATAAGAACAATAAATCAAAAATAAAACTTTCTTGCCCATTTAGCAACATTTTGTTTTACTCATTCTAATTTTCGTATTTATAATTCTTTTCCTATGAAATTTACCACAAATATACATTTCCCGATTATACACATAGCATCAGTATTAAAAGTGCCCTGCTAAATCATTATCAAACTATATTCTTACGAGAAGACAGTTATAGATATGCGACAATCATTTTGGACATGAGTGTACATAGGGTGAAAAACGCGTTGTTTCAAAGTTACGAGATGCCGAAATCGAGAAAATTGTAACTTTGAGGCTGCCTAGCTCGAAAACTAAGAGCGATATCAAAGGTGGTTAAAGAAATATTAGAGGAAGTAGTACACTGTCTATCTAAATAACCATGTTTCAGATCTGGAACGTATCGGCGCAACGGATTTTATGGAGGGAGCTGCGGTATATGTTCCTCTCTTCCATCTCTATCTCTATCTCTGTGCGCCGGTACAACCCAACTCTGAAACATAGGTATTTAGATAGAGAGTGTACTAGTTCCTTTAACCACATTTGATATCTCTTATAGTTTAAGAGCTAGACAGCCTCAAAGTTATAGTTTTCAAGATATTGGCATCTCGTAACTTTGAAACAACGCGGTTTTCGCTGTATGTTCATATGAACTTTTTTATTGTTCAGATGTGAGGATTTCATCAGTGGATTTTGTTTACATAATAAATAAACACCCTATATATATATGTATATACATCGTGGGGCAAATAAAAGTGGTCCAGGTACTCATTATCAGGAGAACAGAGGTCCAGGATACAAAGAAATGCAGCAAAGGAAAGAAAATAGTTAACCTCATTACAGCAGATGTTGAAAATGACCATCATTCATCTCTTGAATGACTACATATATGAAAATGACCGCAATTTCAGATGTTGAGAAATATTTCGGAATGTTTTTTGCCTTGATCAAAAGAGATCCTGTCTCAAGCCATTTTCTGACTAATCCTTGCATTGCAATCTTTGTTGGCACTTTGAAATTCATGAGCAAACAACTGACCACACTCTTTCCACCAATTTGTTTTCAATTTCCATAACGAACACCCTCTGCTGCACTGTGAGTACCATCTGCACCTATGCACTGCTCAATTCACACTGATACAACCCGCACTAAGATCTGAACCGATGGTGTGCGTACACGTGGTGTGGATCCATGCATACATTCACGTCCAATCGTATCCACTCGTCCAGGCCACTTTTATTTGCCCCACCCTGTATATATGCACTATGTGATCAAAAGTATCCGGACACCACCAAAACATAGGTTTTCCATATTGGGTGCATTGTGCTGCCACCTACTGCCAGGTACTCATTATCAGCGACCTCAGTAGACATTAGATATCGTGAGAAAGCAGAAGGGGGCGCTCCGCGGAACTCACGGACTTCGAATGTGGTCAGGTGATTAGGTGTCACTTGTGTCAGAAGTCTGTACGCGAGATTTCCACAATCCTAAACATCCCTAGGTCCACTTTGTCTGATGTGATAGTGAAATGGAAAAAGTGAAGGGACACGTACAGCACAAAAGCGTACAGGCCGACCTCGTCTGTTGACTGACAGATACCGCCAACAGTTGAAGAGAGTCGTAAAGTGTAATAGGCAGACATCTATCCAGACCATCTCACAGGAATTCCAAACTTCATCAGGATCCACTCCAAGAACTATGACAGTTAGCTGTGAGGTGAGAAAATTTGGATTTCATGGTCGAGCGGCTGCTCATAAGCTACACATCAGGTAATTGCCAAATGACACCTCGCTTGATGTGAGGAGCGTAAACATTGGACAATTGAACAGTGGAAAAACGTTGTGTGGAGTGACGAATCACGGTGCACAATGTGGCGATCCGATGGCAGGGTGTGGGTATGGCGAATGCCTGGTGAACGTCATATGTCAGCGTATGTAGTGCCAACAGTAAAATTCGGAGTTGGTGGTGTTATGATGGGGTCGTGTTTCTCTTGGAGGGGGCTTGCAGCCCTTGTTGTTTTGCGTGGCACTCTCACAGCACAAGCCTACATTGATGTTTTAAGCACCCTCTTGCTTCCCACTGTTGAAGAGCAATTCGAGGATGGCGATTGCATCTTTCAACACGATCGAGCACCTGTTCATACTGCACGGTCTGTGGCGGAGTGGTTACACGACCATAACACCCGTGTAATGGACTGGCCTGCACAAAGTCCTGACTTGAATCCTGTAAAACACCCTTGGGATGTTTTAGAATGCCGACTTCGTACCAGGCCTCACCGACCTACATCGATACCTCTCTTCAGTTCAGCACTCCGTGAAGAATGGGCTGCCATTCCCCAAGAAACCTTCCAGCCCCTGATTGAAAGTATGCCTGCGAGAGTGGAAGCTATCATCAAGGCTAAGGGTGGGCCAACATTATATTGAATTCCAGCAGTACCGATCGAGGGCGCCACGAACTTGTAAGTCATTTTCAGCCAGGGCCCGGGTACTTTTGATCATATATATATTACTCCTTTCATGCATAAGAGCTCCTTCGTGGCTAAGCGGTTAGCATACGCGCCTTTGGCGTGAACGACCCGGATTCGATTCCCGGCGGGAGCAAGGGTGGTTCGGATTCCATGTTAATCAGTAGGTCCACGTGTCATATAGCCTCGCTGCTGAGTGGGACGTTAAACTCAAAATAAACTCAACTAAACTCCTTTCATGTATATCTGTAAAGGAAAGTAATCAATAACCAATATGATGCAGGGATTTAGAAAAAAAACTCCCTCAAATATAAGAAAGGCAGGGTTTCCGCTGTAAGCCCATTTTCCTGAAACTATTAAATAGACTTCATAATTTTTCTTTTGTTAACAAACATTTTTCTTACCAATATTTTGGATGCTGATTCCATCTGATTGGTCATCCTCCTTCTCACATGTCTTCTTCAGTGGGTTCTGGTTCCACCATGTTTCCTTGAGTTTCTCCAGTTTTCGCTTATTCAGCAGCTGCAGGATTCTGGAGATACAGAATACAGAACAAAATCGTACAAGATAAATTGTATATCATTATTATTTATGTGTTTTAATTTTTAAACTGCACATGGCATCGGAATTTACAATATGAAATTCTCTTATATTATCATAGTTCCTTGATACCTCTGTTTTCCAATTTCAACTTCTTTACCATTAATTCCAGGATAATCGTTAAGTAATGGTTATCACATTAAAATTACAAGAACAACTGAAGGAAATGCAGCTTTCTTAATTGATAATTTGTGGGATCACTGTTAACCTGCATAACAGCTCTTATTCGTTGTGGAATAGAGACATATAAGACAAATAGTTTTCAGAGAAATATTGTATCGTTTCTTATTCAGTGCAGGGCTCAGGTTTGTCGGCGAAAATGAAGAAGGATGTCTAAGCTTCAGAAGTGACTACAGGTATCCAATAATATTGAGATCTGTTGATTGAGTGAGGAAAGAGAGATGCAGTTCATTCAAATATTCATGAAACCATGCCTCAATAGCTTCAGCAGAGTGGATTGGAGCATTATTACCTTTAAAATTGTCATTGGTCGGAAACGACATATGAACTATAGCGTAAAGTGATCACCTAAAATGTCTGCATATTCAGAAGCAGTAATGTGTCGTGTAATCATAATAATAGGACCCACGGATGATGAAATTTATAACTACTTCCTTTGTAAATAATAATTATTTGGAAAGTATTTCCTTTAATTGTTTTCATCTATTATATCAAGCGGTCAAGTGCTAAAAGCTTAAGAGACAGCTTTTACGAAACTAATACATACGCGTTATTGAACTGATCCTTCAATGGTGAACCCTGTTGCACAGCGATAGCATATGGCTTCCTAGAGAACTCCTCGCCTACCATCTGAAGATCACAGTTGGTCAGCACTTGGTACCGGATGTCAGTGGCATCTCCTGTAAGAGCAGAAGGAAAATAATAAATTGATTAAAATAAGAGAAAAAGGAAAGTAAATATATTAAATAAAATTACAGATTATTCAAGTCAATGTGCACTTGCGTACTTCAATTATTTAATTGAACAGGCGAGGAAGGAAAGGATGCAGAACGATTATATTTGTAGGGAAAATTACTTTCAAATTTGTTCATTCACCTGATTTCGAACGGAAGGCTGTACTAAAAACTATTACATGAATGAGTTTGCTTTTAATTATATCTCTTTACTCAGTGGTGCTGTTCAGCCGGTTCACTAGAACCGGTTGTTAAAATATTTCAAGTTCGCAGGACTGTTTGTTATACCCAGACATAAACACACATATATATATGCATAACGCATGACCTAACCAAGAGTGAAAGAAAGAAGCCGAACAAATTAGTGAAAACACCTCTGTACTTTTCTGGCTCACTTGTATTGTTATGAAAACAAACAACTTTCAATTGTTTCAATTCAATGGGCAGACAGAAATTTGAATGGGCAGATAGAAATGTGAATATAAATTGGAGGGGTTTAACGTCTTCGTTACGTAACGTGTTTTTTTTTTCTGTATTCTTAATTTTTATTCTCAGGTTTATATGCAAACTTTAAACAAATAATTTTATTCAGTTCTTTTCATTTTTATGAATAAACATTTATATAGTTTTGGAAAATTGAGAACATACAGGCTGTAGAAACTGAATCACGCAGAAGGGATTTGAAGACGCTACTATACACCTGCATGATTGGTGACGAACCCTGTGTGTATACAATACAGCTCTGTTTTGTGGCTATCGCCGCAATGGATTTACGGTACACGCTTTTCTGAAGTTAGTTGTTAGCGATCGTAACTACCGCTTGAAAATGCCCTCGCGTTCCCACTCGTATCGCTATATCTAAGAATAGATTTAAAACATTTGATTTGAATCATTACCCACTCTATTCTTTCAAGAGGTTTCGCATGTGAAACAGAAAAAAAACTTTTTCTGAAATAATATTTTCCGCGTCATCTCATACTGATTTTTTTAATCTTTAGATTAGAATTTTCCAAGAGAAATCGAGTTTGTTCGCATGGTACTGATTTAGGGCAAGAAGAATTTGAAAAAGGGTAAACTGAAGTCCAAAGAAGATGGCTAAAAGCTTGTTCACAAACGTGATATCCCTGCTCCTTCAAGTGTCCTGCCACGTCCAGTCTGTGATCTACGTGGAAGAGAACTTCTTTCTATCATCGATACTGGGAAACTTCAAATACAGGAAGCATCCTGAATTCCAGAAAAAAAAATGTCAATGTCAATTCTCTAAGTCTTGTTTCACTTGTATCTTCGTGCAGCACTTCCTCCTTGCGAATCATCGGTAACCTAAGAGGTTTGGTGCGATCTCCTTGGGAAAACGACAGTATGGAATTTCGAAGAATTAAGACTGGTTAATTAAACAATCCTATGGAGTTAAAATATTTTGACGGTACTACCATTTTTTAATACTTTGATTTGTTGGCAAAAAAACACTACAAATATATTCAAAATACATGATTTTGTAGTGAAAAGTTGGGTCATTATTTTTTTTTATTGTGATAACCCCCAAAATGAGCAAAAGTGGGAAGAAACAAAAAGCAAAAAGCGTTACGTTACAAAGAGGGGAGGGTTCAGCCTTGCATTACGAAATGTTACAAGGGAGAGGAAGGTAGTAAACTTGATCAAAAACAGCGTTACGTACTATGAAAACGGCCCCTAATGCCTATTATGCGTGCTAGGTATCTGCAAGTCTTTGAATGACTCCAATGTCTTCATTAGTTCTCGAGATATGTACCTTTGAAGTAATGTGTACAAAATAAAGTGGTCTTTTCATCGATATCTCGATCGATTGCTTGTCATGACCAATACTATCATATATATATATATATATATATATATATATATATATATATATATATATAGAGAGAGAGAGAGAGAGAGAGAGAGAGGGAGAGAGAGAAAGAGGGAGGGAGAGAGAGAGAACCGGTTGTTAAAAGATTAGAATAGCACCACTGTCTTTACTAGTTGTATTGTTGTATTTAGCGTTATTAATATCTAATTGACATTTATTAAGTTATCCAATTTTCAATCAAATCGTTATTTGAGCCCTTATTTCTAGTGCACTATAACGTTTTAGTACACAATTTGATAATGGAAATTTAATCAAATGGTACATATTCATAACTGAGCTACTCAATTGTAAATTAATATTAAGTGCGGGTTTAATCTAAAATAAGAAAAAAGAACATACGCAGCTAAGATTACTTATTCTATTACCAATTATATTACAAGTTTTTTCGTACTTTAAAAATATTTTAAGGTGCTTTTTGTCTTTTATTGTGGTTATTTAAATTACTTTTTGAGTTTTGGTTACCATTCTGTCTAACACTTTCAACATTTTGTTTTCTTTCCGTCATTAGTTTCGAGTTATTAACAAAAAAAAAAAAAAAAGGTTCTCGATTCGACCCTTTTTTATATTTACACACAATATATATAGTGTAAGAGTTTACACATAACTTCGACATAGATGTGCATCAATTTTGCTTATTCCCTTTTTGATTGATAGAGTATAATTTCTCAGCTGTCTCACGTGAATTTCATCTATAATAATAGTCTTCATAGGAAAACCATGAAATGTCTCAACGGATGACACCGTAAATATCTTAATTGCGTGTATGTTTACGCATACTTTCGTAACGCTTAGACTGATCTCTTTAGAAAAATATTTATAGGCTGTTAGATAAATATTTCATAGACTTACCCACTTTATAGGAAGTTAGTAATCTTCCTTATGGTTAGGTAACTAGCTAAACTGCCGGGATAACGAAACAGTGAAATGTTTAAAAATAATTGAAAAGAGAATTACCGACTTCAAGTAGCACTAAAAAGGAGAGACTAAGAACACATTTAGAAAAAGACTATTAACCGATTTAAAAAAGAACTAAAGAGCAGAAAATGGTGAAAAAAGCGCGCTGAAAAGCAGAAAATAACAATGAAAAAAACGTTCAAAAACAGAAAGTTTTAGTTTGTGCAAGGCCAAACTTAAATGCCTCAAAATTAGGATTGAAAATGTAATTGAATCGTTGAGTTCGAAAACCGGTCAACTCCATCGAAGCTAATTTGAGAGGAGTGACAAACAAAAGTAAATTAGTCAATATGTATCTGACATATAGGGCTGTTTTCATTTTTGGACCGTAGATCTGACATTTTTTTTTTTTTACTTTCCAAAAATGGAAATAACCCTATTTGTGTTGATTTTTTGAAACAAAGGTATTAATTTTAATGTTATTTTAGGCATTTAATTTATTCAGAAGACTTTCAGTTATTTGTTTAAACCTGGAACAGGTAAGGTACTATATTAAAATACTGTATATGCCTCGTAAATACCTCGTTCAAAGTTTCTTCACTTAATGCAAATCATATATATATTGATTGTCAGATGTATATTGATTAATTTAGTTTTGTTTGTTCTCTCAAATTAGCTTCGATGGAGATGACCGGTTTTCGAACTCAACGATTCAATTTTGCATTAGGAATTATGATACAAACTTCAAATCTTCTGTTTTTAGCACTTTATTAAGTCGGTTAATATATATATATATATATATATATATATATATATATATATATATATATATACGAAGATCTTATTAGAAACATTCTTTATTCCTATCGATTGCTGTTCTTCCTCAAGCAACCTTAATTTTGTTCTAGTCCTTAATATTACAATGAAATTATATTAAATTTCATGTTTACTAAAACAAACATATTTTGACGATATTAAATTTATTTTATGAAAATCATCACAACAATTATATTACATTTACTATACTATGGAAACTATTTCACTATTTGTGTTGATTGTTTGAAACAAAGGTTTTTAATGTTTTTTAGGCATTTAATTTATTCAGAAGACTTTCAATTATTTGTTTAAACCTGGAACAGGTAAGGTACTATATTAAAATGCTGTATATGCCTCGTAAATACTTCGTTCAAAGTTTCTTCACTTTATGCAAATCATATATATTATCACTAGCAAAGTAGTAAAATGACAAAGGACGAATATTTTTCTTACTACGTGCAAGGATGACGTTTATGCTCTAAAACAACCTAAGAGTATTCCATGAATGGCAATTCAATATTCTATTTGTTTATAAACAACAATGAATAGTTTTCATTTATTTAGAACAATGTGTTAACGATGTTGCGTTAAATGATAGAATAATTTTTAAAAATGGTATATTAACATTCAAATTCCTGCATTCTTTTTCTGTTTATTTGTGGCTATGTGGAAAGCGCACGCACCTTTGGCGTGTGAGACTCGAGTTTGATTCCCTGAGGGGGCTCATATGGTTCGGATTCCGCATTAAGCTGTAGGTGTACATCTCATATAGCCTGGCTGCTGAACGGGAAGCTAAATTCAAATCCAATGCAATTTAATCTTTTCTCTACATAAAATTGTCCTTAGTTTATTTGTTATCAGTTCTACATTGTGCGTTGACTATATTTAACATATACAGGAGCTAGAATATCTATACCTATCTATCTATCTATCTATCTATATCTATATCTATCTATCTATCTATCTATGTATCTATCTATCTATCTATCTATCTATCTATCTATCTATCTATATATATATATATATATATATATATATATATATATATATATATATATTTGTATGTGTATTGGGATATGCATATTGCTATGTTGCCATTTTCATGTATGGTGTTCAGAATTTTCTCTGTTGTACTCAGAAGACAAAATTCATGTCTGGTATTCTTCTTCACAATAGCTATCTTAAAGTTTTCGTGTATATATATATCCTAGCTGCAATTTCCTATGGTCATATTGAGATGAAGACCGTTATCATTTATGCATGCGTTAGCAGTTATGTATGCATCATTTATGCGTTTCTTTTCATTAAAAAAGGAAAACTTATGCGATGAGGCGATATATTTTTTATTACTACTAACGTAATATCAACCATTTACAAGTTATATCAATTAATTAATTTCCATTTACAAGACAATTTTAACTGATTTTATTGAATCAAGATAAAAACTTACTCATAATCTTTTATCTACAATTGTAAGGAATGCATATGTCAATTAGGTATACAATTTTATGCTTTTTCTATTTAAGATTAGTTATTTATTTTGTAGAATGCAGAATGACTTTGGGAAATTTGCTCTGTTCGTCAATCTTTTAAATGGATTTCTTTCCGTTTCTACAACACGGAATCAGACAGTTGAATGCTGATCAGACAATGAAACAGAAGCATAAATTTATAGTGTTATATCTCTTGTTATCAGTACAGTATGTTACACAAGAACAGTATTTCAGAAACAACTGTTGTTCTTCAAAAAATACAGGATTAGATCAAATTAATAATAGTAACTGCTGTGGATCTCATTGCCAAGATAGTAACTACACACAGTCAAAAAAAGGCGGAGAGTGTAATGTCGAGATCATAGGTAAAGTAAACAAAACAGATGCTGAAAAGAAACCAATGACACTGGAGGAATACGTACGTTCAGAAATTATGAATGAAGGATACGATATTATTAATAATAGTAAAGTAGATGTAGAGATAAGCAACAATGGATTATCAGGAATTTTGATAACCCCAGATATCATTGATGAGTTGGCAGTGGACATGCAAGTTTTGACAGACAACAAATGTAAAACTAATGAATCCTCACGAGTAGGGGGCAACAAACTAAAACGATCCATAGATGTGAATCGTTCTTGTACTATCAATAAGTCAAATAGTATCGAATCCGACAACTTTTACCTGAAATTACCAATGAAGAAATACACCAATAATGCTGGAACTATAATTATACCATCAGTGACGGTACCATACATAAGGAAGAATCCAATTTTCAATGTTCCTGTTATTCAGTCATTTGATAAAAGAACTTCGAATGAACACAACAGAGTAAAGAGGCACAAAATATATTTAACAAATGAAAAAGAAGACAAAGATAGTTCCCAATTTGATTTACATCATTTTGTTTCGGAATGCTTGTGGAAGCATAAAACAAAGGAGGGAAATAGAAGAACTAAAATACCTTGCAAAATACAGAGATATTCGATTCGCGAAGCGAATTCAAAATTAAACACATTACATCATCATGTCGGACAATGGATACAAAGTAAGAATATTGAGATAAAGGTTCCAGTAGGATACCATAAGACTTTTGTAAATCCAACTGAAAACCAAACCACTTTTGTGAATTATGTTATAACAAAAACAATTCTACCTAAGAGTCATCAGATACTCAAGCAAACTGTGTCTCCCTCTCAGCATAAACAAGAAATAAAAGAAGTCACTCAATACAGAATACCATCATACGAAACTATCCTTCACGTTGTTAAACATAAAGATAAAAATAAAACAAACAAGAAAATGCATAAACACGGCAAGTGCTCATCTACATCTAATACGAAAGCAGGAGCTAACACTAGAAGGAGTTTAACCCCGATGTATTTTGGTGAAGACCGACGTCAAACAGTAGTTAAAACAAATACCCATGAAAAAGAAAATTTATTTGTAAAATCAACAACACAAGTTAAATCTTATGAACAGAGTATTAGTACTTGTTTAAGCTTCAAGACTACAAATTGTAAAAAACACCCCATAAAGAAAATTAGTACGAAGTCTGTGAAAAATCCCTTTATAGTTAAATGTTTATCGGCTACGACCCCTGTTCATGAAAGAATAAAAGGTAGAAATACAATGGAAATTCACCTGAAGACTGAAGCCAAAATGATAGGAGACAGCAGCAAACACGAAATAGTTGATGTTAAACAAACTTATAATGACTATAGAATAAGATATGAAAATACAGGAGAAAAATACAAATTTCTTTCAATGTCCTCCAGAAAACAAACAAACAATAGAAATGCAAATGCCATAAAAGAACAAATCACACCCAATCAAAGTCCAGTTGATGAAGAAAAGAAAAGAATATGGCAGTCAAATTCAAATGCTCAGCGTAAAATTTTACATATTGGCAGAAAGCACTCAAAAATCAGTTGTAATGAAAACAATAGTGTCAATGATTATAAGGATGGAAAGTTATAGATAGAAATTTAAAAAAGCAATTTCTAAGAAGCAAGTAATAGAACCTAACTGCAGATTTTATAAAACGAAATCAAGCAATGGAATAAACAGCAACAATAAAGAGACTTACCTGTATAATAGAAAGGATTCACCAGGCACGACTTCAAACAACTTTCAAATTGAAGGACTTCCAATAGAGGAATCACCTCATGTGTTTCAGAAAATAAATCAAGCGCATGCTCAAAGACACAAAGGGGAATTTCCTTCTCGTAAGGAATGGAGAAACAGGTAGCTTACCAGGAAGCACAACACCGCTGCTACATACAAATATATCCGTTGTTTGATCTCAAATAACAGGAGCCAGTAGAACTTTGTGATGAGATAAGGGTAGTTAGAAGACAACTGTAAATTTAAGAACTTCGTGTTGATGGATACATATATTATGTACTTACCTAAGGCGATTTCCTCCAAGAACATATATGATTATGAGAATCGACTATGTCAAAAAGATAATAGAGGAAAATGATTTCTCTACTTTGATTATTATCTTCTATAACAGAACTAAGGGGAAAAATAGTTTACTGCAGATACAAAATAAATAACAGTTGTTAAAAATGTGTAATGTGAAGATTATGCGCCAATTTTTATATGATTTGCTTCTCAGAAATTGTTCAGTTCTTAAAAAAAAGAATCAAACCGGGGATTATGAGTAAGAAGAGTTACTTCACTTAATCCTTTGGTGTGTAAGCAAGTTTTGGACATATGACAATACAAATAAATTCGATATGATTCAGAATTATTTCCGGAAAGTAGAACAAAAAATCTATATTTTAAAAATAAATAAAGATTTCAGAAAATAAATACATTTAAATACACCTCATTGTTTTAATATATTACAATCTTATCTTGAACAAAGCTTGAAAGAAATAGAGCTAATACAACCAAATATTCGTTCTCTGCGAAGTGATTATCTTTATTATATCATTCACCAAAATATCACATTGCTGACAAAAAGCAATTAAAAATCAGTTTTAGTAAAAATAATATCAATATTTACAAAAATGATTTCACTTCCTCGAAGTTCGAATTGCAAATCCATTGAGTTGTAATGGAATGTTTTCAAACGTGCAGTTCGTCAAGTCCGAATAATTAATAAATCACATCTGTAGGAAGCAGTAGCTCAGTTCACGTTTTCTTGGAATAGAGTGGGCGGAGCCAAGACTATCCTCCAACATAAGTAGTTTTACGTTTCTCATTAGTGCATTACTATACTATTGATTAAAATGGGTACCCCAACTCAGGGGGAAGAGGCTCACCTTAATGCCCCTGGTGGGAAGTACTATAAGATGATTGGAAGACAATTAACTTGGAATTTTTTGCAAAAATTGGTAAATAGTATAACTCTATTTATGCACTAGTCTAATAGGAACTTGGTGAGGTTGTTTTGATAAGATCAGAATTCAGAAACTTGTATAATAGATATTCTACAAGTTCAGTCTACCTAAAGTATTGACGATAGTAAATCATACTAATAGTTTCATTATATATCCCTCTTAGTAGTGATTGATGTTTTAAAAAATAAATAAACTAACGAATGACGTATACAGTCTACTGAAGATGGCGGTAATTACATCATCCAGCAAACCAAGCCCTCACTTTTATTTCTTAACGGAAAGTAGAGAAAGTAAACTTGGTGGACGGTTAGAGTTCTCGCTTCGTAATCAGGAGGTTTCGGGCTCGAATTCCGCTATTAACTGAAGTATTTTTAGTGCCGTTCTTTATTAACACCACCTAAATGCGAAGACGATGACTTCTAATAGCTCTAGCTGACTTCTTGTCAAGATTCCATCATATATTTTATTGTTGATTTTTAGGGTAAAATGACTTCAAAGATGCAGTCAATTATGTTAACCCTTTCACTGTGGAAGGCGACGGAAAAAAATTTCCCTAACCTGCGAATGTCGATTATAGTCGACGTGTTAAAATTTGTCTGTATCTTGGGTTTGTCTATTGTAGTCGCCAAAGGTTTTCTGTGTGATTTCTATTGTTTATCAAAAACAATAGAACACAAACAAAAATGAACGGTACAACTTTGGCGACTACTCTCGACAAAGCCAAGATACGGGCAAACAAAGTTTAACACGTCGACTATCGTCGACATTCGCATGTTAAGGAAATTTGGTTCTGTCGACAATTCCTCTGTGAAACGGTTAATCGAATAATAGTAATAATAATAGTAAAAGCATTAATAGTTTCGGAAACTATTAATTAGCTGCTTTCTTATAATATTAAATTATAAAAAATAAATTCGGCATTACTTTATTTATAAATACAAAATATGTTGGCAACTTAATCGCAGTTGTAACATCAAACCACCATCTTATATATTCTTTATTTCACTATCTAAGAACATCAGCTTATGCTTCTGTTTTTTTTTTGTGTGTGTTTTAATGTCCTACTAACCTAGAAAGGCAAATCCTTCGCTAGATGATTTGGAGGCTCTGACTCTCTCTAAGGCCTGTTCAAACGTTCCTGGTAATCCAGCCTCCTTCATGGCTTGCCACATCTTAGTATACTTGTCACTCACTGGATAATCCCATACAGCCAGCTTAGCTCTCTCCACGTCGCTCAAACTGTCATTAAGGCTCATGTCCTTCCAGATTCTATGGGAAATAAAACAATTTGACATTTATGAACTTAAAAAAACAATCGAGAGAGAGAGAGAAATAAAATAGAAAGCAAAATACTAATATAACAATATAGTACTACTAATGTTTAAAGATAGTAATAAAATATACCAACAAACGAACAAATTCGCCATTAGTCACCTCAGTCATTAAATAATTGGTTCTGTCGCTTCAAGAACTTTACTCCTTAGAACTTCCATGTATTTAGGACATAATGGTTACTGAACTAACAGCACTACTGAAACAAATTTATGAATACAGTATTCGCAAGTAAAGTAACTAACCGAGAATAATATTATTATTCTAATACAAAAGTTTATATTTTTATGATATGCATACTTATATTTGAAATAGTAATTCTGAATTTAAGTCAATCCATATTCTCGGGCTTGAAACATACAGAAAGTTTTCTCGTAAAGTGTAGCATTTGCTACTTTTCCATAGTTCGTAGGTAATAAACAAAAATATTTTATAAATTCATTTACAAGTATCAATGGTGAGCTAATATTCTATAGATACGTATAATAAAGTTGAGAATTTAATTGAAAATATTAACAACATGATAAATGTATTAGTGCAATCATAATTTATTTCATTTCAAACAGTTGATGCAGCTCTCGCATATGAGAATGATTACCTTCTAACCTTGTTTACGTTTGGCGTATATGTGTGTGAGTATACTCCCTTTTCGGAACTAAGGTTCAATAACTCGACAGAGCTACTTGTGAAACGTAAACCTAAGTAAACAATGTTTATCTTCTACACGGTTACCACATTTCATAAAGTAAACAAGAAGACATCTGACATAAATATTTATTTACAAAATGTGAACAAGTATAAATATCCTTTTGCCTTTTGGATGGTTTTTCTTTACTGCTCTACAAAACTTTAAACATATTTTAAACAACATACATCAATTTCAGTTATTCGTATCCATTAATATTATTGCTGAGAAAATTATAGTTGTGTCTTTTCTGTGTGAAGTATTAGCAGAAGAGCACCTCCCGAACTGAGTTTGACTATTACAAATTTCTTTTGTGATTGAAGATACAAATATTAGCAAAAATCGACTTATTTATTTCTACTTTTCATTTTCCTCGTGTCGTTAGAAACCTCGGACAATTTCATTGTGAGAGAAAATCCGTCCGAATGCTTATTTTGCTCTTAACCCTCCGTTAGTTGTAATATTGTGACGCATAATTTTTGTCGCAATGTATCAAATTGATACACTTATTTCCTTACCAATTTTAGATAATTATTATTTATTTATCGTTTTCATATTTTAAGGATAAATTCAGTAACTTGTTTTAAATACCTCTAAGCCAAATTTATTGTATGATTTTTCCGCGTTTGAAGAGAAAAATAACATTTGAATTCATGTAAAATCAGTAGCATATGTAATATTTTCTTTATTGTGACAAGAGTTGAAATGTATCAAACTGATACACTGGAAAACACTTTGCTCTTTTATGCGCTACTTTTTATTTAAAAATCGCGCTTCAAAATGTGCATAAATTATTCTTATTATACAATATATTTTCATTAGGTAGACTATTTATCCCTTTCTACATTTCATATATACTGTTTCGCTTAAAATGGAATTTTTTGTTTTTATAATAAGGCACTTTACGTAATTAGAATTACAGGTGCTTATAGGTAATCCCTAACCGCATATATATATTTATATTCAGTCGATTACAGAACTTCTTGATAGATTCATTCGCTTTGTGTAACTACTATTTTTAAAAAAAAGATTGATGTGCAGCAAAAATGACAAGTCGCAGAAGTTTCATTTATTACTCGATTCCACCTACTCCATTAGTTACAATAGAGAAATATAATTCTTCATCTTTTATTACGCTTCGTCATCAAGTGTAAAACATCACATGATATCCAAATAGCCGAAGGCTCTTGAGATGCCTTAATTTATATCCCTACAAATCTTCCAGTGCCCTTCGGTTTGCGTGTAATGATTTAGCGAGGTAAAGGAATCGAATGGAGATCACGATTTTACTCAAATCGATATTATTTCCATCGCCCTCTCTTGTAAATCCTCTGCTTTCACTACTTATAGACTGATTAGTATAACAATATTATGAAGTACTTCAACGGAAAAGAAGTTTTTCCAACAGTCTACTTGGATCTTAATTTATCTTCACGCAGGAAGTTTGATCATTATGTTCTGAGAAACCTTTGATAGCTGTCTTGACAAGACACAATTTGTCACCTTCTTGCTTTGTCTTTACCAATATAAATCAAGTTATGGTTTGGACCACTTTCTTCATTTGTTCCTTTTTCTTTCATTTCGGAGTTTCCTTCACATTCCTCATAATTATCAATAGACGCACCAGTGTCAAAATCTTCTAATTTAGCTGGATCATTTAAATTTTCATCTTTAAATTATTTGAACATCAGTAAATTATTCAGATTAAAAGTACTTCATCGTTCTGCCATACTCTGAGAAAGATGAGCAGACAACTCACCGAAATGAAATAAACTCATTACACGAAACAACATTACAGTGATAATACACTGCAACTGGCAATACTCTAAATTGTAATGACGCTACTCGCAACGTATCAATTTGATACAATCGCATGCAAAGGGGAAATACCACCTCTCATTAAGGTCATCTCCACCACTGGCGTGTTGGAAATCTTGAGTGAGAGAGGTACTGTGATATGAAAAGCCGTCTGCAAGCACATTCAAAAATGCAACTTAAAAAGCGGTTGAATGCATCAATCTGATACCCATACGACTAACTGAATGTTGAAAAGAGGACATGAGATCTTTGGTAACCCTGGTCTCCTATGGTATTAGCTCATCAACGTCATATTTTACCTCAAAGTGAAAGACAAATTTTCATTGCGACAATTTGTGTTATATTTTCCTTGATTATGAACTTAAGATATAAATAAAATAGGTGTGTATGACTGTGGTGGCAGATGCAATTTTAGAAATATCGTAACGAACATAATTTGTAACGTGTCAAATGATGGTTATTTCTACATTTTGTTAGTGCATAACATTCTATTATGCTTAAAATTTCTCTGTTAACTCAACGTCAAACTGGAGCAAAGTTAAAATAAATATTAGAACAATACAAAACATAGAAGATGTTATAGATTCATTGCCTGAAGTAAAATAATTAAATGCAATATCAATAACAAGATATTGTAGTAATCGTAACATATAATAAAATATGTACGCTACTTCATGAATAAACAGTGGTTAAAATATACATAGTGTGTGAAGATGGAGATTAAGATATACGAAGTCGCAAAAATGACGTCAGAATGTAATATTATTCAAATTATGTATATATCAGTTAGAATTTTGTATACCAGGACTCTTGTAAGTCCTGCCCCGTACAGAAGTAATTAATATCAGTCCTCTACTAGGCAATCAAATCAAAAGCACAAATTTTAACTGACGCGATTTGTACTGTAGAAGTTGCTTATATCATTGTATATTTATGTATATATATCTAAGAAACATTTCAGTGCACTATTTCTTCACAAAATCAACGCTAAAAATAACAAATTTACATAAAAAGGTATGTGATAACTCATATTGGTACTTTAGATCTTCCATTGATGTATATTGTTTTTCATTTGAACTATTCTCAACATATGAGCAGCTTTGTGCTTCATTAAAAATTGTAAATGTTCAAATTTTCTTTTTAAATGTAAATTTTATTATTATTATTATTATTATTATTATTATTATTATTATTATTATTATTATTATTATTATTATTATTATTATTATTATTATTATTATTATTATTAAACTAGTGTGCCATATAGTGAGATTTAATTCAAATTCCCATTTGAATCATTTTGCTTGGATATAAACCAAAAGAACTTTAATAAACTTACTCATAGAACCTCTTCTCGATGTCAGCCATTCTTTGGAAGTAGGTCATAGCCGAACTGCCATTGACAGGAGCGTACTGGATCTTGTACTGTTTGGAGAGGTCATCCAAAGATTCGATGGGAGTGTCCAATCGCGATACAGTCAAGAAGGCAGCCAAGTTGGCAGTGTAAGAGGCAATGATGATGAATCCAAACAACCACCATGTAGCTGCGACTAAACGACCAGACAAGTTCTTTGGTGCTTCACCACCTCCCTGGGAAGAAATTATATTAAAAGTAAAGGATTCTACGTAGTTATATCTAACAATGAAACTACATAAACCTTATTTTATTTTTAGATTGTCGCATTCGTAGATGGCAATCGAGGACCAATATGCAATTGTCTTGCTCCAGTACTTTGCGATTGCGAGTGAATCACTTATGGAACGAGTTATGGGTCACTGGGTCACTTGGATCACGAACTTTGTTGGGCTGTTCGGTCTGGAAGTCAGTTGCCAGACAGTCTGACCCGATGATTCAAATAGAGTCGAAGACCCAGACAGACCCGGCGCCCGAAAAGCAGCTGAAGTATCAGCTATGCACCATAACTGCAGAATTTTATACCTGATGAGTGTTCAGTACCCGAGCTCGAATATTCATTTGTTTGATTCTCGATGTGACAATCCTTAATCAAGATATCATGTCTAGAATATTTTAAATATAGTTCCATGTTTATTCATCTTCTCATTCTAATAAATAATACAGTTTTTTTTAACAGAGACTATACAAAATGATTTAACAAAACACTATTTGGAGTTAGCGGCATCTTTTATTTTCTAAGAGACAATTTTTACACGTTCACTTGCCTGATCTTTGACAATCGCTCATAAGAAAAACATGTAAGTTACCTTTTCTGTCATTTTGACACATTTATACTATCATAAATATGTAGTTATCTTTCAGTGCAATGCTTTGACACACCAGACGCAAACGACAAGCAAGAAAGAAAAAATATAGATTTAGTGAGAACAGATAGCAAGAGAAGTGTAGTCTGCCATCTGATAAGCCCGCCCTCTTACGGTGACCGGGGTACTACGACATGCAAATTAAAAATCTACAAGTCCTTTATATACATCCATATTGTGTGTTTTCAATTTCGTTCGAATTGGATGATGGAGAGTTCTCATATGCGTTTAAAAGTGTATAACAAGGAATACCAAACACTTTCATTCTTTATGTTCATACTGCTGAACATTTTGGGTCCTGTTAATTCAATGTATTCTAACTATTATTTACAATATCTTTATTATTCTTCTGTCTTAAAATAGAATTTCCTTGTATGTTAACATGGTGAATAAACGTTTACACACAACTATAAATGAATAACAATTAATCAATAAACAAAAATTATGAATGTCGACCTACCTGAGGAGTCAGTGAAGTCATGCAAAACCAGAGACATTCTTTAAGATTGAACTCTCTCTTTTCTTCATCGTCCTTGTACTTCTCTCGGTTATTTTGGTAGCTGTACGGACTCCAGCGATCGAATACCCACATCAAGAAGCTGTAAATAAACAATTATTCAATAGTTAGAATTTAGAAGCAAACATTACAAAGTAGAACGCAGGGCAATTTATGGTTTAATTTTTATTTTGTTTTTCTACAGAAACTTTGTACCAACAGAGAAAGTTCAGAGATCAGAAGCTGTTATTTTTTTATTTGTATCACATGCTTATGCTTGTTTCATTTAGGTTTATTTTATCTGAATATTAGGTAGTAAAAAAACGTAGGCAAACGGAATTTATGCCAATAAAACTTTAAATATTTGGATGAAGTTGCTACAAAATTGATTCTAACAAATACTGTTTCAGTTATGTGGGGGGAAAAAACTTAATATGCAAAACGCATGAAAACTCTTAGTATTAACATCATTGGTGAAATTGCTACAAAGTATCATCAAATAAATTGTTATCACTTACATGAGACATTTAAGAGAAAAAAACAATAAGGAAAGTGTTTGAAAACCGTTTATAGATTCTTTGGTTTTTGGTTGTACAGTACATTTTGAAATAGTCTTGCAGCCTACTAGATGTTCACAATTTCATCGTCAAATACCAAGAAATTAATACTATTTTTCTAGGTGCGAGCCCGAATAAGCTTTCCACATTTCCGTTCACAGCTCGCAGAGACTCATATGTATGACTCAGATTTCGAGCTCTGTCCAGTTGAATTGACAAGGTACTACAAGACATACTCAGGCTTAAGATTGAAAGTCTTAAGATGTTGTATACATGACTATTTAATCAATATTAGTCAACTCTTTCATGACTCATCATATTAAAGTCTCTATCTCCCCGTACATATAATCATGATTATTTGAATCAATGTGGGTTTTGAGAGAAAACAGCGTCAATGATAACAGGGCCCTGTTGCTTGTAATATTAAAGTAGGAGTTATGAAAAGCTTTCTTCTTTTACAATTGTATACATCATAAGAACCATATAAATTAGGGGTACCGTAACAACACTAATACGCATATTTACAAGTGACTATTGCTGTTTTTTTAGTAATTCTACTTACTGATATTTTATGGACCGTTAAAAACTAGTAAAAACTCTTAAGTCTTGCAAAACAATCCTCTATGTCTAATATAACAGAACTTTTCTTACCTTGTGAAAAAATAAGCAGCCAAAATACATAGCCACACATCATTCTCCAACACTGTCAAGAATTTGAACAGTGATGTTTGAGCTTTAGGTTTCTTCATTAGAATAGTTATCCCTACCAAGTCATAATACGGTACTGTGAAGTCAACAACGTTTTCCCGTTCTGCCATTACTGACAATGAGCCAAGAGCAATGTCAGCTTTCTAAAATGGAGAAATAAATGTTTTATAAACGATTTCTTCATTATCCAAAACATTTGTAGTATATTTGTTAGGACACGAAAGGTACTTGACACAATTCCTACATAATAAATACTCAATAGCTGTTGCATACGTTAGTAATTACATATCTTTTAAGAATGTTACTAGAATGTAACGTAATGCGTATAGGTGAGTCAAGAAATTTCGTATATTCCTGGTGACAATAAAGTTCAAATTTCCAAATGCTGTATTTTCAGTTTCAAGCAGTGTGGCTGCTATGCAAAGAAAGCAGTGCCTAGTATAAGAATTACTTCTTTTCATGCCTTCCTCTTTATTTTCTTATCTTCTCTACCTTTGATCTATTTATTATTTTAGTTTCTTGTTTTGAAAATTTAGCCATAAAAATATAATTCTCTGTTTTATTACAATTTTTATAGGCATAGGAGCCGGAACCTGTGGATTAAAAGCTCTCACCCCTAAAATATTGTCGTTGAGTGGGCTGTAATCCAATAATGTTCCAGTGATATTTTTTGTCATCTTATCTTCAAAATTTTTTTTCGTGGCTAAGTTTGAAAAATGTTCACTATCCATGAAATATTGGATATATTCATATTTGGAGAAATTAGCGGAAACTATCATGCGATAAAACTTTACTGTAACTGAACCCTTCTCTCCAATGTAATGTAAACTTCGCGTCGGCGCTTATATCTATAGGTCAATATAAAACGTACCACTGTCTGTTTCACATATTGCACATTTTTTTGGAATCCATCGGAAACGCATGATGCCGCAAGTACGTCATGCTTGACTCATCCATGAAAAGATACAGAAAAAATAGTTCAAGGAAAGTAACAAATTACGTTTTAAACAAATAATTTCAAAAAGCTTTATAAGTTTATCGGTCCCCATCGCAATTTACTACCAGAGGGCATTACATCGCCAATATTCAATTAAGGAACCGGACTCTTATTACAAAGGTGTTTTATTTTTAACAACATTCAAAAATGAAATGAAATATTTCAGTTTAGCATCCCACAATTAAGCCCCTTAGGATAAAGAAGACGGATGATTAAGGCAATTAAATGACGATGAAAGAATTGATGGAATTGTCTCTTCTTGCTTTCAGAGTACTATCAGAACTTCCAGAAATACACTCGTGGCAAAGCCATTGACAGATAGATTATGGCATTAAACGATCCTGTGATTATTTCTAATCTGAATACGTTTATAAATGTCTTCTTTGAGGTACTGGACGAGCCACAATAAGAGGACTTCCTTACGAAAAGAGGACTTCCTCCACCACTGCAAAGTAGAGTTGAGTGTTTGGTAAGTTATTCATAGAGTAATTCATTTCACGTCATACATCGAAACAATCAATACAAATGACTATTGCCAGCAACTTGAACGCCTACAGACTACGTCATTAGAGAAACGTCTTGTTCTGGTTCATCATAAGGGCGTGCTCACTCACGGTGATACCGCACCCTTCCCTTCCCCCCACAAACACACGTCAAGAAGGACCTGTGCTGAGATCGAAGAATATGTCTGGGAGAAAATTCCCTACCTGGCGTTTTCACCAGATCCTGTATTAGCAGTGTAACGGACTCCGGTTTATTATTCTTATTTCTATATAAGGTTAATCCGTGTAACGTAGGTTCCTGTCACCACGGCATGGCGCGTCCTCAGGTTGCGGATCGAGGAGAAGGCCTCTAGATATAGAGGTTAGCTGCGAATATACTGAATAAGCAGTCGCGGACAGACGACTAGGAGTGGTCCTCCAGCTTGGGGGTTTGGGTAAGGCTAACACCCTCATCCTGTAAAAAAAGGTACTTGTTCAGAAACATTCACAAAAGCCTCGGACAAGGACTGATAACTTGGCACGACATCAGCAAAAGAAAATGGACATGAGATTTGGAACATGGAATATTAGAAGTCTTTATAGGGCAGGCGCGTTAAAATCTGTAACGGGTGAGTTAGAGAAATACAAGATGGACTTAGTAGGAGTTCAGGAAGTTAGGTGGGAAGGAAATGGATCTGAGAATTCCGGAAATTTTACGTTCTTTTACGGGGAAGGAAATAAAAATCACCAGTTAGGAACAGGGTTTTTCGTTCACAAACGAATATTACCAGCAATTAAACGGGTTGAATTTGTTACTGACAGACTTTTTTATTACTCTTAAGGGACGGTGGTGTGATATTATTGTTTTAAATGTACATGCTCCAACTGAAGATAAGGGTGACGATATAAAAGATAGTTTTTACGAAGAAGTGGAACGGATATTTGACCAACTCCCGCGATACCATATGAAGATTCTATTAGGGGATTTCAATGCGAAGGTAGGACGAGAGGATATTTTCAAACCGATTATAGGGAACGAAAGTTTGCATAAGGAAAGTAATGACAACGGTGTTAGACTCGTGAACTTTGCAACATCCAAAAACCTAATCGTGAAGAGTACAAAATTCCCACATCGCGACGTTCATAAATACACTTGGACATCACCAGACGGAAAAACACATAATCAAATTGATCACGTTTTAGTAGATAGAAGAAGACAATCTAGCATAATTGACGTCCGGTCGTTTAGAGGGGCTGATTGTGACACTGCTCACTACCTGGTAGCAGCGACAATACGGGAGAGATTATCGTTGAATAAATGTAATACTCAATGCTCGAAAACGAAGAGATTTAATTTAAAGAAATTAGAAGAGAGCCAGGTAAGAGAGGAATACCAGATTGAAGTTTCGAATAGTCTCGGTTTTAGAAGACTCGGAGTGCACTAGTGTTGAGGATACTTGGATTGAAATTAGAGATAGCATTAAAAGTTCAGCAATAGAAAAATTGGGACATGCGGAAATACGTAGGAACAAACCATGGTTTGACCAAGAATGCATTAAACTAGTAGAGAAGAGAAAACAGGCAAAATTACGGTGGCTACAAAATCCGAATGAAATAACTACACAAAATTTCGCAGATATCAGGCGGGAAACTTCCAAAACTTTTAGAACAAAGAAACGGGATTTTTTGAAAGTTAAAATTAAGGAACTTGAAGATAATAGTAAAAATAAAAATATTCGGGACATGTATAAGGGGATCAGCGAATTTAAGAAAGGCTATCAACCTCGTGCTTATATATTAAAGAAATCTGACGGAACAGTTCTCACTGATACGGATAGCCTCCTAAATAGATGGAAAGATTTCTTTGACGATTTGCTGAACACGCAGCCAAAAACTAATGTGCGTGGAAAAAAGGAGATACACACCGCAGAACCGTATATTCCAGAACCCAATCGAATAGAAGTGGAAGCCGCGATAAAGAAATTAAAGAAACACAAATCTCCGGGTGTAGATGAAATTCCGGCTGAGTTAATTTTAGCTGGAGGCGAAAAATTGTGGAACAAGATACACAAACTCATTCTCCTTATCTGGAACAAGGAAGAATTGCCACAAGAGTGGAAAGAGTCAATCATTGTTCCAATTCACAAGAAAGGCGACAAAACTGACTGTAATAATTATCGAGGCATTTCTCTTCTGTCAACATCCTATAAAATCCTTTCAAATATTCTGTTAGCAAGATTGACCCCATACGCAGATGAAATTATTGGAGATTATCAGTGCGGATTTAGACGAAATCGATCAACTATCGACCAAATATTTACCATTCGCCAAATACTCGAAAAGAAGTGGGAATACAATACCCCGGTACATCAACTATTTATTGATTTTAGAAAGGCTTACGACTCGGTTAGGAGAGAAACATTATACAACGTTCTTACAGAGCTTGGAATACCGAGAAAGCTAATTAGATTAATTAAGATATGTTTAAGTGAATCCCAAAGTAAAGTCCGGGTAGGAAAATTTTTGTCCACGAGCTTCCACGTCGAAAATGGCCTGAAACAAGGAGATGCGTTGTCGCCATTATTATTTAACTTTGTGCTGGAATACGCCGTAAGGAAAATCAAAGATAGCAACCAGGGCCTAGAGTTGAACGGCATTCACTAGGTTATGGCATATGCTGATTATGTAAATTTAATAGGGGATGATAGGAGAACAGTAGAAATAAATGCAGAGATATTATTAAACGCTTGCAGGGACATGGGTTTAGAAGTAAATGCAGAGAAAACTAAATACATGGAAGTGCGTCGGGACCGTAATACGGCAAATTGTGGAGGCGTTAAAATATTAAATAATACTTTTGATAAAGTGGATACTTTCAAATATTTAGGATCAATATTAACAGACGAAAATCATATTCACGAAGAAATTAAATGTCGACTAAAAGCAGGGAATTCGTGTTACTATTCGGTTCAAAATCTCTTGTCGTCGCGAATTCTGTCGAGGAATTTGAAGCTTAAAATATATAAAATGATAATCATGCCTGTTGTTTTGTATGGTTGCGAAACATGGTCGCTTACTCTGAGGGAAGAACATAGACTGAAAGTATTTGAGAACAGGATCCTGAGAAGAATATTCGGACCCAAGAGGAACGAGAATGGGGAATGGCGGAAGCTTCATAACGAGGAACTACATAGTTTATACGGTTTACCCAACATTGTTAGGGTCGTCAAGTCTAGGAGGCTTAGGTGGGCAGGTCATGTAGCTAGAATGGAAAAAAGTAGAAACGCTTTAAAAGTCTTGAATGGTAGACCCATAGGAAAACGACCATTAGGAAGACCTAGGCGCAGATGGGAGGATAATATTAAGATGGATCTCGCAGAGATAGGAATACAAAGTAGAAACTGGATCCAATTAGCTAAGGATAGAAGTCAGTGGAGAGCTTTTGTGAACGCGGCATTGAACCTCCGGGTTCCATAGGCCATAGAGTTAGTTAGTTAGTTATATAAGGTTAATTCCGAGATAAATATTCCGGGTGTGTGATGAAATTAATTTTTCTAGAAAGTGAAAAAGTTAGAGTTGTTTGAGCTGTTTGGCTTTGTTTACGCTGTTTGAGATTGATGGTTTGCTTGATATATTTATATATTTACTCTTTGAATATTGATTATTTTTCTGCCTATTATATTATTTAACGGATTTAAATCCTCTCGTTAAATTAATTTTTGATTTCTTCTATTTCTTGATTTTCTATTTTATCCGAAATTTGGGCAGGTAAGACCTCTTATTTATCGGAAAGCAAAGGAAGTACTCAATTTTTTGCTAGAAGAGTTCATGTGTAAATCGCATTTGATGCTTGACTTAAAATATACAAAATTTTTACAAAAAATATAACACTAGTGGTGTAGTGGTAAGGCCCTTGATTGACCATTGAAAGTTAAATTACTATTGCCTATTTGGAATAAAGTTTTTTAACTATTTTCTTAATGTTCGCCTGAGGATTTACCAAATCTTTAACTAAGTTCAATCTGGGAGTTGTTATGAGCGACTGATAGGATTTAAGCCTGAATTTTGCAGAGCAGAGAACTTCATAATTTGTAATATTATTGTAATAAAGTTTTTGAATTGAAAGTGTTGTTTGTTATTTATTTGAAATATTTAACTGATTTGTGTGTAAATTTCTCTCCGTATTTTCGAAAAACTTAAACAAAACAGCAGCGCATATTTGATGTGTCTGGTGTAAAGCTCCTTCTGCAGCCTTTATTGGATATTTTTTTAACTTTCCACTTACTCCAATACGCTGCGGATGGGGGCGTTACAGCAAACAATTATCTTTTTCGCAACTTGCTAAACCACCTTTCTGGGAAGACGCAGTAAAATTAGGATCATACGACGAACAGTGACGTAATTTTCCCTTCAAAACCAATGACTTCTTTCATGGGAGAATTCAGTAACTAGTTGACAGGTGGCACAGTGCAATTGAGGTTATTGTCCTGACTAACAGTGGTGTTCCATTAAGTTACCGTTCTTTTCCTTACAGTGCAAAAATACGACATTAATTATGATTCGGTAATAACCGTTTTCAAACCTTTGCTTATAGACTACAAATTTGGGTACACAATTTATCACGTCATTATTGTTGGTGATCCAAATTTATATAATACACGAAAGACTTCGAAAACAATTTTTAGTTCATGTAATATCATCTTGCAGATTCTCACTTTCTAAATTTTTGATGCTCTTCATTGACTTTAAGGTTAGTTTAAAGGAACAAATTTTGCCGAAAGATGTCACTACAGTCTTTGTATCTCTCATGTATTTTTTATCTTTCACGAAAATTCACGATTTCTCTTACAAATTTCAACCTAGAGACTTCAAATTTTTAGAGAAGGAACTTCATAACCTATCAAAGACAACAATCCGTGCCGATTTTATATTTAAAATTTTCTTCATTGTTGAAATGGCTTGTTTGTTGAAAGGGATATTCAAACCTTTAACAATATAACTTTCAACAATGAAGAAAATTCTAAATAAGAAATCGGCACGGATTGTTGCCTTCGATAGGTTATTAAGTTCTTTCTCCAATAATTTGAAGTCTCAAGGTTGAAATTTGTAAGAGAAATTGTAAATTTTCGCGAAAGGTTAAAAAAATACATGAGAGAGAACGAAGACTATAGTGACATCTATTGGCAAAACTTATCCCTTTACACCAACCTTAAGTTATTCTCTAAAATTTAAAAAAGTGGATGGTGAGATTAGCAAAGAGTTTACGACTACATCCCGTATGAAAATGTATTAACTATGAAAATAGTGATATATTTTTCAGGACCAACATTGCAATCGAAAGGACTATATACGAAGTGATTAATTAGATCAATAGTATTGTAACTTCATTGAATAAACTCCAACTTAGAGATCATACCTAATATCTATAACATAAATATCATACGCAGAGCTTTTGCAATAGTAAAGTAAATGGGAACTGAAAAATAAAAGTTGTAATATGCAACATTGAATGCACAAACCAAATGGAGATACGTATGATCAGGGGAAGTACTCTGAATTAAATGGTAATATTCACTCGATGGGAAGATCTAGTGAAACAAGTGGATTAGTATTTTCAGTAAGACATTTTCTTCTTTCTCCTGTCTAGCCTCGTTTGCTACATTATTGCCAGCACCTTATTTTGATGAGCGAAATCAATAGTACTGAACTACGTAATTAAATACGTCTTTGCCGGGTGATTGTGGCTACAGAGTATTTTATGAAATTAAGACTTACTAAGATCAATGAAGATACTTTTTCTATATCAAAAAATAAAATAAAATAAAGAATGAAATTTGATTTTCAGCATAGTACTATCTTCATACTTAGAGTTGCTTGTCGCAACAATAAATTTTCTACTCTTTCTTCGAGTGATTTTCTAATTAATGAAAATTAATAATAATAATAATAATAATAATAATAATAATAATAATAATAATAATAATAATAATAATAATAATAATAATAATAATAATAATAATAATAATATGATATAATGTTTTAAACACATTACGAAACAGGGCGGTCAGTGCAATAAGAAATATCCTCCCACATATTGTTTCAGTATACAAAGTGAGAAAAACTATACATCGAGGGGTAAAGAAGTATGACACAAAGTGTCAACTTAGGATGCAAATTTGTCTCTGAAAATTCTCTCTTAAAACAAGTAAATAATTAAAAAAGACGTATGAAGTATAACTGTTGCAAACTGGTTTAACCATTTAAAGTAAAAACATCATTTGAGCTAGTGTTGAAGGAATAAATTACTGGGAAGTATTAAATCCAAAACACATTGCCCCGTCAATTATTAGGAATTGTTATATTACCCCTGAAAAGGGAATAAATGCCTAACTATTATGTAAAATACCTGGTTGAAAATATTGATGCGTTCTAATACTATAATGAGCTTTCTTTAAATGTATTATTGTATTATTTAAATTAAATGTATTCAATATAAGTGTGTACCTTTTAACTTCTGTACATATTACCCAAGAAAGAAAATTTTGGGTCCATAACTCTCCTTACTCTCACTAGAACTATTTTGTAAATTTCTAGTACTTCTAACAAAACACGTTTTTTAAAGCTACAATCTTAAAAATTGAGGCATAAGAATAACTAACGCATGAGAGCCAACATTCATAGTCTCTTTCAATGAACTAGACATTTTTCTCGTATATTGAATTTAAGGTGTCTATTTTAATGCGTATGTCTTCATAGCGTATTTTAGTTTTGTTCACACTTAAAGATTTATACATACGACTATAGATGTGTAAAGTATAATTAAACATAATCAATACATCATTGTTTTATTAATTATGTGATCTCTGAATTATCTTAATCAAAAACTATCTTGATTAAGACTTTCTTGGAAGAGCATAAAACACATGTTCTACGTCTCATATAGTCTCGGTGCTTGAAAGGAATGCTAAAGTTAAGAAGAAAAAAATAGAATTAGGAGTCTCGTTAACACGTCCAACATATGTGTCAGCTGTGGCACTCTCGTGTTACTCGAAATATTTTCTATTGACGCATCAAGAAATGAAAATTTCAAGCACCTTCGTGGAACAGAACTATGTCTTAAAATTGGGACTGCCCACTCTGGCTTTTAATGCTTCAAATAGAAGAAGTTTATATAATTTCTGTAATACAATCATACAGGTCTATCAAGTTTCTTTAGAAGACTTAATTAAGATGTTACCTTTTTTACTAACTCGTCAATCATTCCATTCCAGTTCCCGTTGTCATCCATATTACCGAAATGGTCTACATGTCGAATTTGGAAATCGAACTTCAAGATATCCTTAATATCGTTTATTAAGTCAATGCAGTATCCTTTGTACTCCACTTCGCCACTCTCTTTCGTTTCTACATACACAAACGGTGGTTGCTATATGAACAAGAAACAAAAATAAAATAATATTATTAATTATTTTGTCAAAATAATAATCTTTATATGACCTTTAAGAACACATCTAAATACAATTGTATAACAAATATTCATTTTAATCTATCACATCATTAACTCCAGAGACTCATCCTCGGAAATTGGGTATGAACCAAAAGGATTAAATATTTTTACGTAAAAGTATACGTTAAAGATATTTGATGCGTCGTAAGTGAGAAATCAGTTCGTAAAATTTTAGAAACGGATACCTCCGCAACATATGTGAACTACTGCTGAGAAATCGATGTCCTAAGGCCCGAGTCAGACCAGAAGAAAAGCAAGAGATTGACTTTGCTATGCCATATTATATCAGATAGATTAACTAGTATGCTCTATAATCAAGTACGAAACCAATGCTCTATAATCAAGTACGAAACCATTATCATATAAAATGAATAGAATTACTCTAGCAATAGAACTTCAAACAGAGACTGAAGTTAAAAGTAGTAAAAGCTTTTAACAGTACGTGTGTAAATCAAGTTCGATGAGTTTTATTGGAAGACAATACAAAATTATAAAATTTACAAAAGACACAGTAATCACAGGAAGCACAGTACATATCGACATATACTGGTACACACCGTATATACCATATATCGTGTTCAAATAACGGAAGTCAATACAAAAATTGATAATTCAACAAATAGTTTCAACGATTCATTATTGGAGAAAACTATATCATCATTCATTCATCCATTTGTCCGTTAAGGAGATCTGAAAGAATTCTACTCAAATAGCCTCATTGTTTAACTTATAAAATCAGAATAATGATTATTTTCATATCGCATCATTATTGCTTTTCTTCACGAATACTTCATTGAATTATCATTTGCATTATCCAACATATATTTTTCCGAACATCATCAAAGAGAATTATTACTGATCATCATTTGAGCAATAATTAAATCAGTTTCAACACCATCCAATATGATTAAAGTAAGATTATCACTTTAATGGTTCATTCCGTGAGCACATATTTATGACAGTAACAATATTTATTATATATCTATTATATATCTATCTAATAAAGAGAAAGAATCGATTATATCTATTTATTATTAATAATTATTTTGTATTCGCTTAAGGCTTGACACGAATGTCGATATATTTTCTTTGTCACATAATCTTGTTTCCGAGATAGGTTCGTTGATTGTTCTAAAGTTGGTCTCTGCTATCCATACAATTGTCATTGTTAATTATTCAAATCAGGCAATTCATACAGTACATACGAGGCGCATTTCAGAAAAAAAGGCAAGTAAGTTTTTACGTGAGATTTTCAACACTGATGGAGTTGAGCATGAATAGAATTCTGTGCTTGCAACGAAAATAGAATAGTCCGGTCGTAACACAAAATCCACCAAATGTGAACTGAGATCTGTCGTGTGATTTCTAAACGATAAGCGGCACAATGCAAGTGGCATGCAGCGGGAATTGTGTACTATTTATAAATATGACAGTAATGAGTGAAGGGAAAATCTGGCAGTGGCGCAGAGAGCTTCAGAAAGGGCGTTCAAATTTTCGTAACGACGAGTGTAGCGGAAGGCCTTAGTGTTCAGATGGACGATCTGCTGGAACGCGTTAACGAGAAAGTATGATCCAATCGCCGGTTCACAACAACTGAACTCGTCAAAGAGCTCCCATATGTGCTGGGAAAACAATGGGGCGAATTATGATTTATAAGCTGGGTTATCACAAATTGTGTTAGATGAGTGCCAAAAATGTTGACAGAAGCTCAAAAAAAGCAAATAATGACTGCTGCACGTGATCTTTTCGGCCCACTGGGAGGAAAGATGAAGATGACCTCTTTCTTCACATAATGACGGAGGATGAAACCTGGATATCGTACGCTACAGGAGAGTCAAAGCAGCAGTCGGTTTTCCTAAAACGAAGAAATTCAAACACCATCAATTTACAAAATGATGGCAACCTTGTTTTGGGAACAAAATGATGTGATTCTTTTAGAATTCTTGAGACCTGGACGAACTATTGCAGCAAATGTATAATGTCAAACTGAATAATTTCCGACGTACCATTCAAAATTGGCAGAAAGGAATACTACGCTTTGGAAATCTTCTGATCCGTGACAACACTCGCTAAAAAAACAGCTGCTCGTATTGTTGAAAAAATTCTAAGATTTCGATGAGGACTATTCAATTATCCCCTTACAACCCCGACCTTGCCTCCATTATGGAGTAGCGAGCATGAAAATATACCGAATGGAATCGAAACGCCCGCCAAGTGTGAACTACATGATATAATTCGATTTCTCTAAGCGGCTGCTAAGTTCCTTGAAATTCCTAGATCAGACAGTTAAGAATACCGTATTCTACCCCTACGCGTTCAACAAGGTCGTCTGCCGCCCAGATTTCCATCTGTGGCTACTCTCGTCGGCAATTCCTTCATTAACCCTTAATTGGTGACATGAGATCCCACGGACACTGGACACATTTTTTCTTCTCCCTCTAGCAGACGATTGACCTTGAATACGTGCCACTCCTAGTACCTTTCTCGCTCGCAATTGGCTACAGGTAGCTGTACAGTTCGGATGTCTAAGCGTCACTGTTACGTTTTCTTGCAACTAGTGGAGTCCCAGGGACCACACGTCACTAATTGTGTTACTATTTTGTTCGAGGGCAGTGTTCATGAATTGAGCTGATTTTCAGTTTTAACGTCCATTTCAGGAGCGAGGCTATATGAGACGGGACCTACTGATCAACGTGGAATCCGAACCATATGAAGTTCTGCCGAGAATCGAACCCGGGTACGCTAACCGCTTAGCCACGAATGAGCTCGGCAGTGTTCATATTTTATACATTTTGAAAACTTTATAATCACTTTTTCTCGTTCAATATGTTTGACAAACCTGGCCCATCTAGTGTGAATGTGTATGATTCTGAATTTACAGAAACAAAATTAATTACATGTTACATATTTCATGTTAAAAGGTGAAAGTGATGTAGTAAGAAGTAAGGTCGAACAGACCTTTGTAAAATTGGCGAAACTAATATATACTTCAAAAATTTCACAAATTTGTAAATGTCTTGCCTTCCATTGACAATAATTTTGAGGAGTTCGTTTATTATAATTTGCATATTAGTGTCAGTGTAGCCATATATAAAGCTATCTTTATTTACATTAGAAAATTTATACCAGATTGGTTTGAGCATGTTATATCCATGTACATTGCTATATTTCTTTATTATGTCTATGGTGCGTTATGTCCTATAGATACAATGTATAATTTTAAACAAGTTTGTCTTTTAAAAGAGATCGTGCTCCTTTTTATATTTAATAATTAATAAGGGGTCCCAAGGTCCTCACGTCACTAACTATGCATAAAAATTCACTACACCAGTTGAGGGTTAAACACTCTGCATCATTCTGCATATATCCATCACTTATATAGCTCGCACCATAATTCTTACTCATCCGAAGATGAATTACAGCTTTGCTATGACTTTCAATCTGGGGAAATCTACTGGTAATCACACATAGTTCACAATTGGCGGACACTTCGATAGCACTCGGTATGTTTTCGCTACTCCACAATGATCGAATTGCAGCATCTGTCGTTCTATGTGGAGAATATGTGACGTCCAATGAACAGTTTTTCTTTATCTCACGTGGCTCTCCTAACATTTCTCTATATTACCGATCCGCGAATAGGAAGGTTAAAATTTCCCATGTGACTTGCCATGATATCTATGAAAGCCTTCTTCACAATCTCATATCTCATACTCGTTTCCTGGTGCACAGAAAACTTATTAATTATTATTATATTACAATAGACAGTTGAACTTCCCCATCTACTGCAACAAGATTTAAAGATTCAATTACTCAATACCAGCAACCTTTCTTCCAAATATTGGACACTAATATTGAACACTACTCTTTAAGTTTACAACATTATAGAGATGGCATGCAGATACTGTTCTTTATTTTCCTGATATTTTGAAATTTATAACTATCTACTAAAAAAAGCTTCTCCTCTTAACAAAATATTGCTAATGTATTCCACGTTTCTTGTGCCATTTTCCAGTTTAATTCTTTTGTTTTGGAAACAAAGGCAACGTTTTATTTTTTGTGGCTAAATTGAGTTGGGACATACATCCTTTTATAAAGTTAATCCCCGTTGACATTCATTTCTTGCACGTGCGTAGTAACAACGCACTTAATTTGCTCCACTTTTTTTCTGTGGAATAGTGCTGAAGGGGAACCTTATCCTATCACCATAGCAACAAAGCATACAAATCTCGTGATTTTGTAACTTGACTTGTGGGCAGATTGAAGAAGTGATACAAGGGGGAAATATTGCTCAATCTGTTCTGCAATCGAGAAACTCCTACGAAAGTTCATTTATTATGAACATTTGCATCCGTTATTATCGGTATTAATGCGATCAAGTCTAAACTAAAAAAATAGGCATATAGGGCTATTAGGATTTCGTAAGCTTGTTTCATAGTTAATACTACTGTATTATGCTAGAGTGAGCATTAATTTATAGTTGCTGTTCCACAATTAATATATGTAGTAAACCGAAAATCTGAACATTTATTTTTTATTATTATTATTATTATTATTATTATTATTATTATTATTATTATTATTATTATTATTATTATTATTATTATTATTATTATTATTTAAGACTGACAGGTGTAGTAGGTAGCTGGCTAGTTCAAAGATTTGATTGACGTTTTCAATTATGACACAAATTTTCAATACTGAGACTATATGAAATGTGTGTCTACAGTTTAACGTGGTCTACAGCAGGGGTATCGTAAGGATTTTTTAAAAAGAGGTTTGTTGTCTTTGACCGCCAGATCACGCCACTATGTTGCCCATGTTTTTGGTTCGATCAGTGTGTCTCCTAACTGACAGTTTTCATTTCAGTACCGTTTCCTGTTTTTTTGCAGATTACATACCACATTTGCACAATATTACAATTACTGTATGTTCATATAGTGTACTGTACTGTAAAATGCTCTCGAAGCGGGCATGAGTACTTCAACTGCTAATAAAACTAATAAGTATAAGCATGTGACCCTTATTATACAGCAAAAGCTAGAGATAATTACGGGTCGGGGTAAATGAAACAGAAACTTCATAATATGTTACTTCAATATTAGTTCTTCGACAATTTATGATATACAAAAATGATGAAATACTTTATAGAGTAGAATATTTATATCGTCTGTACAGATTTAGAATGTGCGTAAACACTTAAAATACATGATCTAATTGTTCGAATTTGTATCTAGAGTGATTTTTCTTTGCTATTCCCGCTAAAATTATATTACCATTCAATAATATCAGTGTTCCCGAACGTGCCGGATCAAAAAGTGCCTGCCGTACTTAATAAAACAAAATTATTTAAGTACATTGCATAACTTTATTAATTACAATAAATATGGAATAGTACTATGGTCTATATTTGTGTGAGTAAGCAAATTTAAAAATGTTTTAACATGTATTTCAAAGAGCTCAGTTCCTCCGAAAACTAGAGCAGGACAATTGGCTCACCTCTATATCACTCTATGGGCGACCATGATTTGCATTTTAATACGAAAATCCACCCCAAATCTTCCGAAACAAAGACGGCAAGTTGTGACTTTATAACACTTTTCATATGATAAATTAGTTCACCCTAAATTAGTGCGATCCAAAATCAAATTATACCCGCATGAAGTCCTTTATTGGAACACTTGTACCTATAATTAAAGCATAATTCAATACGTAGGAAAAACGACACTTCTCTCGTCTGATTTTCCAATGAGACGGCACAGCTAGAAAGAAATTAATTTCATTCTACATTGCAAAATTACGATGGACTTGCAAACCCTGGTAATCCAGACTTGAAACTGGAAAGTCTACCACTGTCGACAAAGAGAAAAGTGGCCGATAGACTTATATAATGTTGGTTGAATCCCATACTTATGCACAGCATGTTTGGAAACCGAATAGAAATTCTACTTATAGCGGCGTTGTTTTTCTATTCTGTCTCTCCTCAGAAAGGAGGGATTAAATATACTATGTTATGTAAGGTGAGTCATTTATCTTCAAGCGCAGTTGTAAGATTGAACAAGTGAGTTTCGTTTCACAGTGTAAAACTACGGTAGACTTCCAAAATATGAAAATCCAATACTCAAACTTGAAAAATACTGGTTGCAATAGATTAATGAGATCAAAGATAGAATATGTTCCTTAAATGCAGAATCTGTATCAAAAAACTATGCCTTACTGTTTTTGTTGTATGGCAATAAAGGTTGAAACCGAAAATAGTTAATTTGAACCACTTCCGGATTGAATAGACGGTTAAGGGAGGAGATAGAACCTACTCTTGGGAAGCTGAATCGATTGCAAAAGCTGTAAAAGTTTTGTATACAAATACCAAATTTGAATGTTTGTGATATTCTAGCGCCCTTAGTAAGTAACACCGAGTAGTAAATATGATATTGTAATTTTTGTTTAACATGTTTAAAATGTAATACTCTGACGTAATGTCATTTGAAAAATGCAACTGTAATTTGGTTTAGCTTGATAATCTAGTGGTATTGTAGAGAATGTCAAACAATGTTCCCCTGTTGATATACTCGTATTTACCATACCAAATTAAAGCTTTTTTGTTTGTTGTTTTGTTTATTAGTTTAAAAATTGGAAATAGTCCACCTGTATGTCAGGTTGTCTAAAAACTATTGAGCCTCTTGCACATGAAACCCCGTTACTATACCAAATTTCAGGGTATATGAATCGTAACGGGTCAGGCCTCACGTCAATTGATTCCAGACAGTAAAGCTAATAAATGTGCAAAAAGTGTTGAGATTATTACAGCCAGACGTAAAGTATTCGGAAGTGAAAATGAGTGAACTTCTATAAAATTGTGCTTCATTTTACAATTTTATTTTGATAAAGGTGTAAATGCTCCGAAGATCCGTGAGCAAATTTACGCTTTTTATGGGAAAGGTATATTATCGAAAGCAATAGTCAAAAGATGGTTCCTTCGCTTTCGTTTCGGAAATTTCGATATCTAACTAAGATTCTCTTTATAGGGGACAACAAATCACAGAAAAAATGGATGATATTCTGTTAAAAGTTGGGTAAGACCAACGTGTAAGCAATCATGACGTTGCCAACGACCTAAACATCCATCATCAAACAGTATTAAACCATTTGGACACAGCTAGCTACATAAAGAAGCTCTACGTTCGGGTGGCACATGGTCTGGTTCAAAAACATTTACTCGGTCGAATTTCTATTTCCTGAAACTTAACGATCTCGAACCAGTTTTGATCAAGAATGACGAAAAGTGGATAAATATGACAACAGTGTACAATAGATCGTGGTCGAAGTGAGGAAAAGCTCCATAGTTTGTGGCAAAGCCCATACTGACGTTCAGTAAGTTTTCCGTTTCATGAAATGAGAGGAAATCGTGCATTACGAGGTGCTGCCATTGGGCAGAACGATAGACTAGGACCTGTACCGTCAGGAATTAGCAGAGTGCACCTAGCAATTTAAAAGAAATGACTGGAACTGGTCAACATAAAAAATAGCATGTACCACGGTGCCAACGCCAGATCGCATACATTTTTTTTAAAGAATTAGTTGAGATAACCAGGCTGGGACGTTTCAATGCATCCAAGGTATACCCTGAGAGAGCACTATCAGACTATTAAACACGACATTCTTCATCATTCTGTTGTTTCGGTAACATGAATTGTGTTAAGTTAGTTTGAAAAGTGGCCTCTGAAAACCATGTGGCATTTTTTTTTACACATGTGTCATGACAGAAACTAGAGAAGTTCTATAACGACGGGATTATGATGTTCCCGCTGCAATGACTGTACGTCAGGGAACAAAAATATGCATATGGTTTCATATTATTACTTTAAAATCTAGCCACAATTTTATCCTCCAAAAACTTACTCTACAGACAACCTCAATACGTAATATTTGAAGCATTAAAATTAATCTTCCAGCTTTACGTCCCACTGTTTTGCCGGCTAGGCTAAAGGAGACGGTGATGATAAGAAATGAATGAAATGGTGGAATGAATAAAGTATGAAGAAAAGGGAGAACTCCGAGAAAACCCCGCACACGGTGTTTGTCCACTACAAAGCTCACTTCCTGCGAGCTGTTATCGAACCAGGGACCCCATGCACCAGAGGTGAACGCTCCACCACTGAGCCACCGCGGCCCCATTTGAAGCATCAGAAGTGCTTTACTTTCGTTATTTTGTTTTACGTATAAATACAACTGTAACTTCTTGATTTCACCCAGATAAGTAACACTAGGCAAAACTGAATAGTACTAGTCATTTTGTTGATCACTCATCAAATATAATAAGTCTGTTACTTCAGAAATGTAATTAAGTAATAATATTGCAAGTCGAAATCAAATAACTTGTCTAGCAATCATGCATGTAATTTTTTTTGGTTCACCATATTCAAGATAAAAATCGGCATTTATTAACTTTTATATAAAATATAGTATAACAATATTGCCTAATAACTAACTAACTCTATGGCGTATGGAACCCGGAGTTCAATGCCGCGTTCACAAAAGCTCTCCACTGACTTCTATCCTTAGCCAATTGGATCCAGTTTCTACTTTGTATTCCTATTTCTGCGAGATCAATCTTAATATTGTCCTCCCATCTGCGCCTACACTGAGAAAAAAGGACTAGGATTTCCGTGTGGATACATTGTATTCACGCGGCGCGGGTGAGCTTCTTAAGTAATGTAATTTTATGTATAAAAGTACAGCAGGTGGGAACACCATGCCAAGCCTGGAGTTCGGCATTGTGTTAAAAACATTTTTCCTCTCTTTCCTTCTGACAGAATGATATGACGTCTTATTACTATCGTAAGGTAGGGAATCACAGATTTAGAAAGAACCAAGAAGGGACAATCGTAGGAAGGTGGTAACAACATTATATACGTAAGTTACCACCATCGGAATGGGTAAGTCGTAATTCTAGATTTTAAATGGTGGTCCCACAATACAAAATTTTCGCTGACGGTGGTGTAGATCGTACTACGGAAGAAACAACATTACTTAATGTGGTGACGCGTAACCTGGTAGAAACAGCATTTACATGCCGACTAGATTATGCGTTTTTCTCCGTGTAGGTCTTCCTAATGGTCGCTTTCTAATTGGTCTTTCAGTTCAGACTTTGAAAGCGTTCCTACTTTCTTCCA
Organism: Thermobia domestica; assembly: GCF_964235325.1. Lineage (NCBI taxonomy): Eukaryota > Metazoa > Arthropoda > Insecta > Zygentoma > Lepismatidae > Thermobia > Thermobia domestica. The sequence goes on along the minus strand of NC_137454.1, from coordinate 147,762,959 downwards.
TCCTGGCTACATGACCTGCCCACCTGAGCCTCCTAGACTTGATGATCTTAACAGTGTTTGGTAAAATATATAAATTATGTAGTTCTTCGTTATGAAGTTTCCGCCATTCCCCATTCCCGTTCCTATTGGGTCCGAATATTCGTCTTAGGATCTTGTTCTCAAATACTTTCAGTCTATGTTCTTCCCTCAGAGTAAGCGACCATGTTTCGCAACCATACAGAACAACAGGCGTGATTAGCATTTTATATATATTTTAAGCTTCAAATTCCTCGACAGAATTCGCAACAACAAGAGATTCTGAACTGAATAATAACACGAATTCCCTTCTTTTAGTCGACATTTAATTTCTTTGTGAATATTGTTTTGTCTGTTAATATTGATATTAGATATTTGAAAGTATTTCTTTATGAAAAGTATAATTCAATATTTTAATGCATCCATAATTTGCCATATCACGATCCCGATGAACATCCACGTATTTAGTTTTCTCTGCGTTTACTTCTAAACCCTGCAAACGTTTAATAAGACCTCTGCATTTCTTTCTATTGTTCTCCTATCATCCCCTATTAAATTTGCATCATCAGCATACGCCATAACCTGGTGAACTTGGTTGCTATCTTTGATTTTATAGCGTACTCGCTAAAGCTCGCTGGGGGCTCCGCCCCCAGGCCCCCGGTCAGGCCTTTGCCATGAGGTGTCATGTTCTAGAAAACTGTTCCTTCAGGAATTCACTTCCCTTTACAGCAGACACCTGTTACCAACACATACTTCAATTCAACCGGTATTATTCCTTCCATGTAACTTTGAAAACCAAACACAATTTATTAGAAAGAACTCTATTACTACTTCTACTCTGGCTATCATGTGCATGGCTTATTATGTGCACTTTGCGCACACCTATACATGTTAGAGACAATAACAGAATTTATTTTCTGAAACATATACAGCGGACACTGTCTTCCAATAGCCTACCTATTAAACCTTGCATTTTGCGAAAACACTCACTGTTTACAAATGTGATTTTTGCAACCTATCAAATATTTATTTGTAGCATTTTTTAATATTATGTTTTGCAGTGTAATTTAGTACAATGTAATATAATAGTGTCCTTGTAGTTAATTGTACATATTACCAGCAGGAAAAGTAATTCATATCTGTGATATAAGGGTGGGAAAATATTTCAGTCTTCCTGCACATTTATTCTTGTATTTACAATGAAGACTACAGTTTACTAGATAATTTACAAATATGAATATTGTTGGAGATTGTTTAAATTATTTCATAGCATTTGAGTGAACACTACTTTTGTACTATAATGTAGTACAGTGGATTATAATGGAAACCTTGGGCATAGTTGTACATATTACCTCAGCAAGATTTCTTGAAAAGTTTCATATATACTGCACAAATTCTTGCAGTCTCCCTGTATATTTATTCATGTATTTTCAATGAAGACTACAATTTGTAGGTGATTTACAAATATGATTATTGTTGGAGGCTCTTTAAACATTTGTTGGTATCATTTGAGAAGACACTATTTTGCACTGTAATATAGAAAAGTCCCTTATAAAAGAACCCTTCGGCATAGTAGTACATATTACCTGCAGCAAGACTTTTTGAAATATTTCATATTTACTGGACAATTTCTTGCAGTCTACCTGTATCTCTCGTCTTGCATTTTTATGAAGACTAAATTTGTTCGTAATTTACAAATATGAATTTTGTTAAGGCTTTTTAAACATTAGTTCATAACATTTGATTGAACACCAGTTTTTGCACAGTAACGTAGTACACTGTATTACAATGCTGTCCTTTGGTACAAAAGTAATTATTGGGCAGCAGGACTTGCTGAAATGATTATTTATACTGGACAATTACATACAGTCTTCCTGTATCTTTACTCTTATTTTTTCAATGAAGACGATTATTTACTAGGTAATTTAAATATTAATATTATTGGAGGCTTTTAAAAAAATTGTTTATAGCAACTAAAACAACACCACTTTCTACACTGTAGTAAAACATTGTATTAGAATCGTGTCTTTCAAATTTCTTATTACAATCAAATAACAAGAGATCATTTCCTTAATCATCGTAAAAAACACATATATAACACGATAACTATTCCGATTTTAGAGGTGTAATTCCACGGATGCGGGCCAGCTACGTACCAGTACTATGTCAGCAGTAAGTAGGAAATCCAAAATCTAACGAATTGAGTAGTGTAGGGGAACGACGTAAGCCTACTGTGCAAAAGACCTGGGTTCGATTCCCAACAAGTTTTTCTCTCACTTTTTCTTTCTTTGAAAGTTTATTTTTATAGCTTAGGTGATTGAAAATAAGCTTGACTCTATCATATACGGCATTTCATTCCAACCAGACCCGCAACTAAAACTATTAAATCGAAAGGGGCACTTTCCCACGTATCTTATATATTATAAATATGTACGCTGCCGACGAGACAATTTTCAAGAGGGGCCCATTTGTGTGTGTGTGTATGAGCGTATGTGTGCAGTGGCGTACGCAGGAATTTATTTCGGGAGGGGTCCAAACTCAATATCTGTGTATTTTATATTGAAATTCCTAAACTTGTCCCAAAAATTAGGCTACATTTACACAAAAGTTGGAATTTCGGGGGTGGTCCGGACCCCCAGGAACCACCCCCTGCGTACGTCCCTGTATGTGTGTGTATTTCCTTAAAATTAATATTTTATACTTTCTATTTGTGGTATTCTCTCCAAATTTGGTATACGCAGGTATCTTAACGAGGGACATAAAAGGGGAGAGAGATACTTTGCAATCGTTTCCGGTTTGAAGTAGACACTGTTGTCGCGAGACAAAATGTATTGTTGTCTTGTATGGACACTATATCGTGAAAAAGATGCCCATTGTTTCTTTCAGACTCTTTTTGGGGAACACCGCCTCCTCAGAGCGCCCCTGGCGAGATCAAAATAATACGTATATAATACAATAACAAATAGAATGTTATCAGCTGTGCCCCCGGGGTAATACTCCCCCCCCCCGAACATTGCTTCCGATAGAGACACTGGTGATGCTCCATTTCCAATGCTACATATGTTTGATTTTAAATACTTCAGTATCGTCTCGAAACTTTACACGTACATACTGCCTAGTTTCGAGACCATCTCAACAGTTAGCGTATAAATATATCCTTTCCGTCTATGTCTGTAATAACGAAAATATTTTGTTCACGCAATGCCAACAGAAATTATTTTGATAAAACAAAGCAACGTGATAAGAAAAAAACGCAAGATAAAACAAGGTCGGCGGGGATTCGAACCCAGACCTGCTACTCAGAAACCAGACACTTTACCGCGGAGCTAACTTACTACGTTGAATTCTGCTTGTTCTATTCTCCTCAATATACCACATAAGAGGCCAAATGAAGGCAATTCAAAAATATGGCAATTTTGAATTCAAGATGGTGACTTCTCCAATGATTTGTTTCTTCACTTAAACTGAACTACGTCCTTAATAACATAGCGAAACCTGGCTTACCTACCAAGAGCACAACTTACAATTTTCATGGTTACAAATTTTTGAGCCGCCATTTTGAATCGAAGATGACGACTTTTCCAACATGTCGGAATTTTCCCCTCACATGCGCTGTACTCTACACACTTGAACGCAATTTCGTGATTCCACCATATCTACAAATTGTGTAGAATTAGACGCCCCCTTATAATATTCCTAGCATTTTCTTACACCGAACATGACTATGTTTTTCAAGTTTAAGGGCGGATTCGCAAACTACGCATCAGAATAAACATCACCTCGAAATTTCTACCTCCTAGATACAGCCATTACAAATTTCACATTTTTTCGATTTGCGCCGCGAAACGAAAACGAATTTTAATGCTCTTTTTTCTATCATAAACTATGTTCCTAGCTTCACTGCCTGACAAAATATGACGTTTCTATGGTGTGCGGAACTACTCTAAAAACCAGCATTTCAAACCGACGAAAAATTTCGACACTTCATTTACATGGAAAATATCGCCTTTTTCGTGATATCGGAATTTTCCCATTACTCACATCCCATGACGAACAAGTATGCAAAATTTGGTGTTTGTATGTTTTGTGGAAGTACGCAGACAATTAAGTGTGTTTCCGATTATAGAGGTATATAATTCCACGGACGCGGGCCAGCTACGTACCAGTACTATGTGAGCAGTAAGTAGGAAATCCAACAACTAACGAATTGAGTAGTGTAGGGGAACGACGTAAGCCTACTGTGCAAAAGACCTGGGTTCGATTCCCAACAAGTTTTTCTCTCACTTTTTCTTTCTTTGAAAGTTTATTTTTATAGCATAGGTGATTGAAAATAAGCTTGACTATCATATACGGCATTTCATTCCAACCAGACCCGCAACTAAAACTATTAAATCGAAAGGGGCACTTTCCCACGTATCTTATATATTATAAATATGTACGCTGCCGACGAGACAATTTTCAAGAGGGGCCCATTTGTGTGTGTGTGTATGAGCGTATGTGTGCAGTGGCGTACGCAGGAATTTATTTCGGGAGGGGTCCAAACTCAATATCTGTGTATTTTATATTGAAATTCCTAAACTTGTCCCAAAAATTAGGCTACATTTACACAAAAGTTGGAATTTCGGGGGTGGTCCGGACCCCCAGGAACCACCCCCTGCGTACGTCCCTGTATGTGTGTGTATTTCCTTAAAATTAATATTTTATACTTTCTATTTGTGGTATTCTCTCCAAATTTGGTATACGCAGGTATCTTAACGAGGGACATAAAAGTGGAGAGAGATACTTTGCAATCGTTTCCGGTTTGAAGTAGACACTGTTGTCGCGAGACAAAATGTATTGTTGTCTTGTATGGACACTATATCGTGAAAAAGATGCCCATTGTTTCTTTCAGACTCTTTTTGGGGAACACCGCCTCCTCAGAGCGCCCCTGGCGAGATCAAAATAATACGTATATAATACAATAAGAAATAGAATGTTATCAGCAGTGCCCCCGGGGTAATACTCCCCCCCCCCCCGAACATTGCTTCCGATAGAGACACTGGTGATGCTCCATTTCCAATGCTACATATGTTTGATTTTAAATACTTCAGTATCGTCTCGAAACTTTACACGAACATACTGCCTAGTTTCGAGACCATCTCAACAGTTAGCGTATAAATATATCCTTTCCGTCTATGTCTGTAATAACGAAAATATTTTGTTCACGCAATGCCAACAGAAATTATTTTGATAAAACAAAGCAACGTGATAAGAAAAAAAACGCAAGATAAAACAAGGTCGGCGGGGATTCGAACCTTGACCTGCTACTCAGAAACCAGACAGTTTACCGCGGAGCTAACTTACTACGTTGAATTCTGCTTGTTCTATTCTCCTCAATATACCACATAAGAGGCCAAATGAAGGCAATTCAAAAATATGGCAATTTTGAATTCAAGATGGTGACTTCTCCAATGATTTGTTTCTTCACTTAAACTGAACTACGTCCTTAATAACATAGCGAAACCTGGCTTACCTACCAAGAGCACAACTTACAATTTTCATGGTTACAAATTTTTGAGCCGCCATTTTGAATCGAAGATGACGACTTTTCCAACATATCGGAATTTTCCCCTCACATGCGCTGTACTCTACACACTTGAACGCAATTTCGTGATTCCACCATATCTACAAATTGTGTAGAATTAGACGCCCCCTTATAATATTCCTAGCACTTTCTTACACCGAACATGACTATGTTTTTCAAGTTTAAGGGCGGATTCGCAAACTACGCATCAGAATAAACATCACCTCGAAATTTCTACCTCCTAGATACAGCCATTACAAATTTCACATTTTTTCGATTTGCGCCGCGAAACGAAAACGAATTTTAATGCTCTTTTTTCTATCATAAACTATGTTCCTAGCTTCACTGCCTGACAAAATATGACGTTTCTATGGTGTGCGGAACTACTCTAAAAACCAGCATTTCAAACCGACGAAAACTTTCGACACTTCATTTACATGGAAAATGTCGCCTTTTTCGTGATATCGGAATTTTCCCATTACTCACATCCCATGACAAACAAGTATGCAAAATTTGGTGTTTGTATGTTTTGTGGAAGTACGCAAAAAATTAAGTGTGTTTCCGATTATAGAGGTATATAATTCCCATTACTCACATCCCATGACAAACAAGTATGCAAAATTTGGTGTTTGTATGTTTTGTGGAAGTACGCAAACAATTAAGTGTGTTTCCGATTATAGAGGTATATAATTCCACGGACGCGGGCCAGCTACGTACCAGTACTATGTCAGCAGTAAGTAGGAAATCCAAAATCTAACGAATTGAGTAGTGTAGGGGAACGACGTAAGCCTACTGTGCAAAAGACCTGGGTTCGATTCCCAACAAGTTTTTCTCTCACTTTTTCTTTCTTTGAAAGTTTATTTTTATAGCATAGGTGATTGAAAATAAGCTTGACTCTATCATATACGGCATTTCATTCCAACCAGACCCGCAACTAAAACTATTAAATCGAAAGGGGCACTTTCCCACGTATCTTATATATTATAAATATGTACGCTGCCGACGAGACAATTTTCAAGAGGGGCCCATTTGTGTGTGTGTGTATGAGCGTATGTGTGCAGTGGCGTACGCAGGAATTTATTTCGGGAGGGGTCCAAACTCAATATCTGTGTATTTTATATTGAAATTCCTAAACTTGTCCCAAAAATTAGGCTACATTTACACAAAAGTTGGAATTTCGGGGGTGGTCCGGACCCCCAGGAACCACCCCCTGCGTACGTCCCTGTATGTGTGTGTATTTCCTTAAAATTAATATTTTATACTTTCTATTTGTGGTATTCTCTCCAAATTTGGTATACGCAGGTATCTTAACGAGGGACATAAAAGGGGAGAGAGATACTTTGCAATCGTTTCCGGTTTGAAGTAGACACTGTTGTCGCGAGACAAAATGTATTGTTCTCTTGTATGGACACTATATCGTGAAAAAGATGCCCATTGTTTCTTTCAGACTCTTTTTGGGGAACACCGCCTCCTCAGAGCGCCCCTGGCGAGATCAAAATAATACGTATATAATACAATAACAAATAGAATGTTATCAGCTGTGCCCCCGGGGTAATACTCCCCCCCGAACATTGCTTCCGATAGAGACACTGGTGATGCTCCATTTCCAATGCTACATATGTTTGATTTTAAATACTTCAGTATCGTCTCGAAACTTTACACGAACATACTGCCTAGTTTCGAGACCATCTCAACAGTTAGCGTATAAATATATCCTTTCCGTCTATGTCTGTAATAACGAAAATATTTTGTTCACGCAATGCCAACAGAAATTATTTTGATAAAACAAAGCAACGTGATAAGAAAAAAAACGCAAGATAAAACAAGGTCGGCGGGGATTCGAACCCAGACCTGCTACTCAGAAACCAGACAGTTTACCGCGGAGCTAACTTACTACGTTGAATTCTGCTTGTTCTATTCTCCTCAATATACCACATAAGAGGCCAAATGAAGGCAATTCAAAAATATGGCAATTTTGAATTCAAGATGGTGACTTCTCCAATGATTTGTTTCTTCACTTAAACTGAACTACGTCCTTAATAACATAGCGAAACCTGGCTTACCTACCAAGAGCACAACTTACAATTTTCATGGTTACAAATTTTTGAGCCGCCATTTTGAATCGAAGATGACGACTTTTCCAACATATCGGAATTTTCCCCTCACATGCGCTGTACTCTACACACTTGAACGCAATTTCGTGATTCCACCATATCTACAAATTGTGTAGAATTAGACGCCCCCTTATAATATTCCTAGCACTTTCTTACACCGAACATGACTATGTTTTTCAAGTTTAAGGGCGGATTCGCAAACTACGCATCAGAATAAACATCACCTCGAAATTTCTACCTCCTAGATACAGCCATTACAAATTTCACATTTTTTCGATTTGCGCCGCGAAACGAAAACGAATTTTAATGCTCTTTTTTCTATCATAAACTATGTTCCTAGCTTCACTGCCTGACAAAATATGACGTTTCTATGGTGTGCGGAACTACTCTAAAAACCAGGATTTCAAACCGACGAAAAATTTCGACACTTCATTTACATGGAAAATATCGCCTTTTTCGTGATATCGGAATTTTCCCATTACTCACATCCCATGACGAACAAGTATGCAAAATTTGGTGTTTGTATGTTTTGTGGAAGTACGCAAACAATTAAGTGTGTTTCCGATTATAGAGGTATATAATTCCACGGACGCGGGCCAGCTACGTACCAGTACTATGTGAGCAGTAAGTAGGAAATCCAACATCTAACGAATTGAGTAGTGTAGGGGAACGACGTAAGCCTACTGTGCAAAAGACCTGGGTTCGATTCCCAACAAGTTTTTCTCTCACTTTTTCTTTCTTTGAAAGTTTATTTTTATAGCATAGGTGATTGAAAATAAGCTTGACTATCATATACGGCATTTCATTCCAACCAGACCCGCAACTAAAACTATTAAATCGAAAGGGGCACTTTCCCACGTATCTTATATATTATAAATATGTACGCTGCCGACGAGACAATTTTCAAGAGGGGCCCATTTGTGTGTGTGTGTATGAGCGTATGTGTGCAGTGGCGTACGCAGGAATTTATTTCGGGAGGGGTCCAAACTCAATATATGTGTATTTTATATTGAAATTCCTAAACTTGTCCCAAAAATTAGGCTACATTTACACAAAAGTTGGAATTTCGGGGGTGGTCCGGACCCCCAGGAACCACCCCCTGCGTACGTCCCTGTATGTGTGTGTATTTCCTTAAAATTAATATTTTATACTTTCTATTTGTGGTATTCTCTCCAAATTTGGTATACGCAGGTATCTTAACGAGGGACATAAAAGTGGAGAGAGATACTTTGCAATCGTTTCCGGTTTGAAGTAGACACTGTTGTCGCGAGACAAAATGTATTGTTGTCTTGTATGGACACTATATCGTGAAAAAGATGCCCATTGTTTCTTTCAGACTCTTTTTGGGGAACACCGCCTCCTCAGAGCGCCCCTGGCGAGATCAAAATAATACGTATATAATACAATAACAAATAGAATGTTATCAGCAGTGCCCCCGGGGTAATACTCCCCCCGCCGAACATTGCTTCCGATAGAGACACTGGTGATGCTCCATTTCCAATGCTACATATGTTTGATTTTAAATACTTCAGTATCGTCTCGAAACTTTACACGAACATACTGCCTAGTTTCGAGACCATCTCAACAGTTAGCGTATAAATATATCCTTTCCGTCTATGTCTGTAATAACGAAAATATTTTGTTCACGCAATGCCAACAGAAATTATTTTGATAAAACAAAGCAACGTGATAAGAAAAAAAACGCAAGATAAAACAAGGTCGGCGGGGATTCGAACCCAGACCTGCTACTCAGAAACCAGACACTTTACCGCGGAGCTAACTTACTACGTTGAATTCTGCTTGTTCTATTCTCCTCAATATACCACATAAGAGGCCAAATGAAGGCAATTCAAAAATATGGCAATTTTGAATTCAAGATGGTGACTTCTCCAATGATTTGTTTCTTCACTTAAACTGAACTACGTCCTTAATAACATAGCGAAACCTGGCTTACCTACCAAGAGCACAACTTACAATTTTCATGGTTACAAATTTTTGAGCCGCCATTTTGAATCGAAGATGACGACTTTTCCAACATATCGGAATTTTCCCCTCACATGCGCTGTACTCTACATACTTGAACGCAATTTCGTGATTCCACCATATCTACAAATTGTGTAGAATTAGACGCCCCCTTATAATATTCCTAGCACTTTCTTACACCGAACATGACTATGTTTTTCAAGTTTAAGGGCGGATTCGCAAACTACGCATCAGAATAAACATCACCTCGAAATTTCTACCTCCTAGATACAGCCATTACAAATTTCACATTTTTTCGATTTGCGCCGCGAAACGAAAACGAATTTTAATGCTCTTTTTTCTATCATAAACTATGTTCCTAGCTTCACTGCCTGACAAAATATGACGTTTCTATGGTGTGCGGAACTACTCTAAAAACCAGCATTTCAAACCGACGAAAAATTTCGACACTTCATTTACATGGAAAATGTCGCCTTTTTCGTGATATCGGAATTTTCCCATTACTCACATCCCATGACAAACAAGTATGCAAAATTTGGTGTTTGTATGTTTTGTGGAAGTACGCAAAAAATTAAGTGTGTTTCCGATTATAGAGGTATATAATTCCCATTACTCACATCCCATGACAAACAAGTATGCAAAATTTGGTGTTTGTATGTTTTGTGGAAGTACGCAAACAATTAAGTGTGTTTCCGATTATAGAGGTATATAATTCCACGGACGCGGGCCAGCTACGTACCAGTACTATGTCAGCAGTAAGTAGGAAATCCCAAAATCTAACGAATTGAGTAGTGTAGGGGAACGACGTAAGCCTACTGTGCAAAAGACCTGGGTTCGATTCCCAACAAGTTTTTCTCTCACTTTTTCTTTCTTTGAAAGTTTATTTTTATAGCATAGGTGATTGAAAATAAGCTTGACTCTATCATATACGGCATTTCATTCCAACCAGACCCGCAACTAAAACTATTAAATCGAAAGGGGCACTTTCCCACGTATCTTATATAATATAAATATGTACGCTGCCGACGAGACAATTTTCAAGAGGGGCCCATTTGTGTGTGTGTGTATGAGCGTATGTGTGCAGTGGCGTACGCAGGAATTTATTTCGGGAGGGGTCCAAACTCAATATCTGTGTATTTTATATTGAAATTCCTAAACTTGTCCCAAAAATTAGGCTACATTTACACAAAAGTTGGAATTTCGGGGGTGGTCCGGACCCCCAGGAACCACCCCCTGCGTACGTCCCTGTATGTGTGTGTATTTCCTTAAATTAATATTTTATACTTTCTATTTGTGGTATTCTCTCCAAATTTGGTATACGCAGGTATCTTAACGAGGGACATAAAAGGGGAGAGAGATACTTTGCAATCGTTTCCGGTTTGAAGTAGACACTGTTGTCGCGAGACAAAATGTATTGTTGTCTTGTATGGACACTATATCGTGAAAAAGATGCCCATTGTTTCTTTCAGACTCTTTTTGGGGAACACCGCCTCCTCAGAGCGCCCCTGGCGAGATCAAAATAATACGTATATAATACAATAACAAATAGAATGTTATCAGCTGTGCCCCCGGGGTAATACTCCCCCCCGAACATTGCTTCCGATAGAGACACTGGTGATGCTCCATTTCCAATGCTACATATGTTTGATTTTAAATACTTCAGTATCGTCTCGAAACTTTACACGAACATACTGCCTAGTTTCGAGACCATCTCAACAGTTAGCGTATAAATATATCCTTTCCGTCTATGTCTGTAATAACGAAAATATTTTGTTCACGCAATGCCAACAGAAATTATTTTGATAAAACAAAGCAACGTGATAAGAAAAAAAACGCAAGATAAAACAAGGTCGGCGGGGATTCGAACCCAGACCTGCTACTCAGAAACCAGACAGTTTACCGCGGAGCTAACTTACTACGTTGAATTCTGCTTGTTCTATTCTCCTCAATATACCACATAAGAGGCCAAATGAAGGCAATTCAAAAATATGGCAATTTTGAATTCAAGATGGTGACTTCTCCAATGATTTGTTTCTTCACTTAAACTGAACTACGTCCTTAATAACATAGCGAAACCTGGCTTACCTACCAAGAGCACAACTTACAATTTTCATGGTTACAAATTTTTGAGCCGCCATTTTGAATCGAAGATGACGACTTTTCCAACATATCGGAATTTTCCCCTCACATGCGCTGTACTCTACACACTTGAACGCAATTTCGTGATTCCACCATATCTACAAATTGTGTAGAATTAGACGCCCCCTTATAATATTCCTAGCACTTTCTTACACCGAACATGACTATGTTTTTCAAGTTTAAGGGCGGATTCGCAAACTACGCATCAGAATAAACATCACCTCGAAATTTCTACCTCCTAGATACAGCCATTACAAATTTCACATTTTTTCGATTTGCGCCGCGAAACGAAAACGAATTTTAATGCTCTTTTTTCTATCATAAACTATGTTCCTAGCTTCACTGCCTGACAAAATATGACGTTTCTATGGTGTGCGGAACTACTCTAAAAACCAGGATTTCAAACCGACGAAAAATTTCGACACTTCATTTACATGGAAAATATCGCCTTTTTCGTGATATCGGAATTTTCCCATTACTCACATCCCATGACGAACAAGTATGCAAAATTTGGTGTTTGTATGTTTTGTGGAAGTACGCAAACAATTAAGTGTGTTTCCGATTATAGAGGTATATAATTCCACGGACGCGGGCCAGCTACGTACCAGTACTATGTGAGCAGTAAGTAGGAAATCCAACATCTAACGAATTGAGTAGTGTAGGGGAACGACGTAAGCCTACTGTGCAAAAGACCTGGGTTCGATTCCCAACAAGTTTTTCTCTCACTTTTTCTTTCTTTGAAAGTTTATTTTTATAGCATAGGTGATTGAAAATAAGCTTGACTATCATATACGGCATTTCATTCCAACCAGACCCGCAACTAAAACTATTAAATCGAAAGGGGCACTTTCCCACGTATCTTATATATTATAAATATGTACGCTGCCGACGAGACAATTTTCAAGAGGGGCCCATTTGTGTGTGTGTGTATGAGCGTATGTGTGCAGTGGCGTACGCAGGAATTTATTTCGGGAGGGGTCCAAACTCAATATCTGTGTATTTTATATTGAAATTCCTAAACTTGTCCCAAAAATTAGGCTACATTTACACAAAAGTTGGAATTTCGGGGGTGGTCCGGACCCCCAGGAACCACCCCCTGCGTACGTCCCTGTATGTGTGTGTATTTCCTTAAAATTAATATTTTATACTTTCTATTTGTGGTATTCTCTCCAAATTTGGTATACGCAGGTATCTTAACGAGGGACATAAAAGTGGAGAGAGATACTTTGCAATCGTTTCCGGTTTGAAGTAGACACTGTTGTCGCGAGACAAAATGTATTGTTGTCTTGTATGGACACTATATCGTGAAAAAGATGCCCATTGTTTCTTTCAGACTCTTTTTGGGGAACACCGCCTCCTCAGAGCGCCCCTGGCGAGATCAAAATAATACGTATATAATACAATAACAAATAGAATGTTATCAGCAGTGCCCCCGGGGTAATACTCCCCCCCCCCCGAACATTGCTTCCGATAGAGACACTGGTGATGCTCCATTTCCAATGCTACATATGTTTGATTTTAAATACTTCAGTATCGTCTCGAAACTTTACACGAACATACTGCCTAGTTTCGAGACCATCTCAACAGTTAGCGTATAAATATATCCTTTCCGTCTATGTCTGTAATAACGAAAATATTTTGTTCACGCAATGCCAACAGAAATTATTTTGATTAAAACAAAGCAACGTGATAAGAAAAAAAACGCAAGATAAAACAAGGTCGGCGGGGATTCGAACCCAGACTGCTACTCAGAAACCAGACACTTTACCGCGGGAGCTAACTTACTACGTTGAATTCTGCTTGTTCTATTCTCCTCAATATACCATAAGAGGCCAAATGAAGGCAATTCAAAAATATGGCAATTTTGAATTCAAGATGGTGACTTCTCCAATGATTTGTTTCTTCACTTAAACTGAACTACGTCCTTAATAACATAGCGAAACCTGGCTTACCTACCAAGAGCACAACTTACAATTTTCATGGTTACAAATTTTGAGCCGCCATTTTGAATCGAAGATGACGACTTTTCCAACATATCGGAATTTTCCCCTCACATGCGCTGTACTCTACATACTTGAACGCAATTTCGTGATTCCACCATATCTACAAATTGTGTAGAATTAGACGCCCCCTTATAATATTCCTAGCACTTTCTTACACCGAACATGACTATGTTTTTCAAGTTTAAGGGCGGATTCGCAAACTACGCATCAGAATAAACATCACCTCGAAATTTCTACCTCCTAGATACAGCCATTACAAATTTCACATTTTTTCGATTTGCGCCGCGAAACGAAAACGAATTTTAATGCTCTTTTTTCTATCATAAACTATGTTCCTAGCTTCACTGCCTGACAAAATATGACGTTTCTATGGTGTGCGGAACTACTCTAGAAACCAGCATTTCAAACCGACGAAAACTTTCGACACTTCATTTACATGGAAAATGTCGCCTTTTTCGTGATATCGGAATTTTCCCATTACTCACATCCCATGACAAACAAGTATGCAAAATTTGGTGTTTGTATGTTTTGTGGAAGTACGCAAAAAATTAAGTGTGTTTCCGATTATAGAGGTATATAATTCCCATTACTCACATCCCATGACAAACAAGTATGCAAAATTTGGTGTTTGTATGTTTTGTGGAAGTACGCAAACAATTAAGTGTGTTTCCGATTATAGAGGTATATAATTCCACGGACGCGGGCCAGCTACGTACCAGTACTATGTCAGCAGTAAGTAGGAAATCCAAAATCTAACGAATTGAGTAGTGTAGGGGAACGACGTAAGCCTACTGTGCAAAAGACCTGGGTTCGATTCCCAACAAGTTTTTCTCTCACTTTTTCTTTCTTTGAAAGTTTATTTTTATAGCATAGGTGATTGAAAATAAGCTTGACTCTATCATATACGGCATTTCATTCCAACCAGACCCACAACTAAAACTATTAAATCGAAAGGGGCACTTTCCCACGTATCTTATATATTATAAATATGTACGCTGCCCGAACGAGACAATTTTCAAGAGG